>NW_012149997.1:992795-1022517 GCF_000956105.1 Propithecus coquereli | reverse complement strand
TGGAGAGAGGGGATCCCTCATACATTGTTGGTGGGAATGTAAATTAGCACAACCACTATAGAGAACATTATAGAGGTTCTTCAAAAAACTATTAATAAAAATAAAACTACCGTATGATCCTTAAACCATTTAGAAGGACTCTTCCTCACACATTTCTGATTTTTTTTTTTTCTATTTCCAAAGGAAACTGCTCTGTGCCTTTTTCTAGCATGTCCAAGGAAATAAATAGCAATATAAAGAGAGGAGATGGAGTTTTTGTATTTACGCAATGGTGCATATATAACACCCCACCCACGCACACACATGCTGAGCCTACAAATGGACTCTGGCGGTTCCAGTGGGCTCATCCTGACTCCTTGGTACCCCAGTACCCCCAGATTAGGCCCTCACTTGCCAGCCCTGCTCTGCACATCTTCCTCACCATGTGGTCACCTCTTCCTTTTCCCACCTCTTCCCCTGCTCCTCCTCTTCCCCTTCCTCCTCTTCCTCTTCACCCCTTCCTTTTCTACAACTTCTTTCCCTTCTTTGACCTCCTTTGTTTTCTATCTCGCTTCTTTCTTGTCTTCCAGACAATGGGCCCGAGAATGATGCAGAGGGAAGAGATGGGTTCCAGCCTTCAGGGAGCATCCACTTAGTGAAGCAGATACCTAATCTCACCTCAGGGAAGCCCCATCTGTAGGGAAGACACTTCGAGAAAAGGGAGTGTCTTCAGTGAGTCATGACAGACAAAACATTTTTTGTTTGTTTTACTGCAGCAAGACAGCCTTCAGTGGGACACAAGGAGGAACTGCTTAGAGATAAAGGCAGCAAAAGAGTCATTCTCAAAATTCGGATGCACATGGTAAGACTCCACCTCCCTTTAAGTTTCTCCCTTCCTCAAAACAACCAATATTTTTTTCGCATGATTCTCGGTATTGCAATAAAAAATTGAATAATTAAACTAAATCCACAGAAGAAAAAGAAATAGTAATTCTTAATAAGCTTATATGAGAACAACAGCAGCAAGCAGCAACAGGATGTGTACAAACCATGACACTGTTCAAAGCTGAGCCCTGACCCTGATCACACACAGAGCCCTGATTCTGGTCACACATTGAGTCCCGATTCCAGTCCCCAGCTGACCAGATCCCAGTCACATGCTCAGCCTTGACCAGGCTTACAAATTGATCCCTTGCCCTGGTCACACATTGAACCCTGTTCTCTGTAACACTGAACTCTGAACCTGGCCATATATTAAACCCTGACCTTGCTCTCACGAGGAGATCTTGTCCAGGTGGAAGGCTATGATCTAATCCTGGTCACCTAATGTGACCTGAACATAATCACATGCTGAGCACTGACTCTGTTCACACACTGAGCCTGGACCCTATTTACATGCTGATCTGTTGTCATACTTTGTCCTCTGACTCTGGTTATGCACCGACCCCAACACCAGTCACACACTGATCCTGACACCAGACATCCACTAAGACTGGAACTCAGTCACACAATGAGGTCTGATCCCAGTCATAGGCTGGTCACACTGATCACTGTCACTGTTAACACATTGAGCCCAGAACAATGTCACAAGTTGAGATCTGACCCTAGTCACAATCTAAGCCCCAATGCTGGTCACATGCTGAGCCCTGAAACTTGTCACACACTGAGATCTGATCCTGGTCAGACATGCAGCAAACTCTGATCTCTGAACCTTGCCACATGTAGAGAACTGACCCTTGTCACACACAGAGCCTGGACCCAGGCCACACAATATGTCCGAACACTAGTCACATGCTAAGATCTGACCTCAGTTACCTGACAAGCTCTGACCTGATCACACAAGACCCTAACTGTAGTCACGTGATGAAGTCTTTCCAAGGTCACATGATGAATCCTGACCCACTGAATTGTGACCCTGTTCACAGCTGATCTGACCTTGGTTTCACATGGAGAGCTGACCCTCATCACATGCTGAGATTTGAACCCAGCCACCTCTGAACACTGACTCTGGACTCACATTTATATTAAATTGAATCACCTACTGACTCCTGACTCGCGTCCCACTCTGGGCCCTGACCTTGGATGCACTCTGAGTCCTGACTCTGGTCACATGATGAGAATTCTCCCCAGTCAATTACTGAGCTCTGCTCCAGTCACATGACAAGCCCTGACCCTGTTCACACACAGACCTTATCAGTGCCATGCTGAGCACTGAACCTGGTCATATCCCATATCCTGGTCACTTGCCAATACCAGACCATTGACACTTTGAGATGTGACCCCCATCACATATTGAATCCTGAAGTTGGTCCCATCCTGAACCATGGCCATGGTCACTTTCTGAATCATGGCTTTTGTCATTTGCTCAGCCCTGAACTGATTACCCACTGTGTCCTGACATTGGTCACATGCTGAGCCCTAAATCTTGTCACACAATGAGCTCTGACACTGGTTGCACACTAAGCCAAAATGCTGGTCACTTTATAAACCTCTGACCAGAGTTACATGGCAAGCTCTGAACATGGCCACCCAACAAACCTTGACACTGGACAAAAAGTGAGCTCCATCCTGACCACATACTGAGCCCTGACCTTTATCACATACAGAGCTGAACTTTGTCACAATCTGAGCCATGACTCTGATAATACATTAGGCCTGACCACTGAGTCTTGATGTGATAACACACTGAGCATTGGCCTTGTTCACACACTTAGCGCTGACCCTGGTCATATTCCAATCATTGGTCCCAGTCACATGCCAAACCTTTAACCTGGTAACACACTTATCCCTGAACCTCTACATTTTCTGAGTTCTGACCCAGGTCGCAGGTTGAGACCCGACTCTGGTTACACGATGTGCCATGACACCAGCCACTGGATGTGCCCTCAAAGTGGTCACATGATCATGAGTCCATTCACATGACAATCCCTGAATCTGATCACACACGGAACCCTGCTTCTGGTCAAACACTGGGCCTTATCCAAGTAACACACTGAGTTGTTACTCTGGTCTCACCCTGATCCTGTTCTAATGCTGACTCTTCACATTTGTCATAAGCTGAAGCCTGACTCTTATCACACAATGAGTGGTGACAGCAGTCACACACTGAAACCTGAGTCTTTTCTCACACTAACCTTTGAATCTGATAACAACGTGATCCTTGACCCTGGTGATCCCTGACTCTAGACTCTTGCTGAGCCCTGACATTAGTCACAGGCTCAGTATGTTCTGGTCACATAATGAGCCCTGACTCTAGACAAGCACTGAGCCTCATCTTGGTTACCACCTGTACATTTAACCTTATCACATTGATCTCTGGCCTTAGTCACTTACTGAACTTTGACCCTGGTAACATGATACGAGCCCCCACAGTATCCCTGACACTAGTCACAGGCTGAACACTGAATCTGGTCATGCACTGACACACTGACAACAGTCACAATTGCAATCCTGCCCCTGTGACCTACTGAGGTTTGACCCAGATCACTTGCTTAGCCTTGAACCTGATTGTACACCGAGACATGACCCCTAGTCACATTTTTAGCACAAAACCTGGCCATTCATATACCCTGGCACCAGTTAGCCTGAAAACACTGAATGACTCAGCATTGAACTGGGTCACCTGTTGAGTCCCATCCTTGATCACATACCGAGCACCTACTCCAAAACATGACAAAAAGTGACCAGGTCATACTATGAGTCATGATCCAATTACCTACTTAACCCTATCCCCAGTCACAAGCTGAAACCTAATTATACTCACTTGCTGAGCCCATAATCTTGTCACATACTGAGTGCTGACCCTGGTAACACTCTGAGCCCCAACCCTGGTTATATACTGATCTTTGATTCCACTTATAGCAGACACCTGACCCCAGTCATTCGCTGTTTCCAGTTCCCTGCTGAGTTTTGACTATTGTCACCTACACAGCAAATACACCCTCATCCTGACTCTAGTTACATTGTGCTTCTTAAAACAAGTCAAACAAACCGAGACATCAATCAGTTGCTGAGCCCTGACACTGGTCACATACAGAGCCCTGACACAGGTCATATTCTGAACCCTAAACAAGGTCACAAAATGACTCCAGTTATATTTTGAGCCCTGACTGCAATAACATAATGAGCCTTGATCATGGTCACACTCTGACCCTGATCACTCGTTGAGCTCTGAATCCTGTCACACAGAGCTCTGATCCTGGTCACACAATTCACATAGACCCTGCACATAGACTGGGCCCTAAGCCTGGTGGCAATCAGTGCCCTGAACCTGGGAACACACTTAGCCCTGACACTAGTCACAATCAGAGCCCTGAACTGAGTCACATGCTAAGCCCTAAACTGGTAACTCAGCCCAGACACCACTCCACTCACACACTCAAATTTTACCCCAGGTGGAATCAACCTAAATGTCCACTGATGAATGGATAAAGAAAATGTGGTATATATACACAATGGCACATTATTCAGGCATAAAAATAAAATCTTGACATTTACAGCAACATGGATGGAAATGGAGGACATTAAGTGAAATAAGCCAGTCACAGAAAGATAAATATTGCATGTTTTCACTCATATGTGGGAGCTTAACAAATTGATCTCATGGATGTAGGGAGCAGAAAGGCAGTTATCAGAGACTGGGAAGGTTAAAGGTTGGGGAGAGATGAAGGGAGGTTGGTTAATGGGTACAAAAATACAGTTAGATAGAAGGAATAATTTCTAGTGTTCCATAGCACAGTACGGTGACTAGAGTTTCTTTTTTAAAAAATTTTATTTCAGAATATTACAGAAAAACAAACACCACATGTACTCACCATTAAATTGGAACTAATCAATCAATATTTATGTGCACATATGGAAATAACACTCATCGGAAATCAAGCAGGGGTGGAGGGAGAGAGGATGGGGAAATTCGCACCTTATGGGTATAATAGAGTTTATTTCAAAATAGCTAAAAGAGAAATTTGGAATGTTCTCAACACAAAGAAATGATAAATATTAATTACCCCATTTGATCATTATATATTGTATACATGTATCAAAAAACACACATACCCCCTAAATATGTACAACTATTATATATCAATAAAAAAGACAAAAAAATTAAAAATGGGATGCTACCTAATAATCATGAAGTATTTACATGTTTATTATTTTCCTACTGTACTATGCTTTGATACTGTCTTGCTAGAGGTCTCTGAGCTATGACCTCCCCAGGGGTCTAGATCAATGCTCCTCAAACTTTAATTTACACAGAAATCATCTGGTGATCTTGTTAAAATGAAGATTCTGATTCCTGGGTCTTGGGTAGGACCTGAGGTGCTGCATTGCAATGAGGTTCTAAATGGTGTCTCGCTGCTGTTTCTCTGACCACAGTTTGAATAGTAATGTTCTAGGATACTTTAAATAAATACAACTTCATAACAAGATTTTACTTTCGGAGTCACCAGATCATTCACTGATACAACTGAAGTCTTTAGTTTCCAGATATAAAATGGACTAATGCAACTTGATTATAATGCAGCTTTTTAATTTAGACACTAATATTATGTTTGAAATAAAAGAATGCTTTTAGTTATTTTTCTAAAGTATTAGTAAATTATTTTTGCCTGGGGAAACCCCATCTCTAAATATCCTGCCATCCCTTGTGAGCTGGGGTAGCCCACCCATACACACCAGCAGCTTCTATGTACAATACTTGGGTCCTGCTTACATGGCCCCTGCCCAGTGAGCCTTATGAACAGGGCAGGACAGACAAGCCAATGTCCTGCGCTGCTGCTGGGATCCATGAAAACAATGCTGGCTTTCTCCTTGCCAGACTAGGAAGGAACAATTTATATTCTGATAGGACATCACTTATCAACAGTTCTCTTCTGCCAGCGTGGGCTAGTTCCTACATGGTGGAGTATTTAGAAATCGTGACCTTTAGCCCTCTCTTTGGCTAGGGAACCTTTCATTCCTTTTCTACCAGCTCTTAGAAGTGGAAGGGGATACCAATAAGTTCTGTGAGTGTTTCTTAACAATAATATTAGCTTATTACTGTAACCTTGGGAGCTTTTAAAAATACAAATGTCTGGACCTAATCCTAGACTTGGGTAGTTCCTGAGCATGCAGCTTATTTTAATGATCTTCCTGTGGTTAAAATACAAAGCCATGGTTTTGAATCTCTGGGTTAGAGAGAAAGGATCTGTTCTAGTTCTCCCTCTGGAACTAGAAAATAGACATTAACCAGCCTAACAGAGATGTAAAAATAACATAAGGAAAAAAAAGACAATCTAGACTCACAAAAGGAATTGCCAGATTTAGCAAATTAAAATATAAGATGCTGTTTTTACCGTTAATATTTTTAGTATAATTATATCCCATACAATATTTGAGACTAAACTTACACTACAAAAGTATCCATTGCTTGTCTGAAATTTAAATTTAACTGGGCCTCCTCTATTTTATCTGACAATACTATACACAAGGATTGCCTCAAGTTGCTTGGGAAGAAAATATAGCTAAGAAATATTTAAGACAGGATATATATCTTCATAAATAATTAAAAGGATAATAAGCTGTACTTAGATTTAAAACCAATCCACTAAGAGGGAAGAAAAGGATTGATCCTTAAAGTTAGAATTTTGGCACTAGTTGCTTATTGATACTAGTTTTAAAGTGGTGAGTTTTCATATTTTTATGAATATAGCTTGGTTTTGTTTTCTCCTAATATCATAGGTATCAGTGTGAAGTTGGGAGGAGTTGCAACCTGGGCTACTAGCCAGATACTAACATAAAATCAGAACCCTCTTTTGATCTTGTAACAGTAGCCTGAATGTGCCTTGTCAGAACACATGAAGTGTTCTCCCTGACTCCTCACTAATCACCTTCCCAGTCATTGTCTTAAGGCAGGAAGACCTTCTTGATTTGGATGACTTTGTGACTCACAATCCATGACTATGTTCTTATTTAGTTTATTACTGTATGTATCTTTAGTGGGTCATATGGACAAAATAGAAATTATTTGATTGTGAGTGTGGGAGAGACCATGACTTCTAGATGGGGAGATATCAGTCATTATTCAATAGGGAGCACCTACATATTTGAGCAAAGAAGTGATAAAATGTCACTGTTGCCTCCCTAATGGTTACAGCAATCTAGTAGATGATGAAATATGTACATGTACATGAATGAATTAATGTATTAAGAAGGTATAATAACTTTCAGGGATTTGTGATTTCTTTTTTATGTTTAGTTTTCTTTAAATGATATTTACATAGATATTTTAACTGTAAAAACAGAACAAAACGAAAACAGAACTTTTCTCACTGAAGGTGGCTGGGGAAGTTCTTGAAATCCTGCTGCCTGGGAATCTCCTTAGGTGATGCCTTGTAAATATACTTACTGCAGAGGCATAAATGATTCAAGAATTCAGAAGGAAGGGTTATTTCTGCTAAGAATTAACCTAGAAAGGCTTTACTGGGAAGCTGGGGTTTATATCTGACCTAGAAAAATAGGATATTTTTTTTAAAGCTGAAAGATTATAGTTTTATTAAGTACAGGGACCTTAAGATTTCAGAAAATTTAACTGTAGACAAAGATGCCAGAACGTTTGTATTGAAAGGTTTGTAGTGCAGTAGAACACTTAGATCCAAGCAAGAGGATCCTCTGGCTTGTCTGGTGCTTTCAAGGGTCCCACATGTCATAGATACACACAAAAATAAAGTTATTATGTCACACTTCAATGGCTATGTTACCCAGGATCTGACGCTCAGTGTTAGCACATGATAACATATACCCTAAACATCTGCTCTCATCAAACACTGTTCAGGCCCCAGGGAAATCCATTGCCCAGATCTTGTCATCAAAACAAAAGATGACTGCACTCAAACGCCATGAAGATTTAAGAGTTGGGCCACTGCCAGCATGGAAGATGAATGCTGTTCCAGAGTTTGGTAAAGATTTGAGTGGCAGAATCATTTAAGTTAGAGAAAAGACAAATTAATTAACTTGTTAAATTTTTTCCCTTAGCATGAATGCAAGTCAGTTCTGCTTAATGAAATATAATCTCCCAGTTGTAGTTCAAAGTATCCCTTTTTTGCTTCCTTTAACATTCCATCCTAGGATTCCAGAGGTAGATATGAAACAGGGTGGGATTCTCCAAAGTTGCACGTGGCAGCTGAGAAATACTTTACAATATTACATAATTTATATTACTCTTAAATTTGTACGTGTGGACCTAGACACAACATAGTTTACATTAGCAAATGGATAAACATTAAACACTAGAATTGCAAAAATCTGGTTTTGTATAATATAGTTAATGGATCAAATAATAATTTTAAAATTAAATTAAAAACTCAGCTTTAAAAAATTTTGATATTCCTTACTTACAAATTATATTTTTTCTGCAGATTTTTAATGGTATTATTCCATTTCTGAAAAAAATAACTTTTTATGAGAAGTCATTTTAATGTTTTGAGTTTTTAAATTTAATTTTAATTTTTGATGAACATATATTCAAATTATGTAAACCCTGAATAAAATTATGTTTAATTTTTTAACGCTTTAGAACAATGTTTTCCAATAAAATTTTCTGCCATGATGAAAATATTTTCTGTCTTATCCCACACAATAGCTGGTGGCTATTAACCTGTTCGAATGTGACTGCTATTACTGAGAAACTTTATCTTAATTTTAATTAATTTTAATTTAAATAGCCATGTGTGATTGGTGGCTAACCAGTAGGACAGCATGGCTCTAGAGTATTATTCTGTATTCAACACAAATTATGTAAAAATATTTTATATGTTAAATAATTAGTGATTTTGCTGAAATAAAGGCAAGGAAAGTAAACTTTATTAAATCACTATGTAACAATTGTGACTCTAAAACTCCCTATCCCATTATCAGAACACCCAGACATGTGCAAAATAATTATACTCAGTCATCTTTAATATTTTGCTCATTTTAAGCCTTATAAAAACACAGCTTTGCACATATTTTTCAATGTATTAATATTAAAGTATGTGCAATTATAGCAGTTCTTATCTGTGATTTCCCTTTCTGTGGTTTCAGCTACTTGTAGCCAACTGCAATCCAAAAATATTAAACAGAAAATTCCAGAAACAAAAAATTCATACATTTTTAAATCATGTGCCATCCTGAGTAGCCTAATAAAATCTTGTTCCATCTTGCTCCATCCCGCCCTAAATGTGAACCATCCCTTTGTCTAGTTGATCCATGGTATATATCCTCCCCACCCATTAGTCACTTAGTAGCACAGTATATATAGAGTTTGGTACTATCTACAATTTCAAGCATCCACTGGGAGTCTTGGAACATATCTCCCACAGGTAAGAGAGGACTACTGTAGAAAGAGAAATCATATGTTATTTATTTCATGGCTTTATTTACATCTTTTAAATATTTAGACATTTGGTATATGGCCTTCCTTTTTCTCTTTTCCCAAGTCCAGAATAAAGGCGTTATAGAGGATAAGGTTGAAGACATTATATTGTAGATGAATAGATTTCTAGGCCAATCCAGGTCTGAATGTTATTTTAAGAAAAATTGAGTATTAAAAATGGAACTATATGATGCTATATTTTATAAATAATGATCTGGTGAAGAGTATGAAGGAAAGATCAGAGAAAGACAGGGCTAGAGAACGAACACAGGCAAAACTCTGTGTGAAATGGTGAAGGCTCAAAGCTCAAAGTGGTAACAATGTAGATGTGAACTTTAAGAAAAGAAGAAAATGCATCAAAGGAAGAATTTACCCATTGTTCCTTGGAAATATGTCAGGAACATGGAAAAACAATTAGGGCTGAAGATAGTGGCATTAAATGAGAAACAAGTAGAATTTTTCAAATCATCACCTGTGGCAAAGGCATTTGCAGAGTCCTTAAGTCAGTTTCTAGTCTCAATTTTCGGTTCTCTGTGAAACTTTAAGCATAGCAGTTGAATTCTTCAAGCATTAGTTTTGTCTTCTGTAATATGAGAATAATAAGAATACGTGCCTCAGTAGATGACTATGGGAATCCATTGAAATAGTGGGGGTGAAAGTGCTTAGTATAACCCTAACCACTGTGGAAGGTGTAATGACAAATCACACTGTATTTTCATGCTAATAATGATAATCATTATTCATGACTATATGGTTTGTCCCATGTTCAGGTTTGAAATATTCATAAAAATCATCCACTTGGTGGTTTTCTTTGCTTTTTACTTTTTTTCTTTTTTTTACCGATAACCAGAGAGACAGATTATTTTCTTTTGTTAAATATGCTAAGATCTTTTTGAATTTTAAATCCATAATTTCTAAGGATTCCAAAACTAGGCAGCCATTACTAGAAGTATGACAAATATGATAAATTGTTCTGGAAATAAAAGCAAAAAGATTTTGTCATGCATTTATATAGGTTATTATTTCAAGAAAACAGGGGCAATCCAATCATTTCTGTTCATACTGAGTTGAGGTAACTATTTGTCATGGCCTAAGTCCTTAGTACCAAATGAATGGGTAGACTACGAGAGAGAGAGAAAGAGGGAGAGAGATAGAGAGATTTCTGAAGTACATGTTGTCCAGAGCATATCACTGCATACTTCAAGAGGTTTCTAAATTAATAAATAGAATATTTTTAGTTCCCTACCCTTCAGAAATTTTATTTTTGATCAGGATTAGTAAAATGGAAAATTTATGTCTATAATTTCCTACAGATCAAAACAAACCCATAAAGTCAATATAACCAAAGATGCAGAGGAAGAAAATTCAATAACCAAATACTGGGGTTTAAAGGGTGTGCTATCACCAGCAATGACTTCTAGACATGATAGGGCTTGTTATGTTTATCTTGTTGATTCACTGAGTTAACTACAGAGGTATTCAGATTACAATTAAAATTATAAGCCATATTACAACCCCAATTACAGTTCCTTTAAAGAGGTACTTTTTGAACATCTTAAGAATAGTACACTAACAAGAAGATAAGTCAATAAATCCATAAATATACATTTTTAATGTTACATATACCATCAGAAACTATATCTATTTGCTTTTTCAAAACATGTCATTTTAGGCATACCTATACATTTTAATAGCCAAAAAAGCCCACTAAAAATCAACCTCTTAAAATCATTTTCAATAATTGCATTATGCCTGAAAGCTACTACTTAATGAACTATGTGCCAGATTATGTATTTTGTCTGAAAAAAAATCATTTAACGCCAGTAACAACCCTACATTGTTATTTTTTCACACACACACAGAAGAAAACATACACTGACGTTTCAAGTTCGTCTATAGACGTGCACAGCTAAAAGTAATGGAACCCCAGCCCTATAATAACACCCACCTCAGGAACAAAGTGAACGTACAGGTAAGGTCTCAGATTTTGGCTTGTTCCCGATTCCCTGCCTTTCCCTGATTTTCAAACCACCTTAAACTGCAATATCCTTGTTCCTGAAAAACTAGCACCCTCCCAGAAACTCTCTAAACTTCTCCACCAACATTATCAGGCAGGCCCACAAAACTAACCCAAGCAGTTTCAAAATCCATGTATATGTCACTAACTATAAGAATCCCAAGAATGCTAGTTTATTTTTTATCATCAGGGCACCCATCCCATATGTTTTGGATATCCTCTAATATTATACTATCACCTCTCTCCAACTCCCGACGCCCTTTCACTTTGTCCCCTGGAAAATCTCACAGTTCCTGAATGTTCTTGTTCTAATTCAAAGCTCACATTTCACTGAAAATATTGTTCCCCATGTAGTTTCTCAAGTGTTTGCCCTCTTACCACTGGGCCTGGAAGTAGAATCAACATCTTCCTTGTTTCTCACTGCTACTCCCTCTCTCTGGAAACTTCATCATTAAGGGTAAATACCATTGACACATCACCTGCTATTCCTCCTTGTTGTAGGCATGCATGTACCCAGCCCCCAGGTTCCTCTCCCTCGTTATTTAATATATTTAGCTGCTGGCTGATGTTCTCCCTCTCCCCAACACTACTTATTTTATAATTCCTGATGATTTCTACATCAAAATAAATGCCTGTTTACTTGGTCTTCTCTCTTGCTACTATGGATCAATTGGCTGTGGTCCCAGTTAAGGCTACTACTTCTCTCAGAGGGCATAAAATTGTCTCTTCTACTTTACTCAGGATCATTTTCTCTGTAGTTCCTTTAACTCCATATTATTCCTTTCTCCCATTCTATGAGACCATTCTAATTGTATCTGAATATGCTATTATATCACCTAAATAGTGGTATTATAGCATAATAATATTTTTTCTGCTTTCCTTTACAACAGAATTCCTGAAAAGAATTGTCTATATTCATTGTTTATACTTCCTTTCCTCCAATTCTTTCTCGGTTTCATTCCAAACAGGATTTTGGTTACTACAGCAAAACTTACTTTTGGCAAGGTCACAATTGACCTCAGTATTGTCAAACTTATTGGTCATTTCTCAGTTCCTAAATTATTGAACTTTTCAATAGCAGTTGACACCATTGTTGACACCTTCCTTTCTCAAACGTTTTCTTCACTTCAAGGACACCACTCACTCTGAGTTTTTCTCCTGCCCTCTACCTACTCTTACTTGCTTTTACCAATTCTTTCCATCTTCCCATCCTTTAGTGATGGAGTATCTTAGTTCTCAGTCTTTGGACTGCTCGTCTCTGTTCTAGGTGATCTCAAATAGACACAGACTGGTAACTTTCAAATTGAAATATCCCCTGAATATCAGGCTCATTTATCTAACTACTCACTTAACATCTGGATTTGAATGTCTAATAGGCATTTCAAACTTAAAGTGTTGAAAACTGAGTTCCCAATATTCCCATACTTGGCAAACCTGTTCTTCCTATAGTCTTGTCATTTCTCTCAGAATAAAAGGAAAACTCCTACCCTACAAGGTTCTACATGATTTGGTCCTCTGAGACTCCCTGTTATTATTTTCTGCTACTCTTTCTTCACTTGCTCAACTCCAGCCACTGGCCTTCTTGCTAATATCAAATGTCAGGAGAAAAAAAAAGCAGCCTCTGACATCCAGGAACCCGGCTGACATTCACTGCCAGGACTCAATGTCATTATAAGCTGTCCTGATGCCAGCAATTAGATAACTGGTCTAATGCTCATGGTTAGGCCACGTTGTTTCCTTTATGATTTCAACTGGACTATAAAAAGTGCCAGGGATGTGGTCAACACTCAATAAATATTTGTGAAATAAAGGGATTAAAGAAACTAATAAATAAATATATTTAAAGCAAAATCACGTACTATGGATTTTTTTCATTGTAATTATAATATAGTCAGGGTATATGGATTGCCCAAATTGGGATAAGCCATACTAAGCTTTCCTGAGTATGTTTAAAGTAAATTTCTAGTAATAATTATTATCTATCTCATTTGGCTTGCATGAACTTCTCCTAATTTAATCCTTTAAAATTTGCTCCTCAATGGCTACTTTGCTTTCTGAGAGTACCTCACTAACCATCCATTTAATTTTGTTTTTATGAGAGAAAGACAGCTTGATTTAGCTCTTCGGATATATTTCTTATATGCATTTGGTTCCCATTTGAACTTAGCATCTGTCTAAAAGAACAAAAGAGTCAAGTGTGTTTTGGACAAGTGCAGGTAATTTTTTTTCTCAATGTACTTGCTCATTCTTCCAAGCTTCGATTGTTGGCTGTTATTACTAATAGTTACCTAGCTGTAGGTTAGCCATGGATGGATTGCACATTGGATATAGGCTGCACCATGATTTTGTTGATAGGTTGAACTCAATTTTACTTTTCTTTCCCTCAGGGTTGTCACATTAGCCTGGTCCCCTGAGTATTTAATATGATTTTCCATACCTCTCACGTAGGAATATATATAGGAAAACGATGAAGGATTTGACTGATATTTATTCTTCTAGGGGGGCCCTGTGAGGGAATAATATCCATGGAACATAAGAAGTCATGCTAATAAATGTGTTTTTGTTTATAAATCACTTGTGGCTTTTATTTTAAAACTACGTAAAATGCGCTAAAAGATAGATTTTAACTCCTGACAGCTAATTGATCTACTTTAAAGCATTATGTCACAACATAGCTCTTCTTAGGCCTGGGTATGAAGTAAGCAGGTGTGTAATGTTCACTAAGCCGCAATTAAAGTTTGTGAGAGCAATTTTTTAAAATATTTAGATAATCATTTACAAAATAGGTTATTTTAATGGATAAATATTTTGATTTAAATTGTTTTTGTCTAATTTGTACTTCGTAGGGACATATCATTATTATAAGCAGAGAATACCTATAATTATTTTTTAACATCACGTTTAGGAAAAATGTGTATTTATTTGCCTATATCTAAATGTGACTACATTGTGGGCTTGCTTGCAGAATATATATTGTGAAGTATGGAATTTTTTTTTTTTTTTTTGAGAGAGAGTCTCACTCTGTTGCCCTGGCTAGAGTGCCGTGGCGTCAGCCTGGCGTCAGCCTAGCTCACGGCAACCTCAAACTCCTGGGCTCAAGCGATCCTTCTGCCTCAGCCTCCCGAGTAGCTGGGACTACAGGCATGCGCCACCATGCCTGGTTAATTTTTTCTATATATTTTTAGTTGTCCAGATCATTTCTTTCTATTTTGTTAGTAGAGACGGGGTCTCGCTCTTGCTCAGGCTGGTCTCGAACTCTTGAGCTCAAACAATCCACCCGCCTCGGCCTCCCAGAGTGCTAGGATTACAGGCGTGAGCCACTGCGCCCGGCCTAAAAGTATGGAATTTTTAAGTATATTTGATTCAAGAGTAATCCAGTAATTTCCTTACCTGAATCATTGCAGAGATATTCTAGAAATTAAGCATGCTAACCTCCTAAGCCTATTCAGAAATAACTGAGAATAATAAACGGAAGTAAAATATGCAAAAAAGTAAGGAAAAAACAATAAGACTTGTTCTTTGAAACAAAAGGTATTATTTTAACAAAAAGTATGATTTCATGGACTATTAATACATTTCACTTATTTCCTTCCAAAGAACATCTGGGACAGGGGAAGTTTCAGTTCAAATATAATTATAAAATAATGAAGGACTACCCTCTTGTCACCCTCATTTCCTCTAGTCCCTTCATCTTTCCTCAATCCAGAAAATTATCTAGTTATTTATTTTCATTTTGAAACACAAATTTTCAGATTTAGCATTTTAGGTTGGAATTTTTTGGAAAGATTCTTTAAGAAATAATATCAAAGTGTGCATAAGATAATCTAATTTTATTATATTTGATTTTGACTCTCCAATATAGAATAACTAAGTTATCAAAATTTGAGATACTCAATACATATGATTGAGATAAGAGGCATATAGGTATTTAATGAGAATGTTCATAAGAACTTTTAAAATTACAAATTTCAAACATTAAATAATATTTGGATCCTTAAGAATTACTTGATTGCCTAAATTCAATATGCAATGGCTTAAAATAGCTATTAATAAGGTTGTTTTTAAAACATTTTTTAGTTTATTGAAATAGTAATAAAAGACTAGATATAAAGAAAGGGAACAAGATTATATGTGGTATAGATTTATTTGTGTTTCCACACCCATAATTTTATGACTGCGTGCAAAAGGACTAAGGTAAGAGATAAAAGTGTTGTAGTGTTGTGTGCATCGTTAACTGCTTAAATGAACAAATAAACTTTTTTTCCAGAAGAAAGCCCATAACTGAGGAGAAATTGCTGGTAGTACAATCCAAATTAAGGAGGACAGGAGCAATAGGAGCAAACAAAAGGGAAAGTTCAAGCACAATTTAAGGGGTGGGATAGAGGAGGCAGATCTCAGAATACATGAACCAGGATTTATTGTTAATTCATGAAAACAGTGGAAGAGTAAACTCTAGAATGACAAAGTTAGAAAAGCTATCCTGGCAAATGACCCTCTTGAAAGTACAGGAAAACAAATTTTATTTCCAAATGAAAAGAAAAACAAAATGAATTCTCATCAAAACCAAACACAGCATTATCATAAGAGAATAAAGATAATGAGTAGCAGAATAATGTCCTAGGGCCACTTAAAGCACAACAAAATTGCACACCCACAAAGTAGATTTTTAAAGAGCAACTTGTATTTCACTCTAAAAGTAATTAAGATAATGATAGGAGCTGTGAAAGGACAACAGGAATTAAGATCAGAAGAACTCGGTATTGAGGTGCCTGGAGAAAGGCAAGATTTGATAAAAGAAGCAGTAAGACTTCGGAAAGAATTATAAATAAAGAAAAAAATATTTCTAATATACAAACTAAATTAGAAGGAAGAGCAAATGAACACAAAGAATTCTGCCTTATGGAAAATAGTAGATAAAAAGAAGGGACTTTTTAAACACAAGAAATAAAGAAATGTTTTCTGGAATATTTTTTAAAACACCTAAAACTCTGTTTTGAAAGTGTGCACCACATACTTGGAAAAAATCAAGCAAAGCTATCAATACGGAGACATATTTTAGTCAAATATTTATTGGACTATAGAAAAGTGAAAAGAAAAGGAACTTCAGACAAAATTTCAAAGTCACATATTCTAACAGGAATACATTATATCGGAAGGTCATGGAGATGCCTATTTATTATACTTCGGTGAAGAAAAGGTGAGCTAAGAATTTTACATTCAGCCAATAAATATTTAAATGTTAAGTCCAGAGACAGTGTTTTGAACATACAATAACTCAGCAAATATTTTCATCATGAAACTTTCTCTAGTAACATACCAGAGAATAAACTTTACATTTCCCAAATGACTAGAGAGATATTGACTTAAAGCGTAGAAGTGAGACTTAAGGATTATCTATACTTAAGACCTTAGGACAGTTCTAAGGATGACAATGTAATGTAGTGGCTATATGTTCTGAAAATATAGATGAGCTCAACTAGGAAAAATGGAGAGAGAATGGGCAGAGTATGTGGAAAATAGAATAAAAATTGCAGATTGTGTAAACGTTAAGTAAAAGAAAAATAAATTTATTTCAAATCTGTTGCTAAGAGAAATGGAGGACATGGAGGAATAGATATTACTAGGTTAAATTAATCACATGGTTGGGAACCAATAAATAATAGCCAAATAAAGAGGGGGCTAAGGAGATCATACAAAGATATTAATATAAAGGTAATAATTATTACTAAAATTTAAGGTCTCCTAAATTCCAAAAGATATGGCAGAGAGAGAGAGAGAAAGAGAGAGAGAGAGAACCAAAGCTATCAATAAACGATAAATGTAAATGGGCCGAAGTCACCTATTAAACATATATGCGTGTTTGCATTGGCCAACAATGCCAAATACAAAAATATGCTGTACACAGGAGACAAACTTAAAACCAATAAATTTGGAAAAATAAAAAAATAAAATATAGGCAAAAAAGAAATTAGAATTCAGGAGATTTTCTCTAAATTTTCAGTTTCTTTTGAGACATTTATATTGCATAATGTCTTATAAAAAATCTAAAACTTCTGTAAAGAAATACATTAAGGCAACAAAAAATACAATAATCCATTTAACATTGTCAAAATGTATTCAGTGGACTTGTTTTAAAACAGCAGGTCATATATTTGTATTTCCAGGATTACATTACTTCTAATATGGAGATATAGAATTCTTGAAATGCACTCATCATTAGTACCTTCTAGATTATCTTTCTTTTTAATGGCAATCAAAGGGGCTACATACTATTTATTTTTATTTGAAAGCAATCTAGGGCAAACCTTTCATTATAATCACAGCATCCATTCACACTCATAACATCAGTTAGTAAATGCTGAACTGTCACTGAACTAGGGTTAGAAAAGAGATAACTAGAAATTAGACATATCATGGGGAGTAACAGCACAAGAAGCTTATTTTAAAGACAATCCTTTGAAAATGGATTTGCCTGTCTGATATGCCTTTAACAAACTGCAAACGCATCAGTAAAATCCAAGCATTGCTGAGAAATAATAATTAATGTTTCTTTCTTAATCTTAGCATCTTAACAATACCATCTATACCCAATCTTTCATCAGAATATTTTTGAGAAGGCTTAAGAATTATAGGAACCTATTCTCATTAACCTATTTATTCGTAATTAAAGCAAACCATTTCCTCAAATCTCTTTTGATTAACCAGAAAGTTTCATTTGCATTATAATTACTTCGATCAGAGTATTTTAAAATTTTCAAGGTACCTGAAGTGATACTCTACTTTATAACATATCAAGACTTTTTGTCTTGTAAAGTTTCTCATCAATGTCCTGATTTTCCTGTACCCTGAAGTTTTCTCCCACTCTAGGTTTGGCCTTTGTTTAACTTCACCTCCTCTGATTTTTTATTTTTTAAAAATCATCAGCTTCTGTTTATCCAACCAAAGTGAGCCCTCTGAAAACTTTTTTGTGACTAACTAGTCCTTTTCAGCAGATGGCACTGTTATTTAGGCTAAACAATTTGTAAACAGGGCAAGGTAATTATCCTTATAAGTTTTTTTTCTAGAACAATAGGATGTCTGTGTGATTAAAATTAACATTGATTTATGCTAAAAAAAAGAAAGCGAACTGAGGAAATTCCCCATGAAGTATGGCTACATTAAAATCATGAAAACATTTAAAATATCACAAAATACCCAAGTGAAATCAAATGCTCAATTGCCATTTTTTGCATTCTTATTTTTGCTAAATGGAACTTAATTTTCAAACAATTATAAAGGTATCTTTATAAATCAAGGTTAATTTGGTGCAAGGGCTAAAAACCAAATGTTCTCATTTGCTACGGCAAAGCTTAAATGATCAGTAAATTGGCCTTATATAATTCATACGGTTAAATATTTTTCAGATATCTAATTTCTATAAATGAATAACAGAGGCCAGGGTTCTATTGAAGTTGGGGTTGAAGGGATGCATCGTAAAGAGTATTTTAATACCAAGCCAATCACTTATTAGCAAAGTAAAATTAGGTCTTTATGGGTCTCAGTTTTATACATAAAATGTGAATAATACTGAAAATGGAGGGTTATAAGGATATGGGCTAATGTGCATAACTATTATATTATTTACCCACTAGCTCAAATAAACAAGCAAAAAAGGGCACAGATACCTGAAGGAACAAGATCAAAAGGAATATCTCTGTTCTAACAACAGAAATGTTTTTCACACACACTTCAATGTCTGCCACATGCATGGAAGAACACCAATGGTGGCCTTGTAAGTTTCTCTTTTGCATCTGGCAGCTGGTTCCAGCTACAGCTAAGCCAGCGAACATACTGATTTCTGTACTTACCAGGGGGAGCCTGGTGGAATACAACTTTGTGTGTATACTGTGTTGATCACAAAACAGTCTCTTAAAGCTTCATTTTTGTAAAGCTAAGTATCTCGGGTCTCTCCTATCACCTCACCGTCAAGATCCTGCATACGTAGGCCATTTATGTGTTTGACCTCAGCCACCAATAGGTAGTACCTATCATTTATTGATTTCCATCTCCCAAATTAAAACAAATAAATCTGTCAAGCAAAATTCTTAGTGACCAATGCAGTATTTACTGAATTTTATTTTTTTCCAGGAAAAATATTGAGAAAGGCCTTAATATACTACTCACAGCATTGCATTCCAACTCACCCACACACCACCACTTCCAATTACAAGTCTTGGCAAATTGAACCATTCTTTGATTACAGGTGGAGCTCCCCAGGAGGGGATTCTCACATAAGCCACATTACAAACTATTCTCCATTATCTTTAAAGTGTCTAGGAAATAGTTTTCATATTCCTTGAGAATGATCCATGTAACATTACAATATGGTAAACAGTACATATACCCTGGAATTGTAAGTATTCTCATGAGGTAAAGAATGGGGTTGGTGGAAAGGAATGACTTCCTAAGGAAACAGGAAGTGAATTCCTGTCTGGTGAGAATGTGTTTAAAGGCCCTTTCCCTTAGAGGTGGTGGTGAGTGTTTGGGAGTTCCTGAGTAGTGGGTTTCAGAAACAACAAGGAGTGTCAGCATACCTCTGAGGAGGTCTATGCTGCCTTGTATGTCTCATGGATTGCAAAAAGGTGAGTGTAAAATAGACGAGGGGGTCATATACATGAACATTAGAGAAGCTTATCTAACTCAGGGTTTTGAGGTTTCGAAAAATACAAACTCTGACCTAATTGTTTAGGAAAGAACCAAAGCAGGTGCATTTTAAAGGTGATTCTTAAGTGATTCTGACTTAAACTTTAGCTTCAAAT
This sequence comes from Propithecus coquereli, assembly GCF_000956105.1. Lineage (NCBI taxonomy): Eukaryota > Metazoa > Chordata > Mammalia > Primates > Indriidae > Propithecus > Propithecus coquereli. The sequence goes on along the minus strand of NW_012149997.1, from coordinate 1,002,332 downwards.
TTCCAAAAAGATGTACAAATCCAAAGCCAAGCCATAAATATGGCTGCCATAATCTAGGTAGGCACAAGGTCAAGGATCTTGCTATTTATGGGTGAAAATATGCATAAACTGTATAAAATAATCAATAAAATTACTGTTACATCAACTCAATTCATAAAAAATGGTAGTAAGAGTAACTGTCATTCTTTCAGATATTTCCAGGAATGTTGTAATAAGGGGATATAACAAACAAGCAATATTCTATTTGAAAAAAATTGTCAATGGCATGGCTGCCACCTATATAAAACTTCAATAAATTAATGGACTCAATTGTCAGTCTGTGATTTTTAGCTTCATTTTACCTGGCCCTCAGGTTCATCTTTCAGCATGCTGCTCTTCTTAACAGATGAGTAGATGAATATTTTTGAAAACCACAACATAAATACTGGTGGTTTTCTCTTTTGACCTTTGATGGAATTGCACTTATTTTGTGGTTCAACAACCTTCAGTGACTTATTAAGAAAAAATTATTCTCTACCCCACACATAGCATCCCCACAATACTCTTATCAATGGCAGGGTCAGCCCAAGTATATGACAAACATTTCTACAAAAGATAAAATAAAACCATTGAATAAAAAAGTAATAAAATATGGTCTCAGACCAAGACCAAACCTACATTTTTGATGTTACTTTCAGAGGGATTAGTTTACTAGTTTCAAATGAAAAAAACACGTCCTCCAATGGGATATAAATTTCAGTCTAAAGCATGGATTCTAAAAATATGGTATTTTACGCCCATACTGGGCATCCCTGAAACTCTCCCATGGGTCTGCAAGCAAAACTATTCTCATCATAATAATAAGGTGCCATTTACCTTTTTTAACTCACTGTCTTCTAAGTATTACAGTTGAGTTTTTTAGAGGTTCTATGACATATGATATTACAATGGACGTAAAATACATGAGTAATCAACTGGCTTCTATTAAGCCAGATATTTAAAAGATTTTGAAAAGTGTAAAATAGTACCATACTTCTAACTAATTTTTTATTATGGAAAATACACTTTTTTAAAAATAAAATTATTATGTCATTGTTATGTTAGTTATATCAACATGTGATGGGTTTATTATTGCTATTTTGAAATAATAAATATATTTTTATATTCTTTTCAGTTTTAATTTCCACCATAGTAAATGTTGATAGGTTTAATCTACTTAAACAGAAGCTTTCTAGGATCCTTCAAAAGAGTTTAAATAATTCCTCTGAGACCAGAGGGTTTGAGGACTGCTTATCTAAAGACATGACTATTTCTGTCTGTTCTTTATTTATCTTAAAAACTTTGACCTAACAAATGATATAACAGTTCAAGGACTTTGATCTTCTTTTAAAGAAAATGAATATCTAATTCTAATTTTATCATTTTCAGAATGTGCTTTAGTAGATCTAACCTAAAGTGAAGGTAGATATTATAGTAAGTTCAATTAGCAGGATCACTTGGCAGTTTGTAATATTGGGTCAAATAGTGAGAAATAGCAAAAAGACCAAAAGAAAGAAACATTTCTGTCAAAGTGTTACGGATTTACTTATTACCCTTAGCCATTTCTTATAGATCATCACAATAATGTAATATACATAAATATTTTTAAAATATTTTTCTACCCTTAATAATTTTGATCTTAATATTTTTAAAAAATATAATTTGAAAATAATCTCAACTCAAAAGTATTTTCCCTTCATGTGTTTCTCACTTTAGGGTTATGGAGTAGCCACCAAATAACAGCTACAAACTACTTACCAAAAGCATTTCATAGGCTACTCAAACGAAGCAGCATATCTGATATTAAATAATTGCAGCATGCTTCTCTTTCTTTTAAAAACAATTCTGTGGGAGAACTCAGAATAAAGCTAATTTTTACCACAAAGCTCTGACAAGATGACTGAATCTTATTCTGAAATTGCTGGTTCAGGCTTGGACTACTTCAGAGAAAAATCTGCCAATCAAGTTAAAGTAGATGGTGGCCTGTCAATCCTTGTCCAGAAGCAATTAGAAGAAAATGACCTACAGCACTTTCATTTGTACAGAGAAAATTTAAAGGCCTGTCTCAAAAGGTGAAAGGCTATTTCATTAAGCCATTGCTGACAGGAAAAGGAGACTCTCTTGATGGGAGTTCAGCCCATAAATAATGTTATTCTGGAAATAAACAGTGGTAATTGTGACCTGGAACTAAAAAGGAATTAGGGCAAATGTACCAAATATAAAGTAACAGGCCCACATTACAAGAGTTTGTTTGACATTACTTTTGTGCGTGTGTGTTTTTTTAGAATAAAATGTTGGTTGGCCTCGCAGATTGTATTAACTTTTGGCATGCGTGTTAGTTTGTGTATTTTAGGGTTATGGTAAAATAAAGCTAATATAATTGTTTGAAAAGTGAAAACCTGATCTTTCTTGTATATTCTTATTATCAAAGATGATGGTTAGTATTTCCCACCTAGCCAGTGTGATGTAGTTGGAAGAATAGGGTTTCAAGATTTTGAAGACCTGGTTTGTTAATGTGTCCCTGTCAAGATCCTGAGTATAATTAGATCCCCCATTTCTTTTTATAAAAGGAGAAAAATAACAATTGACTTTATTATCTTAACAGATGGTGAATATTAAGTGACCTAATATGTATATATAATCATTGAAAACCCATGCACACTATGGCAAATCTCCAGGGAACTGGAAGGGAGTGTGGAGGAGAGAGAATGTTCCAATCACCTGTTGTGTGGTTTTGTTTTTGTGTTATAACTTTCTTGTGTACAGGATTAGAAACAATGGTTGAAACAACTAAGCTATATGAATATGAGATAATATTATTGTTGGTGGTGGTAGTATAGAATAAAGAAAATATTGGGGGCCTTTAAACAACCATGGTCTGGGGTCAAATCCCATCTTCTATATTTCTTTGCTATACGACCAAGTTACTCAAACTTTGTGCCCTTCAGTGCCCTCACCTAACGGATAGAGATGATGATCACTACCCTAAAGCAGTAGTTCTCAATTGGGTGTAATTCTCCCCTCCAGGGGACATCTGGAAATGTCTGGAGACATTTTTGATTGTCACAACTGGGGGGAGTGCTACTGGCACTTAGTGAGTAGAGAATAGGATTGCTGCTAAACATCCTACAACGTATAGGACAACCCCCACACCCCAAACAAAGAATTATCTGACCCAAAATGTCAACTACTTCCAAGGTTAAGAAAATATGATTTAGAGGGCTGTTGTGAGTTTTCAAAGATATTTTCTGTGTGAATATACCTAGCAAAGTACCTGGGACATAATGAGTGCTCAAAATACTATTAGTTCCTCTGTTAGATTCACCCTCCTGTGAGTACAAATGTATTACATATGGCAATGTTCTAAATTTGAACCTGTTGAGCCCTCTATATATTTTATTAGCTGTATGTGAAATTTTTTCCTTAAATTCCTCTCCTGAAATTGTCCAATGAAGCCCCAAGAAAGCTGACATGTGTTACAAAAATGTCTCTAGGACATCTTACATTTATGAGGTCCAGGTAAAATGGTGTTTCTTCTCGTGTCTACTGAGGCAGAGTGGAATGGAGGTGTAGAAAATACCAGGAGCTTTCCTCATATACCGAGAGACAATTGCCTTCAACTCTGCCTTTTCTTTGCTCTATTATCTTCAGTGTTCTCCTTATCTGAGTATTACAGTTTTTAGACCCTTGCAGTTATGAGGCTGCTTTGAGAAATAGCAGCTGTAAATAATTGGCTACATGACTTAAAAACATTTTCCAGACTCAAATACTCTTCACATTTCTATCCCAGTCCAGCCCTTTAAAGACTTAGTTGATCAGTTTCTGACAATATGAATACAGTGCAGTTTTAATACAAAACAAAATTAAAATGATTGCAAAACAAATCAAACTGTTGGATAATTCTGAGTATTGATAGAGATAAGGGATTTAAGATGCTTACTGCATTATTGGTGGGAGCATAGACTGATGCCATTTAACCTAATAAACTAAATATATAGGTACTCTAAGATGCAGCAATCCCACTCCAAGGTGAAGAGGCATAATGGTCTCCACTAAATTCTTATTTGTGGGTCTTGGAATTGATGGAAGTTGGAGGTAATGAGGTTGTCTGGTTGTCCATACCTTAAAAAGTAGATAGATACAAACTAATATTGCACACCAATGAGTACTTTGCAACAGTTAGAAGCAAAGTCATAACAACATGGCTGGAACCTAAAACATAGAAAGAAAAGCAAACAAAATGAAACAAAATATGAGCTATAAAACATCATTTATACGAACTAAAATAGATTCTCATAAAAATACACATTTTGAAAAGATAAAAGATACAATCAAATACATCTGAATACTTGTCCTGGTGTGAAAAGGAATAGGAGTGGGATAAGGGGAAAGGGGAGAAGAATGAAAGGCAAGAAGGCAGGCAGGTAGGAAGAAAGGTGTCTTGTACATATTAATGATGATGGTATATTATGAAGTATATGAGTATAAAACTTAAATATGCATTTAAATTTATAATTTGAAATTTGTAGTTCTTGCAAATGATGTAGGAGCTAGGAATTCCAGGAAGGTATTGATGAAGAATTGCTTGAACAACACCCAAAAACACTGACAGAGTGAGATCAGTTAGAAATTGACAAAAAGAAAAATCAACAAGGATGAAAAAAATGATAAGCACTTCGAAAGAGAATTACTCGAAGTTTGAAGACTCAAGAACCATCACTGAGAAAAATCAATAAATCCCTGAAAGTATTTTCCCCAAATGGCTTCATGATTAAGCTGTGAATGCTAGAGGGGTAAAAAGAAAAATTCATGCTATTAGTGGGTTGGATGAATCAATACCAATTTTATTCTAATATATGGTAGAAATTTAACATTTTAAAATATAAACCAAGCTTAATTTTGAGCCCCATTTAAAGATAATAACCTAACTAAATTTTTGTTTAAATTATTTAATTTACAATTTTTAGTCTAGACTTCAATAGGATTCACTTTTTCACTTTTTATACAGTTTTGCTACTTCTGATTATCCTAGAATACTAGTGAACACCTGTACTCCTCCCAACATCTATTCTTCCACTCCTTCTGTTTTGGAAGAATCAATTCCACCTTGGCAGGTATAACCCTATTCTCCCTTTTTCTCTGGGGGGAAAATGTCTTCTCTTGCTTAGCTCAGGTCTTTCAAAGAAGAGGCCCACAGCAGAGCTTTTTGAGCTTCTGAAAATATAGATCTTTCTTCAGATCACAGTCATATGCTTACTGGAATTCACAGACATGCTGGGGGGCATTCTGATTAGGGAATGGGGTAGAGGCAGACTGAGTATATAAATGCCAAACCCTTTAACTTAGGCACCAACACTTGTCTTTGATATATTTACCCCTCATGCTCTCACTCCAATAATTCTTTGATGTAATCTATGCATTCAATCTATTGACCCAATCACATTTCAGTGTTCCTTACTATTTTGTGTATTTATTTTATAATTTATTCAACTTAAATTCCTTGCCTATTAAAAAACTAAGTACTCCCAAACCGTTTGACTCTTATTATCTTCCATTGCACTCACCAGACAAAATTCTCACCTTAATTTAACTCATCTCTTGCCTAATCATGCTTTTCCTCAAGTGGATATTATGGAACAGAGAAGCATAGAAACTAATCAATCCCACTTTAACTGTGTGAGCATATCCCAGGAATCCTTTGTACTTCTGGGAAAGCCTACTACACCATTGGATACATTACTGTTTCACTCTTTGATAGGATTATTTTATACCTGCTTTCTCAACCAATCATGAAAGTCTTTTATACTCTATGTCCACATAGCCAGAGTTCACTTCTTAACCAAATAAAAAATGAATCAGGAGAATATTCTCCTTCTATTTCCACTACCAGATGTACCAACCTACCTGTATCCATACATACATTGTCTGCCTTTCCTCCTGTTAAAACGCTTGGCTCATGTGTGAAGTGTTCTAATATAAGGCCAACTCTTCTCCTGGCACAATGAATTCCACTCCCTCCTCCCTCTTTAAGAGTGTTGCCTTTCTATCTCTCCTGCATGATCACTCTTTCCTTTCTACTAGATCATTCCAATCATCACATAGACATGCTGTCATTTTCCCCGTCGTATTAATAATAAAAGAAAAATAGGCTGGGCGCGGTGGCTCACGCCTGTAATCCTAGCTCTCTGGGAGGCCGAGGCGGGTGGATTGTTTGAGCTCAGGAGTTCGAAACCAGCCTGAGCAAGAGCGAGACCCCGTCTCTACTAAAATTAGAAAGAAATTAATTGGACAACTAAAAATATATAGAAAAAGTTAGCCGGGCATGGTGGCGCGTGCCTGTAGTCCCAGCTATTCGGGAGGCTGAGGCAGGAGGATCACTTGAGCCCAGGAGTTTGAGGTTGCTGTGAGCTATGATGACGCCACGGCACTCTAGCCCGGGCTAGAGACTCTGTCTCAAAAAAAAAAAAAAAAAAAGTTGCTGTGAGCTATGATGACGCCACGGCACTCTAGCCCGGGCTAGAGACTCTGTCTCAAAAAAAAAAAAAAAAAATAGACTTTCCTTGACCAGCAATTTCTCCATTTTTGTGATTACCTTTAAAATCCTTAAATACTATGTCGGTACTACTGTTTTTAACTCTACTCATTGCAGAATATGCCCCACTACTTCACTAAACATTAATATGTCAAAGTTCTATTTTTTTTTCTTTTACTTTTATTTCAGCATATTATGGGGGTACAGATGTTTAGGTTACGTATGTTGCCCTTGGTCCCCCCCGCAAGTCCGTGTTTCAAATATGTCCCCACCAGTAATGTTTCTATATGCCAATAATGAACTATCTGAAAAAGAAATCAAGAAAACTATTCCATTTAAAATAGCTACAAAAAATAAGATACTGAAAAATAAACTTAATCAAGGCGCAAAGAGGTGGAAGATCCTCTACACTGAAAACTATAAAAGTTTGATGAAAGAAATTGAAGAGGACACATATAAATGAAAATATATCCCATGTTTATGGATTAGAAAAATTAATATTGTTAAAATGTCCATACTACCCAAGTACCAAAGTGATCTACAGATTCAGTGCAATCTCTATCACAATATCAATTACATTCTTCGGAGAAATAGAAAAAAATACTAAAATTCTTATAGAAACACAAAAGACTCTGAATAGCCAAAGCAATCCTGAACAAAAAGAACAAAGCTGGAGGCATCACACCACTGACTACCAAATATATTACAAAGCTGTAGTAACCCAAACAGTATGGTACTAGTGTAAAAACAGACACATAGACCAATGGAACAGAGTAGAATGCCCTAAAATATATTCCCGAACCTACAGCCAACTTATTTTCAACAAAGGTGTCAAGAACACACATTGTGGAAAAGACAGTCTCTGCAATAAGTGTTGCTGGGAAAATTGGATATCCACATGTAGAAGAATGATATCAGATCTTTGTTTCACATCATATACAAAAATCAATGCAAAATAGGTTAAAGACTTAAATATAAAATCTGAAACTAGGGGAAACCTTTTTCTAGGGGAAAAGCTCCATGACACTCATCCAGGCAAGGATTTTTTTGATACGATCCCAAAAGCACAGGCAACAAAAGCAAATATAGACAAAAAAGCTTCTGCACAGCCAAGGAAACCATTAACAGAGTGAAGAGATAACCTATAGAATGGGAGAAAATATTTGCAAACTATATATCTGACAAGGTGTTAATATCCAAAATATATAAGGAACTTAACAGCAAAAAAACCCAATAACCTGATTAAAAACTGGGCAAATGACCTTAATAGACATTTTTCACAAGAAGACTTAAAATGGCCAACAAGTAAATGAAAAAAATGCTCAATATCACTAATCAACACTAAATGCAAATTGAAACCACAATGAGATAACACCTCATTCCAGTTAGAATAGTTATTATCAAAAAGACAAAGGAAAACAAGTATTGGTGAGGATGTGAAGAAAAAGGAACGATTACACACTGCCGGTGAGATTGTAAGCTAGTAAAACTGTTATGGAAGACAGCATGAAGTTTCCTCAAAAAATTAAAAATAAAACTGCCATATGATCTAGCAATCCCAGCACTGGGTATATGTCCAAAGGAAATAAAATCAGTATGTTGAAGCCACATCTGCACTTCCATGTTTATTGCAGCATTATTTACAAATAGCCAAGATATAGAAGCAACCTAAGTGTCCAAAAGTAGATGAATGGACAAAGAAAATGTGGGGCATATACACAATAGAGCACTTTACAGCCATAAAAAGAAATAAAATCTTGTCATTTGCAACAACATGGATGTAACTGGAGGACATCGTGTTAAATGAAATAAGCCAGACACAGAAAGACATATACTAAATGTTCTTATTCACATGTGAAATCTAAAAAAAAAAGGGGGTGCGGAGGAGTTGATTTCATAGAAGCAATGGGTAGAACAGTGGTTACCAAAGACTGGGGGATAGAAAGGGGAGAGAAGAATAGAGAGAGGTTGGTCTATGGGTACAAAGTAACAATTAGATTGGAGGAATAAGTTCTGATGTTCTATTGCACAGTGGGATGATTATGGCTAACAGTAGTGTATTGCACATTACAAAATAGAAGAGAGGCTTTCAAATATTCTCATCACAAAGAAATGATCAATTCAACAGGTGACAGATACACTAACTATCCTGATTGAATCATTATAGACATAAATATGTATCAACATCAGATCGTGCTCCATAAATATATGCTACTACAATGTGTCAATAAAAATGAAAAAATAAAAAAACTGTGTTACTGACTTCTACTTCTAGTTGTAACAGTTTATTTTGCATAAGTTCAACTCTTTTACTAAGAACAAATAGAAAATCTTAATAAGAAACATCTATTTGAAGAAATCAGAGAAGTACCAGGGCAGACAGGATTTAACATCCAAGATTCAAGAGAGAAGGGAAGTGCATTGCTTTTTTCCCTTGAAGTATGTGAAAATTGCTAAGCAACAGAGGGCTAAAAGGGCAAGAGGTGCGGTGTAGAGTAGGGGACATCAGGCTGAAGAGATGAGCAGAACTACAGGAAGTTCTGCAAAGCTTCAGTGAATGCCAAGGAAGAATGACCCTAGTAATCACTGAAGAATTTGATTTTGGACCCATGGAGGACTGCAGCCTAAAAAAAAGGCCAACCCAGGTCTAAATCAGCCTTCACTAAGATTAAAATCAGCTTTGAATTGATACATACAAGGTGGGATGAAGATAATGTATTTCTATTCTAAGTGCTGCCAAAAAGAAATGAAAATTATCTTTGAAGAAAGATAAAATCATCTGTATCCCTAAATTAACCCACATATTAATATAATATATGGCAAACCAAATTTACCAGGCATACTAGGACACAGGGAAAAATATAATATTAGCAAAGCATGTACAATGCTATACACTGAAGGACTATTTTTAAGGGCAAAGAAATGGGGGGAAAAAGCCTTAAAAGCCAATTGTTAGATCACTGGTCAAATTAACTGTATTAACCCAC
>NW_012149997.1:989285-990945 GCF_000956105.1 Propithecus coquereli | reverse complement strand
ATGATTAATAATAAAATAGAACAAATGTAACAATATGCCAGCATCACTATTCTTTCACTTTGCGGCTATTATTAAGTAAAATAAGGGTTACCTGAACACAAGCACGACCATGCTTGTGACACTCAATCTGATAATTTAGACAGCTACTGAATGAATAAAGGAACAGAAAGCATGTATAGTATGGATAGACTGGACAAATGGATGGTTCATGTCCCAGACAGGATGAAATGTGATGGCACAAGATTTCATCACACTACTCAGGTGGCAATTTAAAGCTTATGAATTGTTTTATTATCTGGAATTTTCCATTTATTATTTTTGGACTGCAGTTGACTTCAGATAACTGAAACAACAGAAAGCAAAATCATGGATAAGGGGGTACTACTGTGTACCAAAACCTTCCTACAGTTATGAGTTTGAATTGAAAGACATGGTATAAATTCATGAAGAAAAATCATTTCATAGCTCTGTTCACTGAAAAGGCTTAGGACCAAGGACTACCCCAGGAGCAATTTGCATTCCCTGCCAGACTGTGGTCTTCAAATGCCGGCTCCCATTAATAGGAATGGGAGTCTGTGAAGAAATTGCTGATTCCAGGACTGATCCAGGAAATATATAAGAGTAGCCTGAATCATCTCATCATACTCGAAAGTAAAGGAGATTTCAGAAACTAGTGAGAGGATATGAAAGTGTCTCAAGAGCCAATTAGAGTTGTCACCCACCAGCCACAGTTGGCGCAATTTAAGCAACAATGAAATAAAGATTGCAGTGGATTGGAGTATTTCAAGTGTGTTTATATTCAAAAACTTATAATGGCATTCAAGAAAAATAAAGTCCATTGGTCATCCTCGGAGGATGCTAAGCAATCAAGCCATTATTTTGAAACTGATAGAGGGAAAGATTCAAGCATGTTTTCCTACTTCCTTTATGAACTATTATTTAGGGTAACAATACTGGTGATGAAAGGAAGATTATCTGTATAGATCTTACACTAATGGCGGCAGTTACACAGAGTTCAATTGCCTGAAGACCTGCAGGACCCAAAATAGCACTGCTCACACATTACCAATTTAAAACAGGAATAGGATACAATGTATCTGACACATTATACTAAAATCATTAAAGTCAGTAAATGCATCAAAACTAAAAGCTTTCTCAAAGCAAGTCAGTTCAAAGAAGCCAGGTACATCATCATCTGTGAAGTGGCCTTGCAAAAAAAGTAAATTCTGAAAGTGATGTAGTCTGTCTCGATCTAACTATGAGCTTTCAGAAAATACAGATCACAAAGGAACATGTTAAATGACACTACATGGACACAATCAGCCAAATCCTGTGGGAAATTCTGCAGAAAAAAAAATGACTCATTTTTTTCAACAGAAAATTTGAAAGAAAAAATGTGGAGCTGCAGAATGAATAGATTTAAGAGCATATCAACCAACTGCAACTTATAGATATCATTTTGATTCTGGTTCAAACAAAGTAACCATTAAAATGGCATACAGAAATTGGGGAAATTAGGACACTGAATGGATATTTAATTACTTTAAGAAATTAAGTGTTTCTGTCAAAAAATTTAGATGGGAAAATGATATAGCAATTATTTTTTAAATTATATTTTAAAGATGTTTTCTTAGAGTGTTAAGGTTAAATGAGATAATGG
>NW_012149997.1:975470-987380 GCF_000956105.1 Propithecus coquereli | reverse complement strand
TATATATATTTGCCTAGAGTAGAACATTTAGCATGGACTGAGTTTCCATTACTCTTAAAACCTGTAGAATAAGCTCTGCCCTTGTGCAAAGGTAATCTTTTTTTTAAGGAGGAGGAAACAATTCTTGTTTAGAAAAAAATATTCATATATGTCTTTTATGTGAGATAACATTGCAGACACACTATTGTGATTTTATGTATAGCGTGTAAATAAAACATATAGATTCAGTACAATGAAAAAAATCAAAATGCATTCTTTACCTCTGGGTCGTCTTTAAACATCTGGCCTTCCCTAATAACAAATGAATGGAAAAACATGTTTAATGAAATACTGGCATTCATAATTTGCTTTTGCAATAACTCTATCAAGGGTTTAATCAGATTTCAAAATTTCATTCAGATATTATGTAAATAGGACCCTAATCTAATGTGTAGGTGGATTTTTATCTATTAAAGACATGAAAAGAAGTTTCAATAATAATCCAAGTGTTAGGTACTGGGCTCTAAAATATCCCTCAAGATCTCAGATCCGTGGGACTGGGAATATGTTGGATTTTGCTCCTGTGATTAGGTTGTGTTATATGTCACAGCTGGCTTTAAGACATGGAGATTATTCAGATGGGCCTGATCTAATCACACGAGCCCTTTAAACCCAGGTCTAAGAGGTCAGGCTCAGAGTAATTCAGAGATTTGAACAATGAGGGAAGATTCTCTATTTCTGAATCTGAGGATGGAGGGAGCTGTCCCGCAAGGAGAGAAAGCAGCCTCTAGGAACTCAGAGTGGACACTAGGAGCTGAGAGTGACTCCTATCCTACAGACAGAAACTAAATTCTACCAACCTGAATGTTCTTAGAACCCTGAGCTCCAGATAATAATGTAGCCGGTGGACACCTTAGTTTCAGCCTTGTGATGCCTTCAGCAGAACACCCAGCCACACTGTGCCTAGACTTCTGACTTACATCAGTGAGCTAATAAATGGGTTTTGTTTTAAGCCACTAGGTTTCTGAAAATTGGTTACACCAAATTAGAAAACTAACACACGGGGTAAAACATAAAGTTGCATAAAATTCTGTAAGTAGAAAAAGCATTGTGTCTTTTAAAAATTACCTATAATGTGGCATATTTTGAAACATCATTGTTTTTTCAAAATTATAAACATATTTTCCATGTCCAAAACCATAAGAGTGTGTACTTGGCAAAGCAATAATTATATCAATTATGATGTTATTATCTGTGAAGGGCAGTAGTGCTTTCAGAGCCATTTGAGGGAGGACAGTTCCCAGTGCATAGCAATGGATTGTATTCTGTAACATTTGTGCCTAATGGTTTCCAGGGAATCTCAAAGTTGGGTCTTTATTCCTTTAGGTTTAGTTGTCCCTGGAGAAATTGACAGTTACTTGTTAGGATCAAAGGGTGAACTGACTGGGTGTGCTGTGTGCTGGAGGAGATTTATGGCAGGTTAAATGCTTCTCCTGAGGCTCCAGGGTAATTTCTAGGAGTAAGCTATTACTTTGTTATTAGCTACATTTCAAATGCCAAGTGGACAGGACGAGACTCAAGTGGGTAAAGTCCCTGGGGGCCTCTCTCTTAAGAAGTTTCAATGCAAAGGTAAAGTTTTGCCAAAAGGGTGCATCATCAAGAACACCTTTAGATGGCAAGAATATTCTTTCTGTTTTGGACTATATCGGTGATCATACAGGGATATGATATGAGTTTTCCTCAAAAGATAAGACTTCAGTTAGTAAAACTTTATTTTTATGAAGGTCCAAAGAGATTTTAATTTATACATTTACTTTTACACATCCATCTCGTCTTTCTCCAGTTCTCCCTTGAGTCTGATGAGGTGTTCTTGTGTCCACAAATATTTCTATGTTATTCCTGTTTCAAATTTTAAAAAGTTTAGAATATATTCATAACTGAAAATACACTTCTCTCTTTTCTCTCTTTCCCTTCCCCCTTCCCTTCCTCTTCTCTTCCCCCCTCCCCATCTATACCATATATAATCTTCATTATATATAACTATACACAGTCAGCCCTCTCTATCTGTGGGTTCTGAATCCATGAATTCAACTAACCGCTGATCAAAAACACTTGAAAAAAATTTGCATCTGCATTGAATATGTACAGATCTTTTCGTCTTGTCATTATTTCCTAAACAAAACACTATAACAATTATTTGCATAGCATTTTCATTGTATTCGTTATTATAAGTAATCTAGAGATGATTTAAAGTCTCCGGGAGGATGTACATAGGTTATATGCAAATAGTGCACCATTTTCTATAAGGAAGTTAAGCATCCTTGCAGTTTGGTGTCTGCGGGAAATCCTGGAACCAATCCCCCACAGATACTGAGGGACGATTGTGTATGCCAAGTGGTAGCCATTGTGTTAAGAGACATCGATCAAATCTTTACTCAATATTTTCATAATTGTTCTACTGCCAACAGGTATTGTATCACAAATCTTGTTTTGTTTGGTTTTGAAATTTGTCTGCATCTAGATTTTCTATCTTAGAATTGAGCCCAGGGTGTATACTATGTTCATTAAGCATCTTTTCTTCTGCGACCAGCACCGTACCGTGGATACGTGGCTGCTTTTTATATAATGATGATAACACTAACTAGTTACCCCAGAAGAGGATAAAGAAAATATCATTTGCCCTTTAAACCTCCCTCTGAAGCTTCCTAGCATAATAGCCTTAGCAAATGCACCCAAAATCTCATTTTCCTAATCCACAACTTGTCTACCTTAGAGGCAATTTTGTGGAATTCATAACATGTGAATCACTTTCCGATCCACAGATGAAAAGCCCTCTCTAAATGCTAAGGATTGGTTTAATTATACCATAGGGGACATTTGGGTTTATTTTTTAAAGCATGCATATTTATAGCTCTTTTATTTTAATGCTGGTTATTTTAGCTGAAGAAGCTATTTTTACTGGTGAGGATGCCTGGTATTTTCTTGTTAATAATTTTAAATGGTATAAATAGTTTACTATGGTAGTTAAACCCAAAGGTCAAACATGCTTCACACATAAAAGGGATGTATATATTATCAGTCCTTTTTAATGATACAGCATATGTCATTAGTGTCTTGAAGCCTACTTATCGTATGCTTCCATGAATGGAGAGATTTATTTTAGTAAAGAGCATAACGTGGGCCTATTTGTCTATAATACTCTGATATGTGGCCTTGTATGATCATTAAGAAGTGCTGTTGGGTGAAGAGTATTTTTTTCCTATTTTCTTCAACCTCATTTTATAGTCTTTCTGAAAAAGGTGGTGTCAATCATCTGTTTCTCATGTAATTCACATGCAATAATACACCCATTACATGGAAGCTGATAATGCACTACTCATATGAAAATAAATTATAGTTCTATTCCTACAGCATCTCAATCTACCCAGACAGTCAGAAAATAAATAGGTCATTTTAAATACAACTAGTTCTGTAAGAGTGGCTTGAACATAATGCTTATAAAGGTCACATAGGAGGGAGGAACTTTCTTTGGTGTCTAGGAAAATTTCAAAGAGGAAATGTTATTTGACCTGGAGCTTGAAAGAGAAGAAATTATATAGGTGTTTAAGGAAAAAAGGCATTACATGTCAGAATTTCAAAAAAATAATCTATCGGTGATTTTGTTTAAACATAGAGGAAGGTCACTCACTTAGTTGGACCTGAGGGATTTTGTGCTATTCTGTAATGCCATCTCCTTGCCTTTCCCTCTTTACACCTGACGTGTGAATCCAGGGACTCTCAAATATCTTCTGTGCTGCAACAGTCATGGGTATTTGTTCACCATGGGTGTTTTCTCTCCCTCCTCCTACTTGACAGTGAAGCCTTCCTTTCATGATGGAGGCTGAAATCTCATATCTCCGTGGTCCCAGCCACTATTGCTGCCAAGTGATATGAATGAAAACAGAACAAAACCAAAGCCCTTATCTGCTTGGTATGGAGCATATGCACATGTAACACCTGCATTGCCTAAATACCACCATGAGGTGTTAATACTGAGGATGAGACTGCAGTACTCTGAGTGTGGAAGACAATTTTGGCAAGAGCCTGAGCAATTAATGACATCACTAAATGTCTAAACTGATCCTGGAAACCTTTCTTTCCAGACTTTTTGGTAAGTAAGATAACTACTGCATTTGCTGTCCAAACAAAAGTAACACTAACAGACATATATTATTAAACATACCTTTCTATGAAAATATACTAGATAATTTAGATGATTTTATGATGTAAACAACAAATGGTTGGATATATTTTAGAGTGTATGCTTCAACATACAGTATTAACAATCATATCAAAAATAGCTAGTATTTTAAAAGAACATTTTGTTAGTAAATATGTTTACAGATTCTAAAGAATAACACTTGGTTATTGTTATTTTTAGTACACTTGATTGGTAAGACAACTCACAGGACCAAAACGGCATGATTCACGCATCTACAGTTTATTGCAGGTAAAGGATATGATATAGCAGCAGCGTTAAAGCCTGGCTGTACATCACAGCCAAAGATTGCCTCACAGTAAGGGTCTGATAAGGCCAGACTCCAGCACCAATAATCCTCCCTCTGTGAGGGCCGTACCAAAATAAACATTCTCTGAGGAACCACTTATATGTAGAGAACACCTTGAGATCAGGGAGCCCAAAATGGAGGCTCGACTGCGGCTTCTTATACTCTGTGGTTCACACAGGCATATTCTTGCTATGTAACCAGCTCCAATGCCAGAGCCCTCTGAAGATAACTTGGAGGGTAGGTGGGGAAAAGTGTCTCCTGTAAACCAAGTATAAACCCTCACTCTCTGGGTAATCAGTAAGTGATGCTGACAGGTTGGTGCAAATGTCCCCAAATTCCCCTCGGACCCGTGGTTACAAACCAACACTATTAATCAGTATGTTTAATGCTTTGGGCACTGGTCAATGTTGGGCAGGTACATTTCTTACTTCAGGAAAAGAACTCAGGCCAATGTCAGGCCTGATAGAATTAAACCTCACAGTACAGGAGATATGACAATCTCCACAATTAAAATCTTACCTACAACAAATTATTTGTGCCACTGTATGTATCTATAAACAATTGGTTGTCTTAGGATGTTATTTTAAAACTTTCTAAAAACCAAATGTAATGACTTTTTCAACAGAAAACATTTTAGACACAAAGAACTACACATAGGTAAAATGCTACTTTTTACTGCTACTGCTTGGTATACTATAGCTGGTCCTCATACATTTAGGTCTCAGGACCATTTCACACCCTTAAATATTATTGCAAACATCCAAAGAGTTTTTGTGTGTGTGTGGCAGTATATTTGTTAATATCTACCATATTAGAATTTGAAACAGAAATTTAAAAATACTTTAAAAAAGAACTATAACAATAACAAAATAAAACATTTAGTGAGTAGTGTCATTGCTTTACATTTTTGCAAATCTTTTAAATGTCTGCCTTAAGAGAAGATAGGTGAATTCTCACATATTCTTCTACCTTCAATCTGTTGTGATATGCTGTGGGAGAAGTAAGTATATGAACAAAATGTTGCCTCTCATAGATAAATATTTGGGAAATAGAGAAATATTTTAATAGCCTTTTAAGGTACTTTTGGATACTCTTCCTTAATACTACACCAAAACATCACAAGTGATAGTTTCATAAAAGAAAATGGCAATGTGGAATTCAAAATATCAATGGACTTTTTGTACTCTCTTACATCTAGTAATTTCTTTAACATTTTTGTGTAAGTTTTTTAATTTCAAAATATTAAGGTGGTATAAATGTTTTAGGTATTTTTAATGCATCTTTTACACATGTATGATTTTGCATTGGTCATTTGGTAATGTTGGTTCACTAATATTTCATTATTTGAGATAAAAGTTATATTCATTAACATCACCACCAGTCTCTTAAGTAAAGCCTTCAGACATTGGGGAGCTGTCAAGTTTATAGAAGCATTTACAGTAAGTTTCTAAAATTCTAATGTTTGCATAAAATCTCAATTTTTTTTATTGGCAGCAAATACTGTCAGTTGTTTTCCTTGAAGTAGTAGGCTCACTTTGATCATTTTGAGACAATGTCTTCCAAATATCAAGTATGAATAACCATTAACTTATCTGTCAGTAGTTCTTTCAAGTAAAAATAATGTTGCATGAAAAAACAAAACAACCACTTGAGCTTGCAAGCACTTGCACAAATGCTTTTCTTTGAGACAACCATAGGACTTCAGTATGCAGTAGACGTGCTTTTTCTTTCCTTTCCATTTCAACACACAAAATGTTAAAAGATGTGTAATCAAGATTTTTTAAAATTATGATTTTCCTACTTTTCCCAGGACATTATTAAGTGAAACTGGCATTTAAAAAAAAATACTATGCACTGGCTGAGTGTGGTGGCTCATATCTGTAATCCTAGCACTTTGGGAGGCCAATGCCAAGGTGGGAGGATCACATGAGGCTGGGAGTTCAAGGGCACACTGAGCAAGAGCGAGACTCCAGACTCTGTCTCTACAAAAATTAGAATAATTAACCAGGCATGGTGGCACACTTCTGTAGTCCCAGCTACTAGGGAGGCTGAGGCAAGAGGATCACTTGATAATAGGAGTTTGAGGTTGCTGTGAGCTGTGATGACGCCTCTGCACTCTACCCAGTTTAGTGTCACCGCCTTGATTTGTCCTAAGGTGTCAGCACTTTTATCCACTGTTGCTTTTGTAAATTTGTACAAATATTAACAGTGAAAAAGACAAATAACTCATTTGTGTTATTATTATTCATATTTTTAACTCACAGACCACCTGAAAAAAGCTAATTGATGCCTAGGATACTGTGGACCATATTTTGAGGACCACAGGCCAAAAGAGAGGAATCTCAAGTCTGACTCCTCTGAAAATAGGGATTCAAGCTCTGGGTCTGCAATTTTCTAGCTATAATGTTGAACAAATAAATGAACCATTCTTGGGATCTTTTTTCTCTAATTTAGTAGTTTAGATTTTAAGGACAAAATGATATACTATAAAGGAACATTTTACATTAGGTTAGAAATTCTATGAAAATATAGTTTAGTTATTACCACCCCCACTGTTTTTGCTTGACTGCATAAAACAGATAATAATGTTCCTTTAACATTTAGGTATGCCACTGTTGTGTACTGGCAACACAATATTATATAACACATTTTTATGTAAACACTATTAAACAATCAGGGTTGAAAGGATCATGCAACTCCCTTTATTTTAACACTGTTGATGCGTTAGTAACTGTAATGCCTCTGACATTCCTGTAACATTTGAAATATCAGGAAGATGCAGACAGTCCATTACCAGAAATAAAACATTACTCTCAGGAGATCATTGTACACATAGAATTAATAATAGTCCATAAGAACCTATCTAGGAGAAGAACCATGGAGTTCCACCTCTCTGATTTTCCTTTTTCCTTCTGTCTCCTAACAATGTTCCAGCCTATTTTACCATAAGGCACAAAGCACTTATATTCAAAAATTATTTTAGGCCAAATTTTCTTTTTTATTTTTTGAGTGAAACTTTTTTGTTTAAATTTCAGAATATTATGGGGGTACAAATGTTTTGGTTACATGAATTGCTTTTTTACAGTTTAAGTCAAAGTTATGACTCATAATGACCCAGAGAGTGTGCATTGTACCAGTTAGGTATGAATTGACCCATCCCTGCCTCCCCCTTCCCACCTGCTTAATTTCTGTTGAATTTTACTACCATATGGGCACATGAGTGTTGATCTATTAGTTCCAATTTTGTAGTGAGTTCATGTACTTTTTGTTTTTCCATTCTTGCGATACTTCACTTAAAAGGATGGTTTCCAGTTCCACGCAGGTTGTTACAAAAGGCATTAGTTCACCATTATTTATGGCTGAGTAATATTCCATACCCTTACTATTTTTCGATCCAAATTATTTGATGTCATCCATGATTCCTCTCTTTCTCTCACAACCCACATCCAACTGGTCCTGTTTTATAATCTCTACCTTCAAAAAATACCCAGAATGTGACTGCTTCTCTGGGCTACTGTGTGGCACAACTCAAGGGAGCACATTAATTTGCATGCCATGTGAATGTTGCTCCCTAGATTGGTATAGTGCATAGCCATTCACGTAAGTATTCACATTTCAAAGTTGACATATCCCATATTTGTATTTTACAAAATAGTCTCTGTGCTCAACACTTCCACTGATTTGACCATGCTCTAAGCAGCCACAAGCTTTTACCTGGAATGCTATTATAATACCCTATGTCCCCCTGAATCCATCCCTTGCTCCACTAATAAAATACACCTTACATCATGTCATTTCTATGCTCAAAATCTTCCAGATTCCTATCTCAGTCATAGTAAGAATCGTATATCTATATAAGGTCTAGCCCTCATTCCATTACTCCTTTTAACTTCATCTCCTATAATTCTTCCACTAGTTCACTCTGTCCTAGTCATAGATTTCTTTCCTGTTTCCTGAACGAGGCTGTCAAACTCTTCTATTGTCCTTCTTTCTGAAATAATACCACCCCAGATCTCTGCACGATTTACTATCTCAACTTCTTGAGGGCTTTCATGTGACATGCCACATTCTCGATGGGGCCTTGTCTCCCACCCTGTCTAAAATTTCAACCCCTTCCTCTCCTTACGCTCCTTATACACTGTTTAGTTGTTATTAATTATCACCCTCTAGCATACTATTTTATTTCTTTATTTTATTTACTCTTACTTTCTAGGACGTAATTTCCAAGAGGGACTATATTTTTGTCTAATTTGGTCACTCATATTTACACAGTATCTAGAGAAATGTCTGATACATAGTTGGCACTCAAAAACCATATGTTGAGTTAAACAATATTCAAGACTTTGCAAATGCAATTGAGTTTCTGTTATATGCAGCCAAAAGGAATCCAAAATTATATAATTATCAACTTAGTAGCCTCTGATAAAGTAGTCTAAGTGTACCAGGAATAAAATAGATACTCAGCTTCTTTTGACTCTTAGGAAGAGCATTGTTAGAGTAACTTAAAAAACAGCTCCCATAGCAATATAAGACAAATATATTGAGAATGACCACTCTACCAAGATATAGGTTCCTCCTTATCTTCACACATTTATTATTTCACTATTCCACAAATGTTTTTAGTGTTTACTAGAATGTCAAAGAAGAAAGAAATATCAGTTGTATGTCATAGAAAGGTCACAGATTCATACTTATATGGTGCTAATATAAAATAAATTTTATTAGGAAAACTTATACACGGAGAAGCTATAGTAAACACAAGTTCTTGTTCTTTTATCATTCTGGGTATGGCATAGCTGGATGTGCCATGAAAAATGGTCCAACAGAAAAAACCCCATCCACCTTGTTGTTTGATACATTTATAGGGAAAATACATGAGAGAGAGATTAGCTAGTTACTATGTGATAATGACAGATTTTTTTCTTGAAGAAACTTACTGTTTAGCAAATCTAGAAAGAGACCTGCTCTCCTGGAGCCAGAAAACTGAGTAAAGCAGAAGATAGAGCCGTATATATTTTAAAGAGTGGGCACCCACTGGTTTCAGGAGTTCGATAAATGTGAGCTTTGATTAAAGTTCTATTTCCATTTGACAATGGAATTTTCTGGGAATTATCTCAATTTATGGGATTTTTATGGACAGAGAACCTGTGGCTGATTGGAAATATTGGGTTTGATAATCAAATGTTTTCATTCAGTGAAAAAACTATTTCCACTGGGCCCTTTTGGAGGCAAGTCATTTTAGCTCAAAGATAATATACCAAGGCAGTTTATTAAAGACATATGGGAAAGTGTATATTAAAATGACTTATTTATTGTGGACATTCAGAAATAATTAATTGATTTTGAATTTGAAACTCAAGAAGTGGAGTTGTTGATGAGACTATATCAAGGACTATTCTATATGCTGAGTACATCTTATTTCATTTATTTCTTATACCAACTCTGTGAGGTATCTGCTATTATTCTCATCCCCACTTGACATATATTGAATCCAAGGCTCCAAAAATTGTTCCATATAATCACGCAGTTGTTAAGCAAAAGAGTCATAAACCGGGCCGGGCGCGGTGGCTCACGCCTGTAATCCTAGCACTCTGGGAGGCCGAGGCGGGCGGATTGTTT
This sequence comes from Propithecus coquereli, assembly GCF_000956105.1. Classification (NCBI taxonomy): domain Eukaryota; kingdom Metazoa; phylum Chordata; class Mammalia; order Primates; family Indriidae; genus Propithecus; species Propithecus coquereli. Next base: position 977,235 of record NW_012149997.1, on the reverse strand, counting down.
GAGCTCAGGAGTTCGAGAGTGAGACCCCGTCTCTACCAAAAATAGAAAGAAATTAATTGGACAACTAAAAATATATAGAAAAAATTAGCCGGGCATGGTGGCACATGCCTGTAGTCCCAGCTACTCGGGAGGCTGAGGCAGAAGGATTGCTTGAGCCCAGGAGTTTGAGGTTGCTGTGAGCCAGGCTGACGCCACAGCACTCACTCTAGCCTGGGCAACAAAAGCAAGACAGAGTCAATAAACCAAAAAAAGAGTCATAAACCAAATCCTGGAATATTTCTTCCAGAATCTATACTCTTAACCACTGGACATGCTGCCTCCCAATTTTTTTCCATAAATTTTGCCCTAATATAACACTAACGATGGTAAATTACATCTTTTTTATTTCTTTCCGTGGTAAAGAAGTTATATTAATATTAGTTTTATGTGCAAAAAGGGAAGTAGTTTCTTTTGAGTTTCATATTGTATTATCTTATACTATTAGTGGAATGGAAATGGCAAATGAATAAGGATCTGCTTCTGTGACTATAGTAACTTAATTAAAGGCAAATCATTTAAATTATTTTTCCCTTTCTATAAAATTGGGGTAAATTGACCACTTAACTACTCAGGGGTATTAATATTAATGACTGACTGGCTATAATAAGATTTGAAAGTTCCAAGGAAAGGCAGTGTGCAAGAATAAGTCGTCAATTGTTATGGTTAGGAATTTTCATTCTCAGACAGATTTAAAACTCTTTAACAAGGTGAAAAAGCACTGGTAAAAAGACTATAGAACATGAAAATGTTATGTCTGAACACAGAAAGGAAAGTATAGGCTTAGAAATGAAAGTTGTCACTGTCTTGGGAAATACATAATTGCATTTGGGAAGATTTTAAAGGTTAAGAAAAAGTTTATTTCTCTTCTGCTTTTGCCTTTTGGGGAAGAAAGTTTGATTTAGCAATGTGACAGCTTACAAAATATATCATGGTGTTTGGTGGGGTCATTATTAATTCAATAATGTCTATAGCTATATTAATAGAATTCTCATATTTGTACTTGGTATTATAGATTTGCTACTGAGAGAAATTGATTTGGGTAGGAGTTATCCATATTATTTGTTTCTCTACAATTATATGCTTAATCCTTCTGGGCCTGCTTAGTCACTTGAACATCTTGATCATATACCAGGTTCCGAAATATATCTTATTATTGCCTAGCGGTAGTGATAAAATACACATGAATACCTATCAAGAGTCCTTTGGGATTTTTTAATCCCTTTGGATTAAGTTTGTCCTCTGTGTCTCACTACTGTCTTTGGAATTCAAATATAAAATTAGTTGGCAGCTCAAGTGCATTTTGGGAAAAAAAACAGAAAGTTTATCTTTGTAGAGTTTCCAATTCAACAATGTGGTTTGTTGTGGTAGGCAGGATAATGCCTCCACCACCAAAGATGGCCTGTATCCTAATCCCTGGAATTTGTGACTCTGTTAAGTTACAGAGCACAGAAGAATTAAGGTTTCAGATGCAAAAAAAGGTCAATAATCCGCTGACTTTGATGTGGGAAGAACATCCCAGTTATACAGGTGGGTTCAATATAATCACAATGGTTTTTACAAGTATAAAAGGAGGGAAGAAAGGAAGAGATTCAGAGGAGATGTGATGTTGGAATCAGAGGTTGGAGTGATACAATTGCTGATTTTGAAGAAAGAAGAAGGCCATGAAGCCATGAACCAAGAAATGCAAGCAGCCTCTAGAAGCTGAAAAAAGTAAGGGGTTGGATTT
>NW_012149997.1:965966-973089 GCF_000956105.1 Propithecus coquereli | reverse complement strand
CCAGCTTTCTGACTGCAGATCTAGGGACTTCTCAGCCTCCATAACATAATCACTATGTGAGCCACTTCCTTATAATAAATATACCACCTCTCCCCATCCCCCTTTCCCCCTCTTCCCCCAACCACCGCACACATAAAACAAATATTTGCATCCTATTTTTTCTGTTTCTCTGGAGAACCCTGATTAACACACCATAGTGTAACCTGCATATGACTATTTATAGCAACTTTATTCATAATTTCCAAAAATTGGAAGTAACCAAGATGTTTTTAAATATGTGAGTGGATAAATAAACTGTGGTATATTCACACAATGGAATATTATTCAGGAATAAAAAAGAAATGAGCTATCAAGCCATGAAAATACATAGAGGAACCTTAGAAGCTAATTTGAAAAAGCAACATACCACATGATTTCAACTAAATGACACCATGAAAAAGGCAAAACTATAAAAGTAGTGAAAAGACCCATAATTTCAGCAGTTCAAAAGGACTGAGAGAGGGATAAATAGGTGGAGCACAGAGGATTTTTAGGGCAGTGAAATTATTCTGTATAATCCTGTAATGGTAGCTGTATGTCATTATACATATGTCAAAACCCTTGGAGTGTACAACATAAAGCTTGAAACTTAATGTAAATTATATATTTTAGTTATTAATAATGCATCAATGTTGGCTCTTAAATTATAAGAAATATTTCATACTAATGCAAGATGTTAATAATAGGGAAACTGGGGGAGGTGTGGAAGGGACATATGGGAGCTCTTTGTACTTTCCACAGTTTTCATAAAACTAACTTGTCATACTGAATACAAAGATAAACACAACTATTATTTATGTAGGATTCAATAGATGAATATTAATACACAGATGGATTACAATTAAAAGGATGGGAAAAAAATACCATACAAACACTAGTCATAAAAGAATTAGAGTGGCTATATTTATATCAAAGTATACTTCAGAACACAGAATGTTGCCAGAGATAAATAAGGATATTTCAGAGTTCTTAGGGGATTAAATAGTCAAGAAAACATGATAATCCTAAATGTGTATACAACCAATTAAAGAGCTAAAATATATAAAGAAGATTTGAACAATATGCTCCGTCATTCCTAATTGACATTTAAAGGGCACACCAAAATGGACATATTCCATTTTCAATTTCTACACCAGGTATATTCAATTTTTCTAGGCATAACCCACAAGCACACAAGGTGGCATTTTCTTAAAATTAAATTTCAATTTATCAATTAGTGCTTAACTTCATTTGCCACTTTAGATGTAGGGAAAAATATAACAGGTAACAATCTTTAGGAACATAGAGAAACAATTTCTAATAACAGTAACAGGTCAACCAAAAACAACAACACTGATCTATGCAATAAAAACAAGTTTATGTACATGTTTACCAATATTTCAAATTGGCTGCTTTAGGATGATTATTATTTTGAATAATTTTAACTATTAAAATGGGTGAGATGTCTACTTACCTGATTTTTTCTTTTTTGGTTAGCCTTTAAAACTACAAGACAGAAATATAAGAACATGATATTTTAGACTTAATATAATTTTGAAGTTCTCAGTATTTGACAAAAACTTACTTTATATCCATAGATGTTCTTTCTGCATTGTAGATATGTTTAATTTTGATAGATAAAAGTATATTAAAATCCCTTAAGGTTAATAAAATGAAACTATGACTGAAAATTATTATCTTATATGTAACTTTTTAAATATTAGGACTATTACAAGGCACTTTCAGAAATTTGGAGCATATATCCCTCTCTCCTTCCACCTTTCCTTTTCTTTCTTACTCCCTCTTCCTTCTCCCTTCTTTAATTCCTTCCTTCTTTCCTTCCATCCATCCTAGCTTAAACTATAATAGTTAAGCTTCCCTCTTTTCAAATTCCAGGCTCTTAGTACTCTCTTTCTTGGAGTGAGACCTCTTTTATTCCAGCAGTCCACATTGTATAATACCCTTACATTGTTTTCTAGTTGCATTTTAAACTGGAGATGGTAGCAAAATTTAAAAAAATCTAACACATATTAAGTGTCTAATATGTACATTGGGATGCTAATAGAAACTACTAGACACCTAAAAGAAAAACAATACACCACATATAAAAAAATGATCAAGTGAGGATTTCTTTATAATGCTCACTCAGAGCACTGATGATAACATTATGTGATATAGAGAAGTTATCACATCACTTCTCATTTAAGGATAATTGAATAGTAGGTCAGTGGTAATCCTTTAATTAATGACTTATTCAGCTATAAAGGAAAATTCGTCTACGATAATGTTGTATGGAGATATCGGGATGAGTCTAGCTACAAGACAATTGCTGACAGGATACTTTCAGATGATATATTTCGATTTTCTAATTAAAGACCTATATCTTAATATAAGCATCATAATATAAGCAAATGATACATTCCAAGAGTACTTATACAACAGAAATGCAAAATGATAAAACAACTTTTTATGAAATTGTTGGCCAGAAATTTACGTAAGTGCTTTCATTTGCTTGTACTCAGTATTAAAATCTTGACTTTTGTGTGATTGATTTGTTTTAAGGTTAAATATTCCATACACAGCAGGTATTCAATAAATAATGTTGACTGACAGATGGTTAAATGTTAGAATGCGCTTCATCCTTACAGGCAAATAGACACCTGGTGACTGATTATAGTCAAACATTCTTTAAAATATATTTTGTGCATGTTTCAGACTAATTACTTGCTAAATATAATTCTGAATTTAAAATGGTTTATAACTACCGTTAATTAATCTGATTTAGTTTGTATTTTGTGCATGTTTCAGACTAATTACTTGCTAAATATAATTCTGAATTTAAAATGGTTTATAACTACAGTTAATTAATCTGATTTAGTTTGTATTACGGAGTTGCTGAAGCAAACTGGTTAAAATGTTTTAGTGCCGCATTATTTTTGGCTTAAAATGCTATTTTTAAATCTTGTAAAAATATACAAGGTGTTTTTTTCTTCTGCTATTGCTGTAGTAAATTGCAGGAGAGTAACTCTAAAAGATTGCTGCTTAATTATTCATGAAAAAAATCAATGGATTCTATCTTAATTTCTTTTAATTCACGAAGCTGCAATAAGTTATATGGAGTCAGATTTTTCTCACAAGGTAAGTTAGTGTTTGATAACTCTAACCATTATTTTTCCCAACATGCCAATAACTCTTTCAGATCTCAACTCTTTAAAGCACTAGGAACCTATTAACTCCATATTGTGAAGATAATTCAGGTGCATGTAGTTGTCCTCATTTACATGTTTCACTTCATTTCTTCCAGTATGTAGACTTCAGAGAAATTAGGTTCTTTAGAAATGATTTCATGTCAGTGTCTCAGTTATGGTTCTCCAGATTAACAAATATATTGGACAAAAAGGCCAAAATGAGTGACTTGAACCACTCCAAAACATATTTTAAGCATTCATTTTCTATTACACTCGGTGGCATCTTTAGTCAGATATTTTCATTATTCACAACTGAGTGTTTGAAGATAAAAAGTACCTTGAGATAATATTTTATTTTTATCCATGGATTTGATAATATTTTTATTTGAATAAAAATATCCCAAAAGTGAATGAATGATCAATTCGGATCAGCTCCCAAACTGATATTAGAATAATAATATTAAAATGAAGCAAAGAATATTGGGTAAAATAATTAAAAGACTATACTTGTAATATGGAAAACAGTAATATGTTAACCACGCTTATGTGGTGGTATTTTGAATATGATTGAATAAATATTTGTCAGGGTAATATATGACACATTCTGATACAGTCCTTTCCTTTGCCACAAACTAATGACACACCATTTTTGCAGAGAAAAATAAAACTTTCCTTGAAATTCCCTTTTGTGACACCAGATGGTGATTCCAATTATAAATTGGTTCTAAGTAAAGAATTTTTTGAAAATGCTATGGGATAATAGCAATTAAAGAGGTTTTTGGATGATCTGACCACTACCATCCTGTCCACCTCCACATTTAACAAATGAGGAGGTTCTAAAAAGTGAAATGACAAATGACATTCCCCCAATCCCTCAGGTTTTTAAGGACAGATATGGGCAGCAACCCAAGGATCCTGGCACTGAATTCTTTGATTTAGTTTTCATTATTTTGTACTAAAAATCATAGTTAAAGGGAACTATTTATATAATATGCAATATGAAACGGTCCTATGTAGACGTGTGTGTGTGTGTGCGTGCGTGTGTGTGTGTGTGTGTGTGAGAGAGAGAGAGAGAGAGAGATTACAAAAAAGCATCTTAGGTCAGTTCCTCCCATTGCTATGTCAACCACAAGTTAACTAATTCACCAATATTTAAATAAAAAGCTTATATCTTCTCAAAGGATATATTTTTGCCAAACTTTGGCACATGAACAGCTATATTTTCAGGTAACACTATTTTGTAGAATTCTATTTACTAGAAAACTTGGCTGGAATGCATAAATCATTTATTTCATATTTACTGATAAATATGTCATACTTCTGAAAATATTTTCAGTAAGAACTTAGGAGTTATCACGCAAGGTTTGAATTATTCTGTATACTGCCAAAACTCTGTGTTATCCCGATGGAGACATCCAGCAGGGATCTTAGAGGAAATATTTTGAAAACAGCCATGATTCTTGCTGATGTTATTTTTAAAAGAGATATAGCCTTAAACACAATAGCTCCACATTCTCTCATAATGGAACTGTCTTACATGGATTTATCTATATAATGAGTTGTTTTTTTTTTAATTTTCCAGCTGCACTACCTCTTACCTCTTACAACTGTAGTGCACCTGGAATATTCAAAAAACTTTGATAAATCCATGTAAGACAGTCTCATTATGAGAGAATGCTGAACTACAGATTTGGTGTAATCCCTATCAAAATCCCAATGACTTTTTTTTTTCCAGAAATAAGAATGCTCATTCTAAAGTTCATGTGAAATATGAAGGCATCTCAAATTGGCAAAATAATCTTTCATAAGAAGAACAATGCCATTTTTCAATAAGATGACAGATCAGTTTGTTTTCTTCAGTCACAATCCTTAGAAAGTGTCTGGCTAGCATAAGCAAAAACTGGAAAGGGTTGGAGGAGTGTCACAGAGTTAAAAAAACTACCAAGAAAGCCATTATGGAAGGAGCAGAAACTAGGAATGCTCTTATGATAAAGGTAGAAGGAAGTAATTCATAGTCTCATTATGTACATCACTGCTGAAATGAAACATCTCCAAATTTTGTTGGTGTTATCTTTGCATCACATGTTTTTTTGATATTCAGAATCCTGGGAAAGAGATCATAATTGATCGGGCTGGAGTCATGAGTCTATTTTGTGGCTAAAGGGGAGTAGAGAATTACAAATTGTACTAAGACCACATTAGATGTGGGCTCAAAAATATTGGAGCAGAGTAACTAGGAAAAATAAAACAGCAAAAATCAAGAAATGGACACCTCCAAAGTTATAGTTCGAATGCTTTATTGTTAATGCTTTATAATTGTTTATATATCAATTAATTATTGATCAATCATAAAATGTTTTTATGTATTTCAGATACTTCTCATGTAGACCATTGACTAAGGTAATGTATATTAAAAACGATTATTGTTGCTAAATCAATATATACTTTTCACATTTATGCCATTCATATAATATTTATAGAGGGTCTATCTGATACTTCATATTATAGTACATAAAATATAAGTATACAATGATACAGTAAATACACATAGGCAGCTTTTTGATCCTGCTGACCACATCTTTCTTGAATGACTTTCATTGGCTTCCTTGGTATATCACACTTTCCTGATTTTCTCCTACGTTTCTGTTTTATTCTTCTCAAGTTTTTTCCTTCCTTCCTCCTCCTCTTCCTCCTTTTCCTCCTCCTCTCTCTTCTTCTTTTCCCTCTCTCATATTTAATAACACTATTTATTGAAAGTATTAAGGTTTAATGGATGCCTGATATTTTCCAGGCACCAGAACCTATGACAAACAAACAAACGAAAAAGATTGAGAAATGTCTTGCTATCATGGAATTTGCACTCTATTGGTAGAGTCAGATCACATAAACAAATAAGTTCAAATAATGATAAATACTATGAAGGAAATAAAAGAAGCAAGAGAGAATACATAATGCCTGGAGAGAAGGAGCAGTTTAAGAATTCATTTGCAGTTTGATCTCAATTACTAGAGTTATTCTAAACTCTTTGCTGTGCCCCGGTTATATTTTTACACTCTTCTGTTCCACCTTGTTCACTTGTGGGTCTTTAATTTCTATCCTTAGGGTAACACCACCATATTATTTCTCCAGTCCACATCTCTCTTGCCTTCCAGACATGCTCATTTACTTCCTTTTAGATAGTTTTGGTTCCTTGTTTTACTGACCCATGAAACTCATCATGTCAAATGTGAGATAATTACATTTACTCCTATTATCTGCCTCCCACTCCTATATTTCTATCTTAGTAAATGATACCCCCCCACACCCATTTAATCAGTTCCTCAAGGCAGATCTTTGGGAGACATCTTCTATTTCTGTCTTAATTCATCCTCCACATTTAATGAATTAACAAGTCCTGCATTTCAAGTTTTGCATGAAATTCAGCCCATGGTTAATACTCATTTGAATTAATTATTGCAACAACCATTTAACTAATCTTCCTCCATTTAGTCCTAATCCCCTCCATTTTCCATAATTCAGGTTAAGAGAGCTTTTGTATATACAACTTGGATAGTGCCATTGGCCTGCTCAAAATGTTTTAGTGACTAACATTTTTCCATAATAAATCTTTAAATCCTTAACTAGGTTTATTGCATCATTCTCTATCTATCTATTGCTTACCCCTTCCAATGCCACTTTTGCTAATCCCACCAATTAAAATGTTTATTACAATTTGTCACATATGCTTGTTTTCCTCTCAAGTCTTTGCTACATGCTGCTCCTATTTCTAGGAAAAAAAAAATATCTCTGACTCTGTCCCATTTCCTCACTTCTATCACCCCAGCCTCCAGCTCAGTTCTTAGACCTATTCCCTTCTCAACCTTTAGATTTCATTTGTTATGAAATAATAAAGTAGCTGTCAAATCCTTTGACAGGTT
>NW_012149997.1:963195-965437 GCF_000956105.1 Propithecus coquereli | reverse complement strand
GGGGGGGGAACCAAGGGCAACACACGTAACCTAAACATCTGTACCCCATAATATGCTGAAATAAAAAAAAAAAAAAAAGAAACGACATCAGAAGGTCTCTATTGCAGGATGAATAATGAATTATTTAGGGTAAAGTGCAAGTGGCTTTAACAAAGAAACCTCACATATACAATAGCTTAGTGAAGTATACTTCTCCTTAACATAACTATTTGAACGCTCTAGACTGGTGGGAAACCGATATCCAGATCCTTTTATTCTTGTTTCTCTGTTATACTCTATGGAAGTGGTATCTGAACATTTTGGTCTCAGGAGTCCTCTACTCTCTTATGAATTATCGAAAACACTAAAGAACTTTTGCTTATGCCAGTTGTATATAATATTTGTCATATAGAAATGAAAAGTGACAAATTTACATATATTTACTTATTAATTTATTTAAAAATAACAATAAGTCCATTGCCTATTACATGTTAACAGAAATAACAGATTTCTAAATTAAGAAAAAAAATGTTACTGCCAATAAGAGACTAAGGAGACATGAGAACTAAATGTAACGTGGAATCCTGAATGGGATCCTAGAGGTTTATTTTTAAAATATATTAGTTAAAGGAGTGGTATTACCTTACATATTTTGCAAATCTCTTTAACATCTGATATAATAAAAGAAAAATGGCTATAAAAGACAGCTCAAACTCCCTGAGAAGGTAGAAGGGAAAAGGATCAGGGCACATTTGGAAGAGTCAGCCTTATATGGAGTAAAACACCGTTTCCATTGTAACAGATGGAAAAGTGGCAGATGTGAATTACACAGGTTTGCGAGGATGTGGAATTAATAATGAAATGATTCATTGTTCTTATCTTTTTGCAACATTTTCTCAATGACTTCTTGGTGATATTATCAGTGAACAATGTCAGTGGGAGAAGTGTTGGAAATTTGCTGAAAAAAGAAAAGACATGAAATAGACATCTTGCAGAATGGAGAAATGAGCTTAATTAGGAAAGTATCTTGAGATTTATATCAATATATTTGAAATACATTAATTAATTACAGTTAAGTGATTTTTCCCCAACATATCTTGGGGCTTAGTTGGAATTTTACTAGAAAAAGAGGTATAAGAAAATTGAGAATATTTGTAAAGCAATATTGTTGGACCAAGAATTTTGTGATGGAATTAATGACATATAAGGGTGGTAGTGAAAGATGGGTAATACAATGGATCACAAGTTTTGATCTGATCATTGTTGTATAGCAGTATAGAATGGGTAAACACTAGGAATGAGATAGTATTGAAAGAACAAGATATTTGAAACAGAAACTTCAGATCTAGTGTAATTATTGACCATAACCAAATCTAGGGTATCATTGTGGGTATGAGTGGTTGAGTTAGGATGGAGAACAAGATCATTAGAACTGAGGAGGTCAAGGGAGTGAGAGGTGAGCACACTGCACACTTATATGGCATTGAAGATGCCAAGCATGGAAACAGACTTGTGATGAGAAAGGAAAGAGTAAATTAGGTGATGAGGTGCTATGACTCTCAGCAATAAGGAAGGGAGATGAGCAGTAAATTTTAATGAAAGACATTTCAAAAAAAAGGAGGAATGGGAACAGATCATTTAGAAATGGCAATGGGGAACAAGCCATATATAATATCTCCTGGGATTAAGATGAAAAGCTCACTTCAATTGAAGGAGAGGCATGGAAAGAATGGGAGGCAATAACTTTTGAGTTAGAGCAAGAAAGTAGAGGAAATATTTTTAGGAATCAAGTAGAAAAATGGGCGAATATTTTTAGAGGGTTTGCTAATGACAGACCATGAGTTTCCAAGGACATACTAGATGGTTTGGGAGCTTGGGGAGATGTTGGTGATGAGGACATATTAAGCAGCATGAAGAACATGATGGCGATTAGTGTCACATGAGGATGGATGACCTGAGAGACTTAGACTTCTTCTGGTAACTTACCTGAAAAGGGATTTGAAGTATAAAAACCTTTTAACTCTTAACATACATAAATTTAAAATTTATAAATGGTTGAACTTGTATCTAGCTGAAAGGGTCATGGTAGCCAGGACCAAGAGGCTACTTAATCCCTCAGAGAGGCCGACTCAGCCGAGCAGGAATTCTCCACACCCACACGCACAAACTGAGGAATATGACTGAAAGGCAGAATTTGACATCTGGTTTCATCTAGTACTGTTCAAGATAGGAGATGATATAATCCACTCAAGTGAATATCTAA
>NW_012149997.1:949315-951105 GCF_000956105.1 Propithecus coquereli | reverse complement strand
AAAGTCAGAAGGAACCAAATCAGGACTGTATGGTGGATGCCTAATGATTTCCCATTGAAATTCTCACAAAATTGCCCTTGTTTGATACAGGGAATGAGCAAGAACATTGTCACGGTAGAGAAGGACTCTCTGGTGAAGATTTCCCAGGCATTTTTCTGCTCAAAGACAACAATCTATTAACGCTGCCAGGTTTGTATGTTCTTCCCATTCCTCTTAACCCACTGTATTATTCTTACTTTCCAGCTTACTCAGATCAGATTCCACAATACGGCATTATAATAACTCCCTTACACACACTCTCTATTTAATCCCTTCTCACTTTTTTTAATCATTGAATTTGTCTGAAATCTTGGATTGTAACAGTTTGGGATAGGATCTGAGATATGATAATGTTTGTAGGCATTTGAAATGGACTGAAAGTAGTCACTGAAACAAGTAGAGGAATTATGATAATAGAGTACCAGAAAGATATCTGACTCAACTACTATAGTGATTGATAAATAGTATACAAGATGGTTCCAAAAAAAATCAAACAAGTGGAGGCCCAAATTTCTAAACTACTTTTGAATTTTGCATCTTGCTCATGCTAAAAACCTCAATAGCCTAGTATTTTTAACGAATTAGATCTAATTAAAAATTAAATTTGTCTTAATTCCTGTAGTGTAAGTTGAGAAATACAAACTCATTCTGAAGAGTCACCAAATCAAGGATAGAAATCTAAAGTTTAGTCTCACATGTAAATTGTTAACAGACATAGTATTCTATCATGATCATTTTCATTTCTACTTATTTCCTTCAGAGGTAAAAAATATATATACTGCTTTCTAGCTTTTATGTTTATTATCTAAAGGCCTGTCAGTACAGTTACCATATAAGGATTTTTCTAAAACTTGACAAGCCAGCTAAATATATTTGTTTCTTAACATCCAGTATACAGCCAACAATGAGTTAGTTCCATCTGCTTTAGGCTTGTGCAGCGTAATGAATGTCATTCAGTGACAGCTTAATTCTGTTGTGCTGATTATCTCAAATCTGAATTTTATGGCAATGTAGACTCACTCTTGAGTTTACCTTTACATGCCTGATAGAATGTATAATTACAGTTGGGATTAGCCTAATCCATTCTCTACTTAATGAGCTGAACTAATACTAAACCCCAAATGGAAAGGAATTCGGCATATTTTAACTCTTCTTTACTCTGGCATGTTTTTTTCTTTACACCTCCACTTAGCTTGATCCATTACCACCCTCTGTTCATTCTGGCACACACTCTAAATCAATTCATTTCATAATCTCATGAGTTGAAGTCCATGGCATTTGACCTGGAAATAAAAATGTTATGATTATTAAACCACAAGAAGGCAACTGGTGATTTGAATTTCAGTATTTGCATTTTAATGCACATGTAGAGAGAACATTTTGATAATAATGATTTATCTTTGGATGAAATAGATTTTCTAAATGGGATTGAATCAAAAGTTTGAGTTGGTTGAAACAGATGACCTTTAATGTTGATATCAGTACTGATAACCTTATTACTCTATTAATTCCTCAGTAAAGTTCATATAACAAAGAATAAATAAGGTACTTATTTTGAGATGGGTCTAATTTTCTATTCTGGCATACCGATCTCTTATAAAATATGACTCTTATAGATAAAAAGAATATTAAAAATGGTTACATAGAAAGCATTTAAATTCTGGAATATAACTCAATGAATGTCTACCTTTTACTTCAAAATATTAAGGGGGTACAAATGTTTTTGTTACGTGGGTACTTTGTATAATGCT
>NW_012149997.1:946247-949265 GCF_000956105.1 Propithecus coquereli | reverse complement strand
ACACATTCACGGCTATTTTAATCAACATAGGCAATCTGGAAGTACATTGAAAATGAAAATATAAAAATTAATTTTAAGTCTTAAATTTGTGCTTTTACAACTACATGCTCCGCTAAAATTCTGTGCTGGCATTTTTGAGTGTAATTTTGCCTCTGAGCCAAGGAGTTGGGATTTCTTTAGATTGAGGGAGGACAGAAAAGAAATTATGAAACTTTTAAAGTTTTTTGGAAAGTGGTAGGGAAATTTTCATAAGGAACACAAGTGCCACCAGAAGAAAAGGGTGGGCAGAGATCAAGTTTTTTAAAAATGTCAGGATAAACTTGGGAGACCCAGACAAAGACCCAGTAACAAGACCAATGAATAAAATCATATGACATTATAAAGTACAAATAGGCAGACCCTATTCCAAGGATGGCGGTGACCAAAAAATGGGGATCTCGATCTAGGAGGCAGCCCAAAACAGTATGTTTCTTAACCTAACTGTATGTCATAGGCTGGTACTTTGGAGTTTAAGAACAAGAGTGAATTGAATTAAATGAGGACACATTGTTTAGTATTTATCTTGGCATCATCAACTCTCTATAGTTATTTAATAATTTTCTGCAGTGTATCAGATACTGTGTCTCTTTTTGATCTTTGTATGGATGGATCCCTAAAATTTATCACATGACGGTGATATAAGAAAAATGATACACATTCATTAACATCTTTCTAAGGACAAGACACACATGTACTGCAACAATTCTAATGGATTGCCTATGATAGTGAGGCTAAATTGAGATACTCCTTTTGAAGATAACAACTCATTTAGTATGCACATTTATAGTCTTAATATAAAAAGAATGATGTCCAAATAATTTTCAGAAAAGGACACTCTTATGTCATTAGGGAAGTGCCCTTTTTAAGTGTCAGACCATTTTAGTAAGCAACTGTCACTAAGAAGGTGACTGTCATTATTTATTGTCAAAAGGAACATTCATTGACATTGCCTAAGTGAACTCTATTTGCATTTTTTCTCTTGTTTAGTTATGTCTGCAATTGGCCATTTGCATGAAAGCCCACTGGGTAAGGTCTAACATAGAATTTTAAAATTAAGTTGTGTTTCAAGCACTATATATATTTCTTTTAATTACAAAAGTAAACAAAAGACACAACAAGTAATTTTTTTCTCATCAGGAATATTTCCCAGTTTATGACCATGAATATCATTAAATAAGTTTTGCCATTTGCAGCTTCTAAAATCCATCACCATATCTGAGGGAGATCTGTGTGTTACTTTGCTATAAAGTGCCAGCAAGAAATATTCTATTCTAGGAATAATATTAAAAAGTAGAGAAAAGGGGGGATATCATGAGATTATAAATACAATCTTAACTTTAAAACAGACAATGGAATTATTAAGATGGCTATAAAATATTCAATTATTTCCTTTTAATTGTAGGATCCAGCATGATTCATTTCTTTACCTTGAGTGCTTCTGTCTTGTTTCATTTGGAAGTCATTTGCCTTTCATTCTATTCATCTTTTCCCAATTTTATACCCTTAAGATAAATTTTAGACATAACAAATTGCCCGTTAAATAGTTGGCCTTGTCAAACTGATAGGCAGGAAGGGAAAAAATTGCTCACTTCTAAAGGTCCATTTACTTATTAATGACAGAATAGGTTATTATATTTTCTGTGTATAAATTACTTCATCCAAGGTAGAGAGCCTGGAGAAGAGAACTGGAATGAAAGCTGGGCTTCTGAAAAGCCACTTGATAAACCTCTCTATCACTTAGATTCCATTTGTTATAGAAATGGTTTTGAAATATATTGCTTTTGCTTTGCAAAGTGCTTGGAAAGTAGGCAAAACAGCAAATCCAGCAAGCATACTTCCGGTGGTTACACATGGAATATTGCTGAAAAACCCATTCCATTATTTATTACCTGTGAGACTCTGGGCAAGACACTTCATCTTTCTGAACTTTGGTTTTCTCATCTTATAAGTGGGGTTAGAAATGACTGCACAGTAGTGTTGTTTTGAGGGTAAGCTATATAAAATAGCTTGAGTAGCTAGCACAGTTGGCATTAGATAATTGGTAGTTAATAATGTTGCTATCACCAATAATAATGCAAATATTAGGTGATATTTCTAAATCAAAATTCCCCAAAGAACAATATTATACATAGCCAAGAGTTCCTGTATAGCTTCATTCACTTCATTATGAAGCACATAATTTTAGGAATTTCAAAATGTTTATAGTTTTTCTTCAGTCTTTGTAACTGATTTTGTATTTGCCTGACCATTTTTGCTAATTGATCCATTGTGAAATATTTAGAGATTACTCACTATGTTTCTACCAATGCCCTTTTGGGTACAGGGCACATAACAAACCAACAATCACCAATGTGTCTTCTTGTTCAGTACACCAACATGATAAATATACTACAAACAAAACATCCAAGTGAAAAAAAAAGTCAGATTATAAATAGTCTCCCAGAATTCACTACGAATCCTGACCAACCACTATTTTCCAATGCAGAGATTATCTGCTTTTATCACCTATCTGCTTAAACTCCTTCGATGATTCTCACTGATTTTAGGAACAAGACCAAAACCTTGAAGTCCTAGACTCAACTGTTCTTCTTGTAAACCAAACAACAGCCACACTGTCTTTCTTCCCATTCCTCAAAATCTTCAAGCTCCCTCCTGGCACAGGGACTTTCACAGACTGCTCTTTCTAGCTGACATGCTCTTCTAAGTTTCTCTTTATCTAGCTCACTCATATTCATCTTCTGATATTGACTTAGATATTGTTTCAGGAAGGCAGAACAGATAGTTCACCACACTCAACTACACAAACTTTCAGTCTCATGCACCAAGCTCCTTTCCTTTAGTGACAAAAATAAAAGATATGTACCACTTAATTTCCATTAAATAATACATATGTGAGTGTATATATTTAATATATAAGACATAGAGTTATATGTCGTATATTGTATTAGATACTTTTATACCAGGAAACTTCAAAAAGTT
>NW_012149997.1:930794-932997 GCF_000956105.1 Propithecus coquereli | reverse complement strand
AAATGTCCTATAATATATTCATTGTTCAATACGGTAAACAATAACCATATGTGGCTATTGAGCACTTGGAACATGGCTATTGCAACTGAAGAAATATTTTCTTTTATTTAAATTTAGTTAACTAAAATATATACTCAGATATTCACATGTGGCTAGTGTAATCACACTGAACCATGTAGAATATTAAAGTTGATAAGTTTTATGGATAATAAGACTGAAATGAAAGAAGAACAGAATAAGGGGAGTGCAATAAGGAGGGTGGTCCAAAAAGAGATTAGAATTGTAAAATTGGGTAAAGTATATTTCATTGACTCAGTGACAATTGATGCAGCAAAGACCTGAAAGAGGGAGAGAGTTGGCCATGATGTTATTTGGGAGGAAAATATTTCATGCACAGGGAACAGCCTGTGCAAAAATCCCTTTGGTGGAATTGTGTCTGGTATGTTGAGGTGAAATCTGCTTTCCTATATTTTTGACCCATTTATTCTAAGTCTTTTTCAGAAAAAAATACTTTCTTGTCTATTTTCTTCTCAGAATGACAGCCCTTTGAAGTATTTTAAGACTACTAATCATGCCTACATTTTTCTTACTTCCCACTAAATTTCCTAACAGCATATTTGTTCATCTATTTATATCTTCCCTTATTCTAAAATATTTTTAAATTTTTTTCAACTTTACTAAGGTATAATTTACATGTAAAACTTGTATATATTAAAAATTTATGGCATACAATGTGAGGTTTTGATATATGTATACATTGTTAGATGATTAAATGGAGCTAATTAACATATCCATCACCTCATATACTTATTTCTTTGTAGTGAGAATATTTAAGATCTAATAGATCCTCACCTACAAATAATTGATTTTCGATCAAAGCAGGCACATATGCATGTGTGTATGTGCATGTACACATACATACAAATACCAATTGCAAAGATGTGGAAACAATCCAAGTGCCCATTAATACATGAGTGGATTAATAGAATGTGGTATATGTATACCATGGAGTACTACTCAGGCACAAAAAACACTGTTGAACTACCTCTTCTATTATCATGGATGGAGCTGGAGCCCATTCTTTTAAGTGAAGTATAACGAGAATGGAAAAACAAGCACCACATGTACTCGGCATTAAATTAGTACTAATTGATCAGCAATTGTGTGCACATATGGAAGTAACATTCATCGGGTGTCGGGCAGGTGGGAGGGGGGAGGAGAGCTTGGGTAAATTCACACCTAATGTATATGGTGCGATGCGTACTATCTGGGGGATGGGCATGCTTGTAGCTCTGACTCAGGCTATACAAAGGCAATATAGGTAACCTAAGCATTTGTACCCATGTAATATTCTGAAATAAAATTTTAAAAAAAGAATAAGAAGTCCCAAGGTTAACTTATGATGAATAGCACACATTTAGTGTTTCAGGCACTATTCTGTCATTTGTATTCCTTAAAATAACTTTATGAAAGAGTACTGATATTTCAATGATATGGGTAAGGAGACCAAAACACAGAGTCCTGAAGTAACCTATATGAATTGTACCACTAGGGAATTACAGAACTGGAACCACGTGATATGGCACCAAAAGCTAAGTAATCACTACTCTCCCTTGCCCTGGAAGGAAAGTTAAAAAGTAAACTTTGTGATGGTGAAGCTTGGCCCTCATTTAATACAGATAAGCCCAGATTCAGGTTGAACAAGGCAATTGTTATTCAAACCTCTGTCCAAGATTTGACCTATGGATGTTTTATATTATATTTTTTTCAGTAATATGACTCCATAAAGTGTATATATTAGAGAAAGTTCTCTTGCTTTTAACACCAGAAAATTCCCTCAAATGTTAAGAACAGTATACACCAATAAGTGACTGCCTCTTTTATATTGTTGCTGAGGTTGATGCCATTTTTGTTTATTAAAATATCCTCTATTTTTCACACTACTAATTGCAGATGAAGTATTGCCAGTTTATCAAAGAGAGGTGTGCTTAAGATAGTGTAGAAATGTTTTCAACTTCCTCTGCTTTCCTTCTGCATAGTCTTATTTGATAAGTTCACATCCCCAAGGTGCTCAAGTCAAATCTCTGCCATGATTTCCAAATCTGGCAATCTCCAAACTCACTGCTAAGAATGCTGAATCAAACTGACATCAGCTTAACGGGTCTATCCAATTCTTTATTTTAGGGAGACATATAAATCTGAC
>NW_012149997.1:915030-929707 GCF_000956105.1 Propithecus coquereli | reverse complement strand
TGTATACATTGTTAGATGATTAAATGGAGCTAATTAACATATCCATCACCTCACATACTTATTTCTTTGTAGTGAGAATATTTAAGATCTACTATCTTAGCAATTTTCAAGTGTGCGATACATTATTATTATTAACTATTCTGTGGGATAGATCTCCAGAAATCATTTCTCCTATCTGGCTGAATCTTTGTACCCTTTGACCAGCATCTCCCCATATCTACCTCCTACCTCTAGCCCCTGGTAACCACCATTCTACTTTCTCTTTTTATGAATTCAACTTTTTTAGACTCCACACATAAGTGAGATCATATAGTATTTATCTTTCTGTGCCTGGCTTATTTCACCTAGCATAATGTCCCCTAGGTTGATCAATGTGGTTGCAAATGACAGGATTCCTTTCTCTCAGAAGGCTGAATAGTATTCCATTGTGTGCATGTGTGTGCATCACATTTTCTTTATCCATTCATGCATCGATAGACACTTAAGTTGATTCTTAAGTTGATTCAATATCTTGGCTACTGTAAACAATGTTGCAATGGACATGGGAGTGCCTATATCTCTTCAACATAATGATTTCATTTCCTTTGGGTATACACCAAGAGGTGGAATTGCTGTATCATCTGGTAGTTTTATTTTTAATTTTTTGAGGAACCTCTGTACTAATTCCCATAAACAATGTACAAGGGTTCCCTTCTCTGCACATCCTCCACAAGACTTGTTATCTTTTTTCTTTTTCTTTTCTTTTCTTTCTTTTTTCTTTTCTTCTTTTTTTTTTATAATAGCTATTCTGACAGGTGTGAGGTGAGATCTCACTGTGGTTTTAATTTGCATTTCTCTGTTGATTAGTGATATTGAGCATTTTTTTTATATACCTGTTAGCCACTTGTTTTTCTTCACTTAAGAAATACCTATTCAGGTCTTTCAATCTTTTTTTCAAGTTACTTGTTTTCTTTCTATTGAGTTGCTTGATTTCCTTACATATTTTGGATATTAACCGCTTATCATATGTATGGTTTGCAAATATGTTCTCACATTCCATAGGTTGTCTCTTCATTCTGCTGATTGTTTCCTTTGCTGTGCAGAACCTTTTTGGGTTGCTGCAATCTCATTTGTCTATTTTCACTTTTGTTGTTTGTGCTTGTGGAACCATATCCAAAAAATCTTTGCAAAGACCAATGTGAAGAAGAATTTTCCTAGGTTTTCTCCTAGGAGTTTCATAGTTTCAGGTCTTATGTATTAACTTTTAATGCACTTTGAGTTCATTTTTGTATAGGTGGTGAGAAAAGGATCCAATTTCATTCTTCTGCATGTGGATATCCAGTTTTCTCAATACCATTTATTGAAGTATTTGTCCTTTCTTCATCGTGCATTCTTGGAAAATCTGCCAAATATTATTTGGCTATAAATGTTTGGATTTATCTCTGGGCTCTCTATTCTGTTCCATTGGTACCTGTGTCTGTGTTTAATGCCAGTACTCTGCTTTTTGATTATCATAGCTTTGTAGTATATTTTGAGATCAGGCAGTGTATTGCCTCCAACTTTGTTCTTTTTGCTCAAGATTTCTTTGGCTATTTGGGGTCTTTTGTGGTTCTATTTCTGTAAAAAACATCATTAGAATTTTGATAGGTATTGCATTGAATATGTAAATAGCTTTGGGTATTATGGGCATTTTAACAATATTAATCCTCTAATCTGTGAAAACCGGATATCTTTCTATTTGTATCTTCTTCAATTTCTTTCATCAGTGTTTTATAGATCTTGGTGTACAGATCATTCACCTCCTTGGTTAAATTTATTTCTAGGTATTTTTGATGCTATTGTAAATGGGATTGTTTTCTTTTTTCTAAATTTTTATTTTTAGTTGTAAATTACCATATTATAGTTGTACATCTACTGGCATAAAGTGATGTTAAGATTTATCAATACAATGTGGAACAATTAAAGCAAGCTAATTTATGCATCACCTAAAATACTTATTTTTTGTGGTGAGAATTTGAAATTGAATTTGAAATTTACTCTCTTGGTGATTTTGATCTCAGCCAGTGTTCTTGGTACATTATTTTCTTGGTTTCTTTTTCAGATAGCTTATTGTTAGTGTACAACAATGCTACTGAATTTTGTATATTTATTTTGTATCCTGCAACTTTACTGAATGTGTTTATTAATTCTAGAAATGAAAAAGAATGCTCAAATAAACAAATTCAGGCATTAAAAAGGAGACATTACAACAAATGCCTCAGAAACAACAAGGGTCATAAGAGACTATTATGAACAACTATATGCCAACAAATTGTATAAACCAGAGAAAATGGATAAATTCCTGGAAATATACAACCTACTGAGGTTGAATCAAGAAGAAATAGGAAGTCTGAACAGACTGATAACAAATAAAGGGGGTGAATCAGTAATAAAAAAAAAACTCCCATCAAAGAAAATCCCAGGATGTGATGGTTTCACTGCTGAATTCTAGCAAACATTTAAAGTAAAACTAATACCAATTCTTCTGAAACTCTTCTAAAAAACTGAGGAGGAGAAAACACTTGCAAACTCATTTTATGAGGCCAGCATTACCCCAATATCAAAGCCAGACAAAGACACTACAAGAAAAGAAAATTACAGACCAATATCTCTGACAAACATAAATGTAAAAATCCTCAAAATAATACTGCAAGTTGAATTCAGCACCACATTTAAAGAATCATTTACCATAATCAAATGGGATTTCTCCCTGGGGTGCAAGGATGGCTTAACATATGCAAATTAATAAATGTAATATACCACATTGAGAGAATGAAGGACAAAAAGCATATGATCATCTTGATAGAGGCAGAAAAAGCATTTGGCAAAATTTAACATCCTTTCATGATAGAAAGTGTCAACAAATTAGGTATTGAAGTAATGTACCTTAACACAGTAAAGGCCCTCTTTGGCAAGCCCACAGCTAGCATCATACTCAATGGTGTAAAGCTTAAAGCTTTTCCTTTAAGATTAGAAACAATGAAAGGATGTCCACTCTCACCACTTCTAATCAACATAGTATTGGAAATCCTAGCCAGAGCAATTTGGCAAGAAAAAGAAATAAAAGACATGGAAATAAGAAAGGAAGAAGTTAAATTTTCTCTTTGCAGATGACATGATCATATGTATAATACACATACATGCATATATATAAAACCCTAAAGATTACACCAAAAAAAGATTAGAAATTATTTTATCAATTTAAGTCTCACTCTTCAAAAAAGAGATAGCTTATAGGTAATGGAAATGGGGAAAAGAGTTCAAAATATAGTAAAGGACAATTTTCTATCTAAAAAAAGGTCAGGGACAAAGTTAAATATCAGGTAACAGATATTGTAGAATTCTAGACATTTGAACAATTCGAACGCTGAATTTCAGCACTGAAATTGCCTCTAAAAGAAAAAAGTCCTATAGGAAAAAAAGTGATGGAAAATTACATAGTTTGCCATATGGGAGAAAGAAGAAAATAATTGTCAGGTTCCTTGTGTCAAGAAATACTTTTCTTATCTCTAGGAAGAAAAGAAAAAGATTTACATGAGTCTTTATATAGATGGTACAGAATAATGTTGACAATACCTATAAATAGTTCTCTTTAGTGAATGGGAGTATTTTTCCTTAGTGTATAATTGAACATGTAATATATAAATATATATATTCTTGGTAAATATTTTAAACTTCTCAAAGAAGGCTTAAATCCTCTCTGACTACTGTTTCTGAACCAGGTTTTCTACTTCACTGCATGCCCATTTCCCCCTTTCTAGAGGCAACTAGTATTCTAAATTTCACATATAATAGAACTTGAACCATGAACTTGTACAAACATCTATTTATATACTGATAGAAATTATAGTATATTTTGTGTGCTTTCCTTACATTATATCATTTTTCAACATGCTTTTTTCTCTAAGCAGTTCTGTCTGTGTCATACATTTTGGCTATTTATGCTAATTACTGCATGGCACTCCATGAGATGGATATAACACTGTTAATTGAGCTATTCCATTTTTGATGGCCAGATAAGTGGGGATTTTTGTGAACAATAGTGTAATGAAATTCCATGTATTGAATCCTCTTCATGTTCATGTTCATTCATTTCTTGTCTACTCTTACACCAGTAGCACACTATAGCCTTCTGTATTAATCTGCTATTGCTGCCCTAACAAATTACCACAAACTTAGTAGCTTAACACAACATAAAATTTGTTGTCTTAGAGTTCTGCAGGTCAGAAATCTGACATGGGTCTCAGTGGTCTAAAATCAAGATGTCAACAGGGTTGCATTCCTTTCTGGAGGCTCCAGGGGGGAGAATCATTTTCCTATTCATTTGAGTTGTTGACAGAATTCAGATCCTTGCATTTGTAGGACTGAAGTCCCCTTTTGTTGCTGGCTGTCAGTTGAGGACTGTTCCCAGACTCTAACGCCTGCTACATTCCTTGGCTCATGGCCCTGTTCCTCCATCTTCAAAGCCACCAACCATGGGTCAAGGTCCTGTCATGCTTTAAATATTTCCTTCTTCTTCCATCTCATGTTTCTTACTTAGCTGGGAAAGGTTCTCCCCTCTTAATAACTTATATGATATAGGTTAGCCTCCCTATATAATCCAGGATAACTCTCCCATCTCAAGATGTTTAACATAATCATATCTTCAACATCCCTTTTGCCATGTAAGGTAACATATTCACAGGTTCCAAGGATTAGGGCATGAACAATTTTGGTGGGGGGGCATTATTCTGCCAACCATAATATGTAACAAATTTTAACAACTGAGATGACAAGTATCCTGTTTTTGTTTGTCTTTAAAAACTACCTTGCTTCATCATTCACATTTTCTCAATTACATGTAATGAAATAAGTTTATCCTGTTCAACAATATTGCTGTGATTTTGACTTTCACTGCTTTAAATTTAATGATTACTTTGAGAAAAGCTGGCATTTTTATGATATTTCATTATTCCAGCAATAAATACAGTTGAGCTTTCAATATTTTTACATCTTCCTTTAGGTTCTTCAGCAAAATTTCATTGCTTTCTCCATAGAGATCTTGCATTCTTTTGTAAGTATAACCTTTTGCTGTATTTTTGTTGTAATTTTGGAATAAGCTCTTTTTTTGCCATAAATTCTTAAAATGATGCTTATTGGCCTATAAGAAAACTGTTAATTTTGTTAGTTCTTGTTTTATACAGCAAACTTAATACATCCACTGATGATATATAAAAGATTGCCAATTGATTCTTCTGTATTTTACTCAGGATACAAGATCCCTCTTAATTGGCAAATTAGTAATGCCAACAGATCAGGGAACGAACTGCCATTAAAAAGATAGTCAATCACAGTTACCAAGAAGAGGGGGTATGCCATGCCATAAAGGGTCACACGGGAAATTACCAGGATCAGTCAGGAGGCAGAGAGAGTAGGGTAAAAACATGGGCAAGAATCTTTGTTGTGGTTTCTGCAAAAAGAAACCTGAAAAGAAGGGTAAGTAGGCTTAGGATTGGCTAGTTAAAATAATTTCAGTGGGCTCTGGGGCATAGAGGTTATGCTTAGTTGTCTGGCACCTGGCCCTGGAGTGACGAGGGCAGGTGTATAGTGGCCCAGTGTATAAGAGCACAGTACAGGTTGGAGGTGTGCTCTGTAGATTGTTTGGAATGTATTTAAAAAGTGTGCTGGGTCAAATGGGAAGTCTACATTCATTTCTTTGAGGAATCTCCATACTGCTTTCCATAGAGGTTGTACTTACTAATTTGCAGTCCCACCAACAGCGTATAAGTGTTCTTTTCTCTCTGCATCCATGCCAGCAGCTATTGTTTTTTGACGTTTTAATAAAGGCCATTCTGACATGAGTCAGTTAATATCTCATTGTGGTTTAAATTTGCATTGACCTGATAATTAGTGATGTTGAGCATTTCTTTGTATGTTTATTGGCCATTTGTCTGTCTTCTTTGGAAAACTTCTATTCATGTCTTTTGCCTACTTTTTAATGCGTTTGTTTGATTTTTCTTGCTGATTTGTTGGAGTTCTTTGTAAATTCTGGATATTAGCCCTTTATTGGATGTATAGTATCTACCCAAAGAAAAATAAGTCATTTTATTTAAAAAGATACCTGAACTCGAATGTTTATTGTAGCACAATTCACAATCACAAATATGTGTAATCAACTTAAGTGCCAATCAATTCACGAGTGGATTAAGAAAATGTGGTATGTGTGTGTGTGTATATATATACGGACTACTACTCAGCTATAAAAAGGAATGGAAATACTGTCTTTTGCAGCAACTTGTATAGGATTATCCTGAGTGAAGTATGTCAGGAATGGAAAAACAAACACTACATGTACTCTCTAATAATTGGAAGCTAATAGGTGGGCACAAAGAGATGCAAAGGTCATAGGAAATCAATAAAGGGAGAGGGAGAAGGAGGGGAGGGGTAAAAATCTACCTATCTGGTACAATGAACACTATTCAGGTGATGAACACACTAAAAGCCCCGAATTAAGCATTATAAAAGGTATCTGCATAACAAAAACATTTGTACCCCTTTAATATTTTGAAATAAAAAAGTGTGCTCCCAGGAGAAGGCTCTTGCCAAGGGGAGGGGAGGCAATGAGGGAGGCAGAGGGCCAAGGCAAGGTGACCCAGACATATTATTAGATTCTGTAGAATAAGGCATGTCTGGCATATGCGTGTAAGACAGATGTTAAAGCATCAAGTTTACAGGAGCTAGAAGCATGGCTAATACAAGAGAGTATGACCAACACTGCTTCATAGAGTCATTCTGGTAACCAGGCTGATAACAACCTACCACCTTCAACATGTGGCTTCCAAGGTCACCCTGGACATTAATATCTGCCAACAGAAAGGGAAAGAGCAATGAGGATCTTTTGTAAAAGGGTTTATGGGCCAGGCCCACAAACAGCGCTCATCACTCCTATTCACTCTCTTCCAACTAGAACTTCATCCCAGAACACACCTAACTGTGAGTGAGGCTAGGAAAGATAGTCTCACAGAGTGCTCCAGGAGGGAGGACATGGTGCTTGTGAGTGGCCTGCAGTCCTGTCACATAGGGACCATATGTCACTTTGGGTACCCAGGGTTCACTGGGAAGAGCTGTTTCCAATCTCCACTGCTTCCTGCCAGACCTCCTCTTATATAAAGATTCAAGTGATAAAGAAATTAGTTAGACTTTCAAACATCAATAATTTTAAGTGTAAACTAATGGGAAAATAAAACATTCCTATTATGAGACAAGTAGAATTCAGAGTGAAGTGTTCAGACCCAGAGGAAGCCCCAAGGACAGAAGCAGTGCTAAGGACAGACACTCAGGAAAGTAAAATAATGGCCTTCCAAAGATGATCATGTCTTAATCTGTGGGACTTGCAAGTATGTTACTTTACATCACAAAAAGAATTTTGCAGGTGTGATTAAATTGAGTATCTTGAGATAGGGAGATTAACCTGGATTGTCTTGGTGAGTACAATGTAATCATAATTATAAGAAGGAGACAGGAGGGTCAGAAGCAGAGGGAAGCCGATAAGCCTACAAAAGTAGGAGTACTACCCAGAGAGCGGGATTAGAAGATGCTACACTGCTCCTTGAAGATGGAGGAAGGGACCATGAGCAAAGGAATGCAGGCAGCCTCTAGAAGCTGAAAAAGGCAAAGAAATGGATTCTCCCCTGGAGCCTGCAGAAGGAATGCAGCCTTGATGGCGCTTTGATTTTAGGCCAGCAAAACTGATTTCACACTTTTGACATCCATAACTATAAGATAATAAGCTGTGTTGTTTGAAACCAAAAAAAAAAAAAGTCCATATGTTTTCAGAATAATTATTTATATCTCCTATTTTTGTCATGTCTTGTTGTAATTATAAGCACTGCCAATTTAATGGAGACCAAGAGATGAGCTAACAGCCGTGCTTGCCATATTTGTGACTTCAACAGAAATGCTTCTTATATTTCACCATGGTTCATGATATTTGCTACAATTTTCTGGTCATTATCCCTTATCAAGTTGGGGACAAAGGGGCACATGAATGTTGGGTACTTAGAAGAACAAACTGTGCATTCCCTTTTGGCTTTTTTCCTCATATTAATTCTTCCTTATTGTTAACAGAAACCCCCTCTTTGTTTTGTCTCATTTTGTGGTTTGTTTTTAAAGGAATAGACACCTATGTTTTTAATGAAAGTGGGACTTGCCTCAGGCCCTGGGGTTCACTGAAGTAAGCAAATTATTGTAGTTTCATTTATTTTACTACATATGATTTAGGAATGGGTTTAAGGCCCAATCCTGGCATATAGAACCAGTTGGCAGTGTTAGGATAAAATTTCTCTTGCAAATAATAGAACCTACATAGCGGTGTCTAGCAAAATAATGTAACTTTTCCTCTGTTATTCCCTCAAATGGGTTTTCACTGCTATGTGCTTTTTCTTCTCCCTCAGGGATACCTAGCATTCTTATGTTTTAGCGTTTCACGTAATCCCATATTTCTTGGAGACTTTTTTCATTTCTCTTGATTCTTTTCTTTTTATTTTTGATTAACTGTGTTAATTTGAAAACCTTGTCTTCAAACTCCAAAATTCTTTCTTCCACTAGGTCTACTTATTAAAATTTTCCACTGTATTTTCAAATTCCCTAAATGATTCCTTTATTTCCAGAAGTTATTTTTTTAAAGTATCTATCACTTTAGTGAATTTTTCATTTGTTACCTGAATTTTTTGGGGCCAGGGGTGGTTCTTTTTGTTGGTTTTCAACTTTCTCACCAATCACATTGGGCTTACTTGCAATCCATATTTTAAATTCCATATCTGACATTTCAAAAATTTTCTTTTGTCCATTGCTTGAGAGCTAGTGTGATGCTTTGGGAGTGTCAAAATAGCCACATTTTTCATATTGCCAGAGTTTTTATGCTGATTCTTTATAATCTGGATCCTCTCTCCTCAACTCCAAACATATAGCTTTGTGGTTCATCTATTCTTCTCTGTCAGGAACTCTGCTGCTTGGTGTAGAGAGGGACAGGTACACTTCTTTTTGGCTCATGCAGGTAGAGGTACCTGTCATGGTGTTGCTGGCAATTTGAGTGGGTTGGACCTCAGACCTGTGGGAGAGTGTTCAGGTGCAATGGTGGATGGAATTAGATAATCCCCAGTTTCTAGGTCCCTGGGTGGCATGCTTGAGTTCTGGGGTGACAAGACCAATACTGGGCTGGCAAAGTTGCCCTCAAGCCTCCCTGGATTCAGAAAATGGCTGTGATTGTGAGGGTTGTGGTACTCTTCTTCTCCAGAAGAATGCTCAGGCAGGAGAAGGACAGATGCAATGTGAACCTGCATCAGGTGGGGCAGGCCCCTGTTGATAACATTAGCAGAGGTAGGCAGCTGTGGGATGCACAAGACACTCATATCTCCCTCTCTAGTCATTGACCATGGTCTCTGTCCTTTTGAGCCACAAAAGTGCCCAGATTCCCAGCTTGCACCCTGGACCAGGTGCAGCAGAGGTAGTGGAGGCAGGTCAATTCACTGTGTGCAGGGCTGCCAGACTGGCTGTGAGCTATGGCCCACATGTTCCAGTGGGTGTGGTGTAGTTGCAACAGGAACTTGCCTTTGCCGAGGGTAGGTTTCTCCAGGAAGAGACAAGCGACCTGGGATAGGACTGCTAGCCCCATCCTCTCTCAGAGGAGGCAGTAGCTTTTGTACCTGGGGCACACGACTGTGCTTGCTTTGACTTTTTAGAGGGAAAGAAGTGAGCTCCAAGGTCCACAGAAGTCTGGGTATCATAGGTGCTCTGTCAGGAGTGGAGCAGGTACTTGCAAGTGCCCTGGTTTAATCAACCCCTGTGGAACCCTTGCTGGTCCTGAGCTGAACAGTCTTTCAGCCACAGCTGCCTCTGCTGCAGTGGGCAGGGAAGGAGAGAGCGGGGGAGGAGGAAAAGGCCCCAATTGGTGGTGAGCATCTCTACTGGAAGAGGTGCAGACAACTTTGGATCAGGAGCCAGGTGAAGGAGAGTGTGCATTCTACCTTCCTCTGCCCAAAAAAGTATTCTTGGCACTTCCCAGTCCCCTTGAAGCAGCCTGCCCTAGGGTGAGAACTCGGGGAATACTGCTGCTTTCCTGTGTCTCTCTGTTCCTTTGTGGTTGTTACAATCCAAGTGAGTACTGGGGAATATTTGTGTGGAATCTAGTGACAAGGAGACTGAGGGACTGTCACTTCCCTGTCAGGATAGAGGCACCCAGCATGTGCACAAGCAATATGGCATCCACCATCTCAGCTCAGGTCTGTGATGAAGGGAAATGACCTTACGTGGACACACAGCCTGGTCCTCTGCTACCAAGAAGCTCTCGGTTCATTGATGGCAGCAGCACCTGGATTCATCAGGATAAAAGGGCTTTCACACTGCTATAGGTGTGAGAGAAGGAAGAGTAAACACTCCCACCTACCCTTTCCACTTGGCTTTGAATCCTTCTGGTGTCAGTCTCTGCCAGAGTCTTGCTGCTTCTTATTCTACTCAACAACTTATTCTACTCCATCCCCTATGGGATCTCTGGTAAGCATAGGTTCTGGCACCTTTCCCTCACTATTTTGCCGGGACTCATCTGAAACTTTTTCTCCTATTTGGAACAATTTGACAACTAACGCCTCTAGTCAGCCATCTTTCCCCTCTCCCCTCAACTGTATTAAAATGTCCATACTACCCAAAGCTATCTACGGATACAGTGTAATTCCTTTCAAAATCCCAATGGCATATTTAAAGACAATTTTCTTTAAACTAAGCTAAAATTTATATGGAACCACAAAAGACCTGGAATATTTTAAATTCTTTTTGAAATTGTGTTTAAAGTTAAATGATTTTTAATTTTTTATTGTCAGATTATTACAATTATTTTCCAATTATACAGAGCATGATAATGAAATTAACATGGAACAAATTATAACATCATCACTTGCCATGTGATACTTAAAAGATTTCTTTGAAATTTCCAGAAATACTATATTATATTCTGTTTTTATATACAATTAATATTAAATCAATAGAGTTTATAGTCACTTTTGAATTCAGGTACAGATATATTGGGTTATGACTGCCACATTCTTTTGAAGTTATTATAAAGTAACTGAAACCACATAGTTTTTAAAAATCAAGTTTGATATTCTATCAACCCCAAAGCCGTTATTAGTCACCAGGGATGCAGTATTCTGCATCTTAAGTGACGTTTTGAATAATATCCATATCCCCAAGAATCATACCGATTTAAATAACATTCATAAAAGAAGATAAAAAAGTGGTAGAGAGAATGATCTTGTCACAAAGAACATCATAAATATTCAAACAATGTTTTGAAGGAGTTGATAAGACAGTAAAAATGAAGGAAGACTTTTCAAAGGCTGCAGTTTTCTTTAGATTAAAGGTGACCAGAGAGTGTGCAACAGGACATAATAATCTCTGCTGTGGAATGGTGTGGAGAAATGAATGGGAAATATAAGTGGTGTAAAAGTAGAGGGAAAGTAATTCCCCATATTAATGTAGAACAAAACTTAAGAGATATAGAACCAGGCATTGTGCAGGCTGTTCCAGTTTGAGGCAATCCTTTAAGGTCTTATCCTTCTTACATTATCTTTCTTGTTCTTTATTTTGTTTTCCCCTCTGAGCTTCATCAGACCCATTTTACCATCTAAAAATCCCTTTATTATTTTTAATATTTAATTAAAATTCTGCAGATAATTATACCCTCAGAGGGGAAATATTATTTTGAATTTTATTGTAACAAAAATAACTTTTTAAAATAGATTGCATTGGATTCAATCAAGGTTAGATATAGGGTGTTCCACTGTCTCACTTGGCCCAGAACTGTCTCAATTTTAAAATTCATAGTTTGCAATCTGAACACAGTCTGTTTGGGATTGACCTAACTATTCTGGCCTAGAGCCAGCATCTGGATGCTGGAGGGGGACCCACCAAGTAAGAGGCATGGAAGCTAGGCAGGTACCACTACTGACCACTAGGCTTTGGATTCTGGGCAGCCCATCTCCCCCAATGCAGGCTCTTTGGTATAGCAGAGGTGCCTCCTCTCCTCCGTGGAAGCTTGCCCCAGTGGCATGGGAGCTGCCCTTCAAGCCTTTTTGGGGTCAGCGTTTGTGTCATCTTTGGGGAATATGAATGTGGCTTGCCTGGCTCAGCCCCACCTGGCTTTGTCCCTATACCAGGCTCAGTGGTAGAACACAGAACAGGGGTCCCTGGGAGTTCTGAGGCCCTACCTTGGGTATCCAAGTACTTATCCTGATTAACAAAGGCCAAGCATAAATCCCACTGCCACCACTGCAGCTGACTCTCTCCTACAAGCACAACCTACTGACCAGAAGATCAATCTGCGCAGCCCATTAAAACATCTGTTGACCCAATTGTATCGCACTCAGTTGTCTCTTTTGCTCAAGTGCCACATGCTAGCCTGAAGGGTGAACTACACAACCCAGTACAATTCATGTTGATAAAAGTACACAGTCCTAGGGAATGAGATGGGCTTCTGGAGACCTCCATCTCCCTATCTCTGCAGAAAGCAGTGAGTCTGCTCACATGTCTAGTACACCACTACTACAACCTACAAATAACTAGCATTTCAGAAAGCCAACACACTAAGGTTATCTATAACCAAAGATTCATACAGAGACTTGGCCCCCTCAAAGCCCAAGGACCCTACCCAACATACACCACATTCACAACCTCAAGAGGGAAAAAAAAATCCCATTTAAACGAAAGTATACCGAAAAATGAGAAGTGACAGCTTCTCCAGATGACAAGGAATCAGCATAATAACTCTTGCTGTACTAAAACCCAGAGTGCAATGACCCCCCCCCGGAAGGATCACAATAGCTCTCTAGCAATGGATGATAACTAAAATTAAAATACTAAAATGACAAATAAAGAATGTAAAATATGAATTTCAAGGAAGCTCAATGAGATCCAATAGAAAGTTGAAAATCAACACAAATAAACTAGAAAATTACTCAGAATATGAATAAAAATTTTAAAAACAAACAAAACTTCTGGAAATGAAAGACTCATCAAAGGAATTACAAAATATAGTTAAAAGCCTATACAATAGAAAAGACAAAGCAGAAGAAAAAATTTCAAAGCTTGAACAGAAGGCTTTTGAATTAACCTTATCAGACAAAAATAAAGAAAATAAAATAAACCAAAGCCTTTGAGAATTATGGAATTGTGTAAAGTATTCAAACCTATGAGTTATAGATATTCCCAAGGGTGAAAAAGAATAAGTAAAAAGTGTGGAAAACCTGTTTGAGGGAATAATTGAGGAAAGCTTCCCTGGTTTTGTAAGAGATTTAGACATGCAGATAGATACAAGAGGTTCAATAAACACCAGAGAGATACATTGCAAGGAGGCCTACTATCTAAAATCAATGTTAAGGAAAAATTTTACAAACAGTAAGATAAAAATATCTAATCACTAATAGAGCAAAGCCCAGCAGACTGCCCAGCAGAAACAATATAAGCAAGGAAAGATTGGGATCCTATTTTCATTATTCTCAAAGGAAAGAACTGTCAGCCACAAATGTTGTATCCTACTAAACATAGCTTCATAAATAAAGAAATAAAGTCTTTCCTTGACAAGCAAATGCTAAGGGAATTCATCACTATAAGACTGGCCATACAAGAAATGTTCAGTATAATTCTAAACATCTATGCAAAAGGTTAACACTTCGTATCTTTAAAACACATGAAACCATAAAACTCATAAGTTTTAAAAATGAGTTACACAATTGAGAATACAAAGCAACTAGGTAACAATTAACATTATGAAAGGAACAGAACCTCACATACAAATATTCACTTTGTATGTAAATGAACTAAATGCCCCACTTAAAAGGTGTAGCTTACCAGAATGGATTAAAAAAAAAAGAAAACACAACCCAAATATCTGCTGCCTTCAAGAGACCCACTTAACTGGTAAGGACTTTTATAGATGCAACATGAAAGAATGAAAAAAAATTCCATGCAAATGAAAACCAAAGGAAATAGAAGTAGCTACTCTTGTATCAGGTAATACAGACTTAAATTCAAAAACCGTAAGAAAAAAAAGACAAAGAAGGTCATTACATAATGATAAAAGACTTGATTGACCAAGAAGAAATAACAAGCCTAAATATATATGCACCCAACATTGGAACACCCAGATGCATAAAACAAATACTAGTAGAACTAACAAAAGAGAAAGAAAACAGAACAATGATAGTGGGGGAACTTAACACCCTACTTACAGCACTAAACAGATAAAGGCAGAAAATAAAAAAAGAAACACTGGACTTAAACAGGACTGTGAAACAAATGGACCAAACAGACATTTAGAGAACATTCTACCCAACAACTGTAGAACGTACATTTTTCTCATCAGTAAATGGAACATTTTCTAAAATAGAGCATATATTAGTCCACAAAAATGTCTCAATAAATTTTAAAAATCAAAATAATATCAAGTATTTTCTTAGACCTTTAACAACAATACCTAGACCTTGCATCTGACCAATTATATCAGATGCTCTGAGGTTGGTGTCTAGGCATGCATATTTTTAAAAAGCTCCATTGAGGATTCTAATGTGTAACAAGCTTTGAAAATAACTCTACTCTAGGTTTTTGGATGATTTATTTGTCTGAGAAAAAA
>NW_012149997.1:910954-914456 GCF_000956105.1 Propithecus coquereli | reverse complement strand
TCTCTGTAACTTAGTTTTCAAATGTCTCAATTTACTACAAAATTAAGGAAAATATATTTAATTCAAATTACTTACCATATTTCTCCTATTCCCACTTCTAAGTTTGGATAACCATATCATTTATAGTTCTATAATTGGTTATTATTACAATTTTACTTCATTTTCTTGAATATCCCTTCAGAGATATTTTACATATATAAACAAATACATTCTTAAATCAATTCTTCACAAAACTATAGTAATAACTCACTCTTCTGAATCTTGCTTTATTCATGTAATGATAAATTATGGAGATAATTCCATATTCATAGATAAAGAGCCTTCTCTACTTTTTCTATTCTATTCCATTTTATGAATGGAATGCATCATTATTTATTAACCTGACCCTTACCGATGCACATGTGGGTTGTTTCCAGTTTTTTACTATTATAAAACATGTAGCAATGATTAAATAAATATTTAGCTCTTGACTCCTTGGCTTCTTGGACCCAAACTAGATATTGAAATACTCCTATCTAGCCTGCATTCTCAGTTCATGCTGTTGCTGAGGTTTCACACCTCCGAGTAGACTTCTTATGATCTTCTTGGTTCTTTCTGAGATTACAGCTAAAATGCTTCTTACTTTCACCTGTGGGTGAATTCCACTGCATTTGGCATGCCTTCCATTTATTTTATAGAGTTTAGTTGTCTCATAGGTCCAATAAATATAAAAAATAAAAAATGGAATTTGCATTTTTATTTCTAATTCCCCTTGTTGCTCTTAGACAACTTCAAAGGAGAGGAAGAAATAATACTAGTATTTAATATTTCACTACCACCTTTAAACCAGAATTTCAAGTCACCATAATTTTCAATAATATACTAAAATCTCATTTGCTCATCAGGTAGATTTTAGAAAATAACTGTTGGCCCTCCATTATATAAGAGGAAGTAATGACTGTCCTTACAGAATCTCTACTTCTCCCGTCCCTACCTCTACCTTTCATTAAAAGTACTTAGTTACAGAGCAATATAAATATGATAATTGATATATAGCCTGATATTTGAAAAATAATTAAATAAGTGAGAAAATATTGAGGATGGAGATGGAGGATGGGAGAGGTAGGGATGTTTTCTTTTTTCTCTGAGTATGAGAGTGAGTGGAAGAAGGAAGAATGAAAGTAAAGAAGAAAGGAAGGAAGGGGGAGAGGGAAGGTAGGACGAAGAATGTTTGATGTATCAATATAATAGGTAACCTTATTTCTGTGGCCCTGATTGCTGCCACAGACCTTCA
This sequence comes from Propithecus coquereli, assembly GCF_000956105.1. Classification (NCBI taxonomy): domain Eukaryota; kingdom Metazoa; phylum Chordata; class Mammalia; order Primates; family Indriidae; genus Propithecus; species Propithecus coquereli. Next base: position 913,183 of record NW_012149997.1, on the reverse strand, counting down.
GTGATTCTCAAGGGAACTGTGGAAATTGAATATGGCAAGTGCCTCTTGTAGACAACTATCTGATCAGAGGCTGCAGCGCCATCCTGTCATTGCCTTTGCCAGTGCTCAACTCTGGCCTCTTTGGCCAACAGCTGCTCAGTTTCCTACATCCCTGGCAGGGATGTAAGTTCATATGACCTATTATGGAACCAAAATCACCTCTGCAAGACTGATGTATGTAGTTTCAGCTGCTATGTTTCTGATCAATTCTCAGTTATGGCTTTCCAACTTTAGGTCTTAAAGTTACATAAAAATTTCTTTATGATATCTAATTACTTATTTTAAAAATTGAGCACCCACCACACTCAAGGAACTGAGTTAGATGTTCAAAAGAGTAAGAATAAAATAAAGGCAGGTACGTGTCCTGTCTTCAAGAAGGCTATAGTTTCATATTATTTAACAGGTTTATTTGGATCTAATCAAATGTTTATAAAACAACTATAATTAGAATTTTACTGTAAGTGCCTAATTAGGCAAATTTGTACATGAAGATACTTACCACTTGTTCCCCACAAAAAAAATCTTTATATCACTGAGCTTATGACTATTAATACAGTAAGAACATAAAAAATGGCCAATAAATTACTTCTTTATGTCCACATTCTGGGCTGTGTTTCAGTATAATATTGCTCACAACTTATCCACTACAAATATCAATTCTATCATTTAAACTTAATAAGTAATACATATCATTCAGTATGCAATTTGAAAAGGCATGCAAATCTTTTGCATTCATCCTATAGAACAGAGTGTATATCTAGCATACCAAATCTGCGTTGGTTTAATTTTTTGTTTTTTAGAGGTAATATAGTTATAGTCTCACAATCATTGAACTGTTTTTTTTGCAAAAGTGTTATTCCTGATGAGGTTTGCAAACATAACATACATGCTCTTTCAGAATAGCAAAAGAATGTGGCATAGTGCAATTTTGTCTTATACTTTTATTTCATTCATTCTTTAATTTATCAATTCATAATTTCATCAACCAATGGTCAAGAATAACTCTAATTTTTAGTATTTCCTGAAGACTAGACATACTAGATGTCCCATAAAAGACTTGTTCTCATTATGTCATCTTGAGCTTAAAGTAATCAGATGATGCTAGTTTTACTATCATTCTCACCATACAAATGAGGAAGATAAGCCTCAGAGAGATTAAGTAATATATCCTGAGTCTCACAGCTATTGCAATTTCATACTAGGTCTTTTTAAAAATATAATTATTACTAGCATGTTGTGGTTTTTAAAGATATTTGGAATGCCAAATAAGTAACTCAACTCTAGTTATAGCAAAGGACCATACATGTAAGTAGAGGAAAATTTTGTTTATATACACACAAACACATAAATACCTATAGGTGTATTTACACATAAATATTTAATATATTTTCTGCAGAAAAGAGAAGTAAGCAGAATCTGCTTTTCATTCTTGATAAAAGTAAAGAAAGCTTTTTAAAAGAGATGAAAGATTAATAGGATAATAAGAAAACTTCCTAAATTTCATAGGAAAATGGCAGAATTCAAGGAAGGATATGAAATCCATGTTAAAATGTGTAATATGCACTTTCGTAAAGGAAGCAATGAATAGACATATTCTGGATAACTTCTGAGTATTTAAAGGTAAAACCTTCAATTGACTGGTCAAAGAAAATTATGCAAAAGAAAATTAAAAATTGATCCAATGAATAAGTTACCTATAGGTTGGCTACTAATGTCTCCACAGTTACATAGAAGTTCAGATATCAATGGGGCAAGTTTTATACAATTGGGTGTAGGAAAAAATTGCTTTGCAAGAATTCAATACTCAGTCAAATTAGTGTCATACTGAATGCAATAGCTTGACATTTTTAGATATATAGCAACTCAGGAGATACATTATGCAAAATATACTTTTTAAGGCTCAAAATAAATCAACCTTAATTTATTTTCTAACATCAAAATGGCCTAAACATAACTGTATATTTAGGTTGTAGTTGGAAAAATGCTTAAATACCTGAATTAAAATATCATGAAATTCTGAAAGGATACAGAATATTGAAAAACTTTAATGAAATGAGTAGAACAAAAATTCTAGATTCTATCTTTAAAATATGAGATATAGAATAAATGGATGTGAGAATAAACAAAATATTATCTTTAATGACCTTAATGTTACATACTTAATAGTGAAATAAATAGCTCAATAAATTT
>NW_012149997.1:908555-909978 GCF_000956105.1 Propithecus coquereli | reverse complement strand
AGCATTTTAAATAAAAGATACATGCGGGGTTGTGGAACTGCATGGCAAAGAAAGACAGAAAATTTAAGTGGATTCACAAAATCTTGCCCTATATCTAAGATAATTGGAGAAAGAAAAGCAAGGAAGAGTCACTTACAACAGCCAGAAAATAAGACAGTCACAAACCTCAAAAAAAAATGTGAACTAGAGAAAGAAACAGGAAATTCTGACATGGAATATCAAGGCATGGCTGAGCTATGTAGCTACAGGCATAGCACTCAGAAGCAACACTTGTGACTCATAAAATTTAACTTTATTCATACTGCCTAATTGGTAGGAAACAAAAGTCAAATTTGACCTATTACCTTTTTATCTTTGCTTTGTGTGAAAAAGGAAAATAAGTCCCAGAAATTTCTACCCAGAAATAGCCAACAGGGAAGTTCTGTGATACCTGAAGGAATATTGGGAATACAGGAAAAGATCAGTCCAGCATAAGGCACGTGTACATCCATTTATACATATATGAACCCATATCTAAAAGTGAAATTCAGTTAAATAGGAGACTAAAGAATTTAGTAATGAAGAAACAATAGTAAATGGTAGAGTATTAACTTAACCATGGAGAAAATATTATACAGCTATAGAAGTTATAGCTACAGAATCATAGTAATATGTAAAAGCATGACTGTATAAAATAATAGTATAATTTTGAAAAATGAGTGGAGGAGGAAGTTAGAGAGTGTTGATATCTTCATTTTCCACAGGAAATATAATTGATACTGTCAGAAATTAAAATTTACAAAAATATTGTGGGAATTGTATCTCTTGAATTTGAATTTCTTTCATTTTAGTTTCTTACTTCTGTGACTAGAAATATAATTACGACTAACACTGTTATTAAATCTGTATGGTACTGTTCATCTTCTGTCTTCCTCTTTCTCTCTTTCTCTCCCCTGCTCTCCCCAGTTCCTCAAACTATTCATCCATTCATCCATTTACCTGTCATGGTGTGCATGTGTGTGTGTGCACGCGCACGCACGCATGTGAGTGCATGTCTAGAATAATTTAAGAATAATGGTAACAGTGGTTGTTCTGGTGTTAAAATTTGGACTTCTTTCTTTTTAAACATCACTTTGTAGTTTCTCCTTTTTAAATTTATAATGAGCATGCATTATTTTTAAAATGCAAAACAAATGTGATATTGTTTTCAAACGCATGGATAACCTCATATATATAAACATATATAAACTAAATTTTGCTTAAGGATATTTGAAAAATTTGAAAACCCTAAAACCCAGGGGTAAGTGTAGTTCTTTTACAGAGAGTTTAAAGATGCATGTTTGATAAGGAAGGCCTTAAATATTCTATTCTATACACATTTTTTCAGGAATTGAAAAATTTTTGAAACCCTCCCACTTTTTTATACAAAGCATATAGAATCCTC
>NW_012149997.1:903893-905500 GCF_000956105.1 Propithecus coquereli | reverse complement strand
GAATTCATAAAAAAGACTGAAAGTTGTATACCAAAATATTTGTAGGTTTCTTTGCTGTTTCATAATAAATATGTAAAATTTGAATTGCACAAAATATGAAGTAAGGTGAGTTCAGTAGTGTCAAATGCAACAGACAGATTCACAAGAATAGAATGGAAAAACAAGCTCCACATGTACTCTCCATCAAATTCGTATTAACTGATCAACACTTAATTGTACATACAGTAGTAACATTCATTGAGTGTCGGGTAGGTGGGACGTGGAGGAGGGGATGGGTATATTCAACTTAATGGGTGTAGTGCGCACCATCTGGGGGATGGACATACTCGAAGCTCTGACTTAGGCGGGGCAAAAGCAATATATGTAACCTAAACATTCGTACCCCTGTAATATGGTGAAATAAAAAGAAAAAAGAAAAAAAAGTCACAGGATTTCGAAAGAAGAAGGTCGTGGGTGACATTAGGGTAACCAATTTCAGAATAACAATAAGGGGGCAGAACTCATATTATGGTGGATTACAGAATTAAATTGAGAATAAGTGGAACTAGAAAAGGTAGACAAGTCTTTCAGGAAGCTTGTATGAGAAGAGAAAATAAGAGATTATATGGCAGCAAGATAGGATCAAAGTTCGAAAAGTCTATTTGTTTAGGTTAGTAGAAATTTCAGCATGTTTGTTGACTAGAGTGAAGAAAGAGTCACAAGAGTGAAGAGACCAGAGAATTGCGACCATCAACAAAATAAGATTTCAAAGGAAAGTGTGGAAGCTACAGATGAAATGAAGGGCCTTGATCAGGATAAGAGACCTCATCCTCTGAGCGTCAATAAAATTTAGTAAAGAAAACTAAACTTACCTGGATGCAAATAAGTTTTTGGGTTTGGGAGCAAAATGTTAAGTGGGAGCAATTTTCTCAATAGGATAAGTGTAAATTAGATTATCTCCTGAGAATTTAGATGCTCAATAAGAGGCTACGACAAAGGGGTGATAGTCATTGAGGGAACAAGTAATAGGATCAGGAGCTGAATAAAGACAAACAGATTCCTGGGAAAGTTCTGAGGGTTGAGATGAAGTTAGAAGCTCTGGATTTGTCATGGTCCTAATCTGCGTGCATATGTGATTTTTATTAAAGCCACTTAACCACCCATGTGAAGTAAAGGAAAAGGCAAATTATGTTTAGTCCAGAGTATAAGATGACACAGGGACAGTAACATGAGTTATTGTATATGGTTTCAGGTGGGAAGGAATTCTGGGTGAGCAGTTTCTGGCTTTAATGGTAGCAGGTGCTCAGCCCCAGAACTAAGCTATCAGATGTATTATCTCCACGGGCATTTAATTTTGCCAGAAAGTTATTTTGGAGAGGTAATCTACCAGCCACATATCATATCATCCGGAAAGTAAATGTTGAAACAACAAGGATGGTATCAGCCTAAAGGATCCAGGAGCTTCTATACAAGAGTGCAAAAAATGTTTCAGAAACAGCTTGAAAATCTAAACTTCCTCTTTTCTCAGAAAGTTTGGATAAATAAACAATGGCACGGAAAAATATGATCAGGGAGCAAATTGTTTTATCATGCTAAAACATTTAAAATGTGTAAATAAGTGTACAGAC
>NW_012149997.1:892960-900158 GCF_000956105.1 Propithecus coquereli | reverse complement strand
TATGAAGTCAATTTGTCAAATAATTCTAGGGTAAACTTAACTTCAGTGATCTGTGTTAGTTCATGGAAAAAAGGAATTAAAAGATAAAAATAAAAATATAAACTTTATTTCTCAACATTTGCTCCATCAGGTTCAAGACCCTTGTGAGCAATGATACTATCCATTTAGTCCATCCCTAAAGAACTGAGGGACTAAATGTCAATGCAGTTTTTTTTTACACTATTAACTAAAGAAAAATGAGTACCCTTTAAAGAATTTTTTCAGATTAGGAAATAAAAAGAAGTCAGAAGGAGCAAAATCAGGACCATAAGGTGGATGCCTGATGATTTCTCATTGAAATTATAGCAGAATTGATTATGTTTGATGAGAGGAATGAGCAAGAGAATTGTGGTGGAGAAGGACTCTATGGTGAAGCTTTCCCAGGAGTTTTTCTGCTTAAGCTTTGTTTAACTTCCTCAAAACACTCTTATAATAAGCAGATATTATCATTCTTTGGCCCTCTAGTAACTCAACAAACAAAATGCTTTGAGTATCCCCAAAATCTGTTGCCATGATCTTTGCTATCGACTGGTCCACTTTTGCTTTGACTGGACCACTTCCACCTCTTGGTAGCCATTGTTTTGATTATGCTTTGTTTTTAGGGCCATAGTGGTGAATCCATGCTTCATCTCCTGTTAGCAATTATTTGAAGAAATGCTTCAGGATCTTGATCCCACTTGTTTAAAGTTTCCATTGAAAGCTCTGCTCTTGTCTGCAGGTGATCTGGGTGCAATGGTTTTGGCACCCATAGAGTGGAAAGTTTGCTCAACTTTAATTTTTCAGTCAGAATTCTGTAAGTTGAACCAATTGAGATATCTATTGTGTTGAGTAGTGTTTCTGTTGTTAATAGTTGGTTTTCTTCAATTAGGGCACAAACAAGATTAATTTTTTTCCTTGCCAATTGGTGTGGGTGGTCTGCTGCTATGGGATTCATCTTCAACATCATCTTATCCCTTCTTAAAATGGGTTATCCATTTGTAAACTGCTGATTTTGAGGGGGGCATTGTTTCCACAAAACTTTTTTGTAAAACATCAATAATTTCACCATTCTTCCACCTAAGCTTCACTATAAATTAGATGTTTATTCTTGCTTCAATTTTAGCAGAATGCATAGTGTTCTGATAGGGGCTCTTTTCGAAGTGATGTCTTATCCTTCTTAGTGTCTCAAACTAAATTCTACTCAGACATGTTATAACAAGTTAGTACAAGTTTATTTTGTTACAAAAATTGAAACCCATGCATAGTTCTTTTCATAACATGCGTTTTCCATTAACTTTTGGAAGACTCCTTGTATATATGCATGATAGAATAAATTTTAAGATTTTCTATTCTTTCAGAATGTCTAGTTTTGGTCCTAGGGTGAATGGATTAAAAGCCCTAGGAAGAAAACAATCTTCATTCCCATTCCTTCACCTTGTTTTCAGTGTTCCATTGGAACATACTTTTTTTTTCTATTTTTTTATTTTAATTTTTTTTGATTTCGGAATATTACAGGGGTACGAATGTTTAGGTTATACATATTGCCTTTGCCTGACCCAAATCAGAGCTACAAGCATGCAGTGTTTATCTTATTTCTCCCTAATAGGCTAATGCGGTATTTTTCTGAGCTGATGAAAGTAGGGCTGGAAGGAGGATAAGTTAAATATTTTAAAGTTTCTCTTAATATAACACTTTTCAATCTATGTTTTCTCAGAAGTCCTTTATATGCTTAAAAATTATTGAGGACCCCAAAGAGCTTTTGTCTGCATGGATTATATCCACCAACATTTACCGTATTAGAAATTAAAACAAATTTTAAAATATGTATTCATTACTTCATTTAAAATTATACTAACAAACCCTTTACACATTAACCAAAAATATATCTTATGAAAAATATACTTTCCCCAAAAGTTCAGTGAAAGAATGGCATTTTTTATACTTTTGTAAATCTTTTGAATTATTGAATAAGTAGAGGATAGCTGGGCTTTCATATCTGCTTCTGTGTCTAATTTCTTCCAATATCTCATTTCATGTAGCCTTTGGAAAACTCCATAACACACTAGTGAGAGAATGAAGGTAAAAAGGCAAGTAACATCTTATTATTAATATGAAATAGTTTTGACCTCATCGATTTCCTGAAAGGGTCTCAGTGCCCCCCAGATGTTCCTATGCTACACATAGAGAACTACTGCCTTAATAGATTCTCAGCATTATGCTTTGGTTTGTGAATTGATTTATGAATTTTATGTACACTAAACCCTAGGTAGCTCTATAATTCTATGAAGATTGATTACTGTCTGGAATTGGGAATGATACAAGGGGTTTGTTAATGAGTACTAGGTAGTATGGGGACAAATACATATGTGATTTTATATATAACATGTGCATAAAATTCAAGTATCTATAACCTGGCCTGTGCCATTATTCTTAGATTACTGTGTTTACAAAGTCCTTTTTATGGAGAGGTACATTCTGCTATGATGATGATGATGTTTTACTAACAACCTAATACATGTAAAATGATCTTTTATCATTCTATAGCATAAATACTAGTATACGTTAAAATAAGATGTGTTAGGTAATTAAATGTTCAGGAAATAAGAAATGGACTTACCAAAATTCAGACTTATACACAGTTACATTCTCACTCATTAATTCATATCTTTATTCAATTCATGTTTATTGGGCATATAATTCATGCCAGGTGCTATTATACATACAACATATATGCTAAATGAATTAAAGAAAAAATGTACATATAAACACACATCACATTCTTGCTCCATATAAATTTATGATCAAATTCATATTTCAAAAGTATAAATCTTTTAATAAAGCAAGCTCATTAAATTTTGCCATTTTTAACAATGAAAATGTAACCACTTAAAGGGCATTATAATCTTAAGAATCCTTGAATAGTCATCTAAATATTGTGGAAAGCTATAATTGGGTTATAAGCAATGAACAGAAGTTATCTAATTTAGGTTTTTAAAAGGTCAATCTGGTGATTTTGTGGAGAATAGGCTGTAGAAGGGCAAGAATGAATGCAGAGAGACCAGTTAGAAAGCTATTGTGATTGTTCAGGCATGAAAAGATTAGGATTGAAAGTATGGCTGTTGTGATAAGGCTTATAAGAAATGATCAGATTCATAGCATATTTTGGAGTAGTCCTAGCCAAACATGTTGATGGATTTTATGTAGTGGGTAAAGAAAAGAGAGAAATTAGGGATGACTTCTGAATTAAAGATTACTCCCGAGGAACAAGGATGATACATATTGATAGAGTTGCATATCAAGATGTTAAAGAGCTGTATTTGTGACATATGAACTTTAAATTGATTATTAGATAACTTCATAGTATAACTGCCCATAGAAACAATTTAATCATCTGTATGCAGAGATTTTATGGATAAAACTTCAAAAGCACAGGTAGCAGAAACAAAAATTGAAAAATGGGATTATATTAAACTAGAAAGCTTTGCACAGCAAAGAAAACAATCAACAGAGTGAAGAGACAACCCATAGAATGGGAGAAGATCTTTGTAAACTATTCATCTGACAAGGGAATAATCTCGAGAATATATGAGGAACTCAAATAACTCAATAGCAAAACAAAACGAAACAAAAAATATAATCTGATTCAAAAGCAGAAAAAGGAACTGAATAGACATTTCTCAGAAAAAGACATACAAATGGACCACAGGGGGATGAGAAAATGGTCAACATCACTAGTCATCAGGGAAATGCAAATCAAAACCATAACGAGTTATCATATCACCCCAATTAGAATGGCCATTATCAAAAAGAAACAAAAAATAACAAATGCTGGTGAAGATGTGAAGAAAAGGAAGCTCTTATACACCATTGGTGGGAATGAAAATTAATACAGCCATTATGGAAAAAGTATGGAGGCTTCTCAAAAAGCTAAAAATAGAGTAATCATATGATCCAGTAATCTCGCTACTGGCTATGTATCTAAAGGAAAAGGAACCAGTTTATCATAAAGATAACTGCACCTCAATGTCTGTTACAACACTATTCACAATGACAAAGATATACAATTAACCTAAGTACCTAACAACAGATGAACAGATAAAGAAAATTTGGAATATATACACGATGGAATACTATTCAGCTATTAAAAGAGTGAAGTCCTGTCATTCATAGCAACACAGATGAGCCTGGAGGACTTTATGTTAATCAAAGTGAGTTAGGCACAGAAAAATAAATGCTGCATGTCATCACTCATATGTGGAAGCTAAAAAATATTTTGAGCTCATGGAAGTAGAGAGTGCAATTCTGGGTATTAGAGGCTGGGAAATGTAGGGGTGGGAAAGATGGGATACATTGGTAAATGAATACAAAATTAGTGCTAGATAGGAGGAATGATTTCTGGTGTTCTGCAATGCTGTAGTGAATATAGTTAAGTATAAATTATTACATATTTTCAAAAAGCTAGAAGAGAGGATTTTGAATGTTCACAATACAAAGAATTGATTGAGGTGATGGATATGCTAATTAACCTGATTTTATTATTATACTATACACATTGAAATATCACTCTGTATTCCATATATATATACAACTATTATGTGTCAACTAAAAATAAAAGGGAATAAATAAGGAATGGGGCACATTTACTTATTTGCATATGAATGTCCAATGATTCCAGTGTTATATGTTGAAAAACTATTCTTTCTCCACTGAATTTCCCAACGACTTTTGTCAAATATCAACTGACCCATATATGTGTGAATCTATTTATGGACTCTCTATTTTATCCTACTTATTTATTTGTATACCAACACTACATGTCTTGATTACTGTAGCTTTATAATAAGTGTTGAAATCAGGTAGTGATTAGGAAAAAATTAAATTAAGAAAGTGAAAGACTTGTACACTAAAGACCATAAAATATTGCTGAAAGAAATCAAGGAAAATACAATTAAATGAGAATATATCCTGTGTTTGTGCATTGGAAAACTTAATACAGTTTAAAAGCCCATACTACACAAATTGATTCACAGATTTGGGTCAATGAGATCTCTACCAAAATCCCAATGACACTTTTTGCAGAAATAGAGAAAAAAAATCCTAAAATTCCTATAAAATCACCGGGTACTCTGAATAGCCAAAACAATCTTGAAAAAGTTACAGAACTCACACTTCCTGATTTCAAAACATACTGTACTATAAACCTACAGTAATCAAGATGATGTGTTACTGGCATAAAGACAGTTATATAGACCAATGGAACAGAATAGAGAGCCCAGAAATACACCCTTGTATATACAGTCAAATTGTCTTCGACAAAGATGCCAAGAACACACAATGGGAAGTGAATGATCTCTTCAACAAAAGGTGCTAGGAAAACTGAAAATTCACATGCAAAGGAATAAAGTTGGGCCCTTACCTTACATCATGTACAATAATTAACTCAAAATGGATGAAAGACCTTAACATAAGACCTAAAACTATATGACTCCCAGAAGAAAATGTGGGGGAAAGCCTTCCAGACATTGGATTTGGCAGTAATTTCTTGGATGTGAAATCACAAGTGCAGGAAAAAGCAAGAATTGGTGGGACTATATCAAACTTAAAAACTTCTGTACATTCAAGAAACAACCAATAGAGTAAAAAGACAACCTACCAAATCGGAGAAAATACTTTCAAATCATATATCTGATAAGGGGTTAATATCCAGAATGTACAAGGAACTTGAAACAATTCAATGACAAAACACAAATAACCTGAATAAAAAATGAGCAAAGGACTTGAATAGACAATTCTCCAAGGAAGATATATAGATGGTCAATAAACGTATAAAAAGATGCTCAGCATCACTAATCATAATAGAAATGTAAATCAAAACTGCAATGAGATATCACTTCACAGCCATTAAGATGGCCACTATCAAAAGTACAGAAAATAATAAGTGTTGGCAAGGATGTAGAGACATTGGAATCCTTGTGCTTTGTTGATGGGAATGAAAAATGGTGTAGCTAATATGGAAAACAGTATGGAGATTCCTCAAAAAATTAAAAATAGAAGTACCATATGATCCAGCAATTCAACTTCTGGTTATTAATATATCTCCAAAAGAATTCAAAGCAGAAGCTTGAAGAGATATTTGCACAACCAGGTTCACTGCACCATTATTCATGATAGCCAAGAGGTGGAAGCAACTCAAACGTTCATTGATGGATGAATGGATAAAGTAAATGTGGTATATGCATGCAACGAAACATTATGCAGGCTTACAAGAAAGACAGAAGCCCTGTCACATGCTATAACATGGATGAACTTTGTGGACATTATCCTTAGTGAAATAAGCCAGTCACGAAAGAACAAATACTGTATGATTCCACTTGTATGAAATATATAAAGCGGTAAATACCAAAGAAACAGAGAATAGATAGATGGTTTCCAAGGACTGGGATTGGGGCAATTAGTATTTAATGGGTATAGAGTTTCAGTTTTGCAAGATGAAAAAATTCCAGAGACATTTTGTACAACAATGTGAATACACTTATCACTAATGAAATGTATACTTAAAATGGCTATAATGGTAAACTGAATGTTGTACTTTTTTACCACAATAATTTAAAAAATCTTCAAAGTTTATAAACAAGGCCAAAAATGGAAAAAGATACAATAAATATAATTTAAAATGTTTTTCAATTTTATTGAGGTATAATTGACAAATAAATTTGTTTAGGTTTAAGGTGTACAACATGATTTGATATACACATACATTTTGAAATGTTTACCACAATCAAGTTAGTTAACATATCTATCACCTCACCTAGTTGCCATTTGTGTTCAAAAATAATTTTAATTTAGAATATATGAACACCTACAAATCAATAAGAATAAGACAATGTATATCATAGAAATATATAACAATAAGACATTTCCTAGAAGAGAAAACACAGCCAATAAATACAGAAAATATGTTCAATTCCATTAGTAACAAAAACACTATAAAATACAATTTCACAACAGATTGTAATACCTTCATGAAAATCTGGCAGTATCTAGTGTTACCAAAAATATTGTTCATCAGAAATTCTCATAAATATACACTTTTAGACAAGCACCACATGTACTCACCATCAAATTGGTATTAACTGATCAACACATAAGTGCACATATAAGAATAACATCTATTGGATGT
>NW_012149997.1:884606-888050 GCF_000956105.1 Propithecus coquereli | reverse complement strand
CTTGCACTTATTTCTTTTTGATGTTTTATTGCTTATACTGTTTAATGTTTATATTGACTCTTAATTATTTAAATATATTTAAATTTGTGGTTCTTCTGTTTTATATGTTATCTGTGATTTGGTTTGTTGTCTTTCTTTTGAAGTAATTGTACTTCAGGTATCTAGTATATTTGGTCTACAAGCTGACAATTTCCCTAATAGTGTCAGCTATTTTGCTTGGTATTGGAACAAAGTCAAAAGTTAAGGTCTTGGACAATCTCTTGGGGTGAATTTGAAGAGATAGGCAGAATATCTGGAGCCCCAGAAACACTGTGGGTCATTTTAGATTGGTGCCACTCATTGAAGTAACTCCTCTGGCCAGGATTTCTCTTTAAATTCTTCAGAAAAAGCAGCATGTGGTAGAGATGGTCTTTCTAGGTTATAATCCATTGGCCTTTAGACTTGGAGTGTGAGAGCATAGAGAACACCCATAAGTGCCTGGTCAGCCTTCATCTGTTATTTTAAACCTCTCATCCTTGTAGAATTTTTGTTCTGTACTATTACTTTCTACACTGGTGGTCTCTTCTGTTGCTACAGATTTCTTTGTTGAGGAACCAGTGATTGATGTTTCAGGGTAACAAGGAGATGCAAAAGACAACTTAACATCTTCCTTTTATCATTTTCTTTTATTGATTTCTTGGGCTACTCCCCTTCCTAAATTGCAGCACAGTTGGTAAGTACAAACACCACTCAAGGGAGTCAAAGACACTCCAGGGGATTTCAGCATATTGTTATTTTTGCTCACATCAATGGTACTTTTTTATCTCTATAATGTCTTCAGAGTTGATTTTGGAGATGAGATGTGTGGCAGACACCCCCTAAGATGAACTCCAATTAGTGATAGCCTTGTATAATTCTCCTCTCTCGAGTGCAGGCAAAACCTGTGACTTGATTCTAACCAATAGAATATAACACAGGTAATAGGATTTCACTTCCTTGATGATGATTATGATGGTCATGATGATGATGTGGAGGTGGTGAGAAACAGAGAGAGAGATTTTCCTAGTTATCTTGAAGAAGCAAAGAGCCATGTTGTGAACTGCCTGTGAAAGGGGCCATGTGGAAAGCATTTCCACCTAAGAACTGAATAGTACTAGGATGCCCACTGTCCCCACTTCTGTTCAATATAGTACTAGAAGTCCTAGCCAGAGCAATCAGGCAAGAGGAGGAAATAAAGGATATCTAAATGGGGAAAGAGGATTTCAAACTATCCCTGTTTGTCAATAATAGGATCTTAGAAAAATATTTTCTGTATTAAAATATACTTTTTCTAGAAATTGATCAATTTAATTGCATAACATATAGTGCACTATCACTGAGCATTTGGTGAATACCTCTGAAAGAAAGTTGGTAGATGGATATATGGTTGCTTTGTGGTTAGAGAACCTCTGGATTCGAATCTGTTATATTACTCAATATTAAAAGTTCGTTGAAAGTTTAGTGCATTTATTCTCACCAGCACCTCACCAACTATGGCAGATTCTGCTTCCTTTTACTTTCCACCAGGCATGAGAACAGCCATGGATCTCTTTCTGCAAATAACAAGTTGCCACTCCCTGGAGCTTAGTTCATATAAGTTTCATTGTGTCTTCAGTTCTTTGGTTCCAAGGTTGAGTACAACACTCCCTTGTAACTTTCTACATCCAAAGTAGAATAAGGGTCTTCGCCCAAATACCCAAAGCAATCCTAAGCAACAAGAATAAATCTGGAAGCATCGTATTTCCTGACTTCATATTATAGTATAATATTATAGTAACCAAAACAGTATGGTACTGGTGTAAAGGTAGACACACAGATCAATGGAACAGAACAGAGAACCTAGAAATAAAGTCATATAGCTGCAACTAACTGATCTTTGACAAACCAGACAAAAACTTACACTGGGGAAAGGATACCTTATTCAATAAATGGTTTGGGGAAAATTGGATAGCCACATGCAGAAGAATGAAACTGGATCATTATCTCTCACCATAGACAAAAATTAACTCAAGATGGATTAAAGACTTAAATGTAAGACTCAAACCCATAAAATTCTGTAAGAAAACAGAGGAAAAACTCTTCTGGGCATAGGCTTTGGCAAAAAGTTTATGACTAAGACCCCAAAAGCAAATATAGCAACAACAAAAATAAATAAATGGGACTTAATTGAACTAAAATGTTTCTGCACAGCAAAGGAAAAATCAACAGAGTAAACAGACAACCTAAAGAGTGGGAGAAAATATTTGCACAGTGTGCATCTAACAAAGGACTAATATCCAGAATCTACAAAGAACTCAAACTAATCACCAAGAATAAAAAACAAATAACCCCATCAAAAAGTGGGCAAAAGATATGAACAGATATTTTTTCAAAAGAAGATAGATAAATGGCCAAAAAACATGTGAGAATATGTGCAACATCAGTAATTATCAAGGAAATGCAAATGAAAACTACAATGAGATACAATCTTACCCCTATCATAATGGCCATTATTAAAACATCAAAAAACAATAGATGTTGGCATGGTTGTGGTTAAAATGGAATGCTTATACACTGTTTGTTGGAATGTAAACTTGTACATCCACTATGGAAAGCAGTGTGGAGATTCCTCAAAGAACCAAAAGTAGACCTACCATTTGATCCAGCAATCCCACTACTGGGTATCTACCCTAGGAAAAGAAGTCATGTTATAAAAAAGACAACTGCTCCTGAATTTTTATCACAGTACAATTCACAATAGCAAAGATATGGAATCTGCCTAACTGCCCATCAACTGGTGAGTGCATAAAGAAAATGTAGTATTTATATACCATGAGTACTACTCAGCCATATAAAGAAATGAAATGATGTCTTTTGCAGCAACTTGATTGGAACTGGAGGCCATTATCCTAAGTGAAGTATCTCAGGAATGGAAAAATAGATACCACATGCTCTCACTTGTAAGTGGGAGCAAAATGAAGGATATATATGGGCATAAAGTGCAGTAATGGACATTGAAAACTAAGAAGGAAGGAGCGTGGGAGGGGGTGAGGCATAAAAGTGTACCTGTCACATGCATTGTATACTATTCTGGTCATGAGTACACTGACAGCCCTGACTTCAGCATGATACAATATATCCATGTACAAAAAACACTTGTACCCTCTAATTTTGTTTTTAAATAAAAAGCTAAACTTTGTAATTGTGCAGAGATGTAATCAGGCTTAAAGGAAAGCAGAACAAGATGTATGCAGCTCCTTTGGGGAAATGGACGTGGTGACTCTGAAGATCAGTAATATTAAAATAATGTTTATGGTTCCATAAAGTACATTAAATTTCTCCTCTATTCACTTCAAGATCAACGGGTAAAATAAAACCTCCATGACAGTATATTTGAACCAACTAAAATTCAAAATATAAATGAGGTTTAGAAGCATACAAGCTTAC
>NW_012149997.1:882970-884132 GCF_000956105.1 Propithecus coquereli | reverse complement strand
GGGCATATACTTTTACAGCTAAACAAACAGAAAATCAACAATTTATCTCATCTTAGATCCATAAAAGAATTGAGGTCACAAGGTAAAATGTAGCTTCCAAAACTAGAGAGAGATAAATACAAAGATTTTGGGCTTACCAGCAGCAGAAACCATAGCTGAAGACTGGTAGGGTAATTGGCTAATTGCTATAGACTCAAGGGGGACAATTTGAGAGATAAAAATTCCTGGGAATCCAGCCTTAGGGGTCATCCATACTGTGCATTTTACCACCAGGTTTCTTTGGTGAAGATCACAGAAAAATCTTATGCCTTCCACAGGGGGAAGAGGAAAGTAACCTTTTTGAAATACACCTGGAGAGTCTGTTTTCATTAACAAAGGATTGCCTTAAAGCGAAACCATTTTGCCAGCGCCTAACCAACGTGGGTTTTAACAGAGTTTAACTGACATGGGGGAAGAGAAATATCCAGCTCTAGCCAACTCTAGCCTTCTATGTGGGTGAAGGGAAATATACAAATTCAGCACACTCTAGTGTTCCTATATTATATAAAGAAGTTAAGAAACACTTGAAAAGGTCATAGCACAGGGTCCCACAGGACCACTAAAACATTGAAACCTAATCATAGGATACTAAATGCTTCTCCTATGCCTTCATACTCACCACTACACCAACAGAGCTTCTGTATCATAACAGGGCACTACAGCTGAAATGAATTCCAATTCTTAGACTCCAACTGCATTTAAGAAATCTCTAGGAAAACCCAAATATCAAAGAGGAGATATAAACAAGAACACCAGAGAAAATTTTAGCCTCTGACACCTACAGCTATAGCGAACAGTTAACGCAGCCTAACACATAGCCAGATAAACTGAAAACCTCACACGAAAGACTTATTTACCTCAGTTCCTCTTACCCAACTCATTATATCTGACTTTCAACAAAAAAGTACAAGATGTGTCAAAAGGCAAAGAACATAGTCCAAAGAAACAAACCACGCATGGGAACCAGACTCAGAAATAGCAGAGATGTTGGAATTATCAAACAATGAATTTAAAATAACTATGATTAATATATTAAAGGCTCTAATGGAAAATTTAGATAATGTGTGAGAAAACATGGGTAATGTAAGAAGATAAGTGGGACTTTTAAGAAAGAATCAAAAGA
>NW_012149997.1:882396-882920 GCF_000956105.1 Propithecus coquereli | reverse complement strand
ACAAAAGCAACTAGATTTTAATAATTTTAATTGTGCAAGAAAAATGCATATAGTATATATTTTTGAATATAGTACGAAGTCAGTGCATCATCACATATTTTTACCCTAGATAATTCTTAAGGACGTTCTCCATCTACCTTTGTAGTATTTTCAACACTTGTTCACCCTCCTTTTCTTTGCATAACCTTAAAGATCCTGGTCATAAGACAGCTGGCCATTTTTGGCTCAACCCTCATCTCAATAAACATCTTTGTCTTTTTCAACTACGTTGTTGTTTCTCTTCAGCTCAATGTAGAATCCCTCCAAATTAACTTTTTAACATAAATTGTCCCTATAGTCACTTCCCAACCCAATTTGTTTCATCCTCTTGGGGAG
Organism: Propithecus coquereli; assembly: GCF_000956105.1. NCBI lineage: Eukaryota > Metazoa > Chordata > Mammalia > Primates > Indriidae > Propithecus > Propithecus coquereli. The sequence continues at coordinate 882,545 of NW_012149997.1, read as the reverse complement.
GTCTTGGGTATACAGCAATTTCACGTATAATATATGATAGTATAATATAATATGGGCTCAAAATGCTGCCCAAATATCATTTTTTAAAAGTGTGAGTACTACTCATCTCATTTTGACTATAAAAGTAATAACATATATAATACATTTTA
>NW_012149997.1:871671-873870 GCF_000956105.1 Propithecus coquereli | reverse complement strand
ATGTGGTAGAACAGGTAAATTTGTTCAACAATACCCAAGTTTTCTTTTCCCACAAACTACCAGAGGTAGGTTTGGGTCACATGATGGAGTTCTGGCCAATAGAATGTGGGGAGAATTGACATCTGACACATCCAGTTCTGGCTACTAAGACCACTTGCTATCTTCCATGTCTGTTATCCTATCTTTGTCTTTGGGTTTACTATAGAAGACTCATGAGAGATCTCCAAGACTCTAAAAGTGGTGGATTCACTGAATAAAAGAAACCTCTCATTCTGAATCTGTCTTTGAAAAGTTGCCCACAGAATAGCCAATTTATCTGTGACATAAGAAGAAATATACCTCCCTTTTGTTAAGCTATTGTGATCTGGGAGTTGTTTGTTACTGCAGATACTCTACCTTGAATAAGAGACAAAATCAAGACATAGTCCTTTTATTTGGGGTCCTTACTGTCTTAATGGTAGCGAGCACATATACATATATTTTAGCATTGCCAATTATTGTCCCCTACAAGAAATTTTTTTTTACTTCTGGAAATATAGTACCTCACATAAGACATAAGCACTTCTGTATTGCTTTCTTAATTAAATTATCTGTTTGCTTTTCTCTCTGAATATTTTAAGATACTTCAGCCATATTTTGTATCATCCATTTCAGAATTTATTTAAACTTTAGATAACACAAAAGAGGGACTATTCAAAAGATGTCAGAATTAAATTATGCAAAATATAGCTGTGAAATAAAGTTCATGTAGAGTTACACTCACGTAGACTGTATTTTCCTTGAAACAATATGAGAGAAGGGTAAATATTTGGATCCCAGAAATGCTTCCCTCCACATATATTTTTCCCACTGGAAGGAACATAAGTTGGTAGGATACTGTAGCTCAGGTGCTGCCTTCTGTAAGAAGAAGGTGTGTTATTGAGGCAGATGTGGAACCCAATTTAGAGTTTGACGTTTTTACTTTTCCATTATATATTTACAAATACAGCACTCTGGGCAGCAATTTCAACTGCTAGTGTGTAGATATTTTGTTGTTGATTTCTGGTAGTGGATTGGAAACTACCAGTAATGTGACATGTGTAAATCTATCCCACTATTATTGTGGAGAAATAACTTTTTATCTCTACTTTAAAACTTTCTTGTGTTCTGTTTAACTGTGTTCTTTAGAGCTATGTCCTGTGGAAAGAAAGTAAGTTAGAGAGGAACTGTAGAAGTCAGTGTTACATAAAATATCAGAATTACATCAAAGGACAAAGAGACAAGCAGGAAAGAAAAAATAATCATCTGATTTAAGAAAAGAGCAACCAAGAGATACATATGCTGGCATAAGAAGTAAATAAATAGGTTTTAAATTTTTATTTTTGCTATTGGTTATGGATTTCAAAAAAGTGGAATGGGGAGGAAGAGAAGGAATGATCTTTGGCTGTCAGAAAGCCAAATTATAAATCCCTAAGAGAATGAATTATAACTGTTCCTGATTTCATTCCCATAATCTGAAACATTACTCTCCTAACTATACAAATAATTAAATCAAATAAATATTGTTTCATGTAAAATACTAAAATGGGACAATCTGCATATTGACCTTGACAAAGCAAAACTATAAAGGGCAGAATATCTCTATTACTAGGTTTTGAGTTAATGAATCTCAAGAAAGTAGGCAATATTGTGTAATTCTTACTGATGACTTGAGAAACAATTTGGCAATGTCTAACAAAAGTGAGGCTGTTCATACCCTACAACCAAGTGTTTCACTCCTGAGTGCATAAGGTACATGAATCTTTACAGCAACATTATTTGCAGTATAAATAACTGGAAACAATGCAGTTAGAATGAATAAAATAATTTAGATAGAGTAGCTTGGGGTCAATATAGATGAATCTCTAAAAACTAATATTGCACAAAAATGACAATTTAGCAATGGATAATTGTAGTAAAATGCCATTTGTATGAAGATTAAATTTGCATAAGAATAGTCTACAGTGCTTAAGAAAAATACACATATAGTAACCGTATAAGACAGGATAAGAATAACATATAGCATTGCAGGATAGTGGTTACCTCATAAGAAGAGGGAGGGAAATATGATTGTACAGGAGTGTACACGGAGTCTTCATTATATTTTGCAATGTTTTATTTTTTAAACTGGGTGATGGATATATGGGTGTTTGTTATTTTAATATGTTTAAATGTCTGTGT
>NW_012149997.1:858015-861041 GCF_000956105.1 Propithecus coquereli | reverse complement strand
AACTGCATTAAGAATTAAGAATTTTAGTTACATCTAAAACCTGTGTAGTAAAACACCAGTTATGATGCAGCTATCTTATCAACATACAATATTAAGAAATATCATAGAAATTAAACATAGAGTGTGGTGAAATAATACACCAAGGAAAATTAAAATCCATTTGTACTCTCTTGGGCATAATTATTCACAATACAATGACTTGATTATCAACCTATAAATAGTTTTTCTTTGTGAGCATTGATGGACAAACCGATATATGAATATAAGGCACATGCCTTAAATGATTACAAATATGGAAATCACTTAAGGTAATTCAATCTTTTATAACAATTTTTAATTAACTGTTGAGTATTTTTATATTGAAAGACATATTCAATTTGTTCAGTTTGTTTGGTTTCAAAAATGATATTTTATAGGAATACTTTTACATTTTAACTCATAGTTATACCCATAATATCTTATATGTGAATATGGGCATTTACTTTGAAGAGTTTTATCTAGCTATTTGACTAGTCTCTATATTAAAATATAAAACACTGCAGCTGAATTTATCATGATCGCCATTTCCATAACAACCAAATAAAGTTCAAAAGACTCTTCAGACCACGTTCCGAATAATTTTCCAAGTCTTGGGTGCTTAAAAATAAAATCCCATTTAAATGATCATATGCTCAGTATTAAAAGGGGGAACCATAAGGGTAGCTATACTTCCCCCCTCAACTATTATAAATGTGGTATTAAAGGTGACACATTCTATATATTTATTTATTTTACACATATTCAAGTTATCAAATCAAATTATCACCCAACAGATTTACCCAGGTAAATATCATTGAACCGGCCCAAGTGGCCCATGAGGAGTCATGAAAATCTCCAAAGCTCCTAGCATAGTTCTTATCCCATGAGAACTACACAGTGTAGCATTGCTCATATGTAACTCAGGAGTGTTTTAGCCACTTCCCTCCACTTCCTATAGATAAGACTAACTTAATCATTAGCTGTTTTAGAGATAGGTATGTAGAAATCTAAAATGACCTGAAGCAATCATCATGTCATGAACAGCTAGCCCATGAAAGATTCCCGAAACTAGCATAAGGCAGTACCAGGAAAAGCAAATAGTAAAACTTGTCTCATTGAATGTCTAGTCCAAATAGCCTTCATTAAGCATATTCGTAGATACCACTAAATGATAATAATAAAAGCAGTAAAGCATTTCTTAATGAAATATGCATTCAAATTCTGTGGAAAACTCTTATCTGAACCCTCATATAAACATTTTTTTTTCTTCTTGGTTATGGGAGAGTTTATTACTGATGAGTGAAATAGTGATATGCAATTTATAAACAAAATAGGAAGGTTTTCCTTATAAAGGTGAAACTTGCCTACAAGTACCCAAATGACCAACTTCACTATTTCAAAATGAACTAAAAAATATTGAGCTATCAGCAAACCATGCTTCAAATTGGACATGCATCAATTTACATCACATCTGGGAAGAAAATAACAAAGCAGTACTTGGCCAAAAGATGAAAGGCTATTTGTGATATTAAAAACGATACTTAATATGCCCATTTATTTTTCCTTAGGGGAAATGAATTCAAATGATCACTATTAAATTGTGTGAAATCACTCCTTTGGAACTCAATATTTGGCAACATGTTTTTCTTCTCTGACTAGTCTAGAACAGTTTCTCTAAGGTGGTTCCAGGATTAGCAGCGTCAGCATCACCTGTTAACTTGTTAGAAATACAAAAACAAATATGTTTCAGCTTTAAAAAAAAAATGAAATCCTGTTATTTGTGACAACATGGATGAAACTAAAAGACATTATACTAAGTGAAATAAGGAAGTCATAGAAAAATAAATACTTCATGATCTCACTTATATGTGGAATCCAAAGAATTTGAACTCACAGAAACAGAAAGTAGAAAGGTGGTTGCCAGGGGGCAAGGAATGGGGAAAATGGGAGGATTATGGTCAAAGGGTGCAAACTTTCAGTTATAAGATGAATAAGTTCTGGAGACCTAATGTACACCAACATAGTGACTATAGTTAATAATAATGTATCATATACTTGACATTTGCTAAGAGAGTAGATCTTAAGTGTTCTCACCACACACATAAAAGATGGTAATTGTGTCAAGTGATGCATGTGTGAATTAACTTGATTGTGGTAATCACTCCACAATGTATACGTTTATCAAAATATCGTGTTGTATACGATAAATATATACAATTTTTATTTGTCAACTATATTTCAATAAAGTTGATGGTAAAAGAGAAAGAGTAAAAGAGAAGATATAATGACATACTCAGAGGATATTTTTAAAAACTCAATATTGGCAAAACTCAATCATTTGGGAAACAAACACAAGTCCCTAGGTAAGCCATGCAATAAAAGCCTATAGATGAACTAAAAATGAAAACAGAAAGAAATGCAAATAGCAACCCTAACTCAGACCTACTGAATTAAAAACTCTAAGGGTGTAATTTTAACAATCCCTCCATGTGATTTTGATGCATGCTGAAATTTGAGAACCACTGTTCTAGAATGATTGATATGGGCCTACTTGTTCTTTTCATACCAAGTTGCTAGTAGAAAGTCCTGTGACTGTCTACTTGATGGTTTATTGATCAGGCTACCATTTGTATGTGGGCCAAACAAAATCTCATTTCCAGGGTAACATCAAGTATGGATAAAAAGAGCCTTGGAAAATATCCTTTATCTATTTATCTGGGCACTGTATTATACAATGGCAAAACACGGGTTTATTACAAGTAATCCAAAATATATGAGTATTCTTGGAATTACAGACCATTAAAATAAAGGAGACCACAGCATCTGGCAAATCCAAGGTTTCCAGATAGGTTTGATCTCATCTGCCGACTCTAAATAATTGGTCTTATCTGCAGAATGATGTGATGTGATGAAATGCATGCTGAGAACTCTCAGGGCTCAACCAGTGTCATCAGTCACCGATATCACTTTACACATTTTATACATTTATATTAAGCATATAAATATAT
>NW_012149997.1:852584-853674 GCF_000956105.1 Propithecus coquereli | reverse complement strand
AATACCAACAAAATGTGATGTTTTGTTTATATTGGTATGATAATGTTGGTTCCTAATTATTAACAATAAAAGATGCTGGGTGATGGCTATACAATAACTGTATTTTTTCTGAAATTTTCTGCTGATTTAAAACTATCCTTAAAATTTTTTGAAGTTCATGAAAAATTAGCATTTAAATTTGCACCAAAAACATGAAACACTTAGATATAAATCTGAAAAATATCTGCAAGATCTATATGCCAAAAAGTATAAAACACCAATAAGAGTAGATAATAATAATAGTAGACCATAAAGAAGACCTTAACAATGGAGGGATAAATCATGTTCATGGGTTGAAAGACTCAATATTATTAAGATGGCAATTCTTAAAATAAAAGATTTACAAATTCAGCTCAACCCCAACCAAAATCCCAACAAGAATTTTCCTAGACATCAACAAATCGGTTCTAAATTTATGTGAAAATGAAAAGAAATTAGAAGAGTCAAAAAGTATTTTTTAAAAGTAACAAAAATTAGAGGGTACATTTTACCTGATTGAAATAATTACTGTAAAGTTACACTAATCAAGGCAATGTGCTATTGGGGAAAGGACAGACAGGAACAGAATAGAGAATTCTAATGTAGACCCATACATATTTAGTCACTTGTGGTTTTAGTGTATATATTTAAGGTATACAACATAGTGTTTTGATATACATATATTAATACATAGTGAAATGATTACTGTAGTGAGCAAATTAACATATCTATCTCCTCATATTGTAATTTTTGTGTGTGTGTGTGGAAAAAGCACCTGAAATCTTTCTTGGCAAATTTTCTGTACACAATAAAATATTATTAATTGTAGTCTTCATGCTGTACATTTGAGCTCTAGACATATGCATCCTACATAACAGCAACCATATTCCCTTTGACAGGCATCTGCCCATGTCTTTCTCTTCCCTCCCCCGATAATCAACATTCAACTCTGCTTTTATGTATTGAAAATGTTTTTAGATTCCACATATGAGTGAGATCATGTGGTATTTTTCTTTCTATGTCTGGCTTATTTCACTAAACATAATGGTCTCCAGGTTTATTCATATTGACA
>NW_012149997.1:849928-852534 GCF_000956105.1 Propithecus coquereli | reverse complement strand
TTTCTATTATACTTGATTATTTAGGTCATATAAAGGCAAGGTCAGTCTTCTAACCCTATTCCCTGGGATTATATTAAGGATAATAATTACTGATGTTACTATTATAACTACTACTATGGCTATTGATTTTAGTAGAATAATAGCAACAATATTAAATCTACTAGTGATTTTAATAGTATTCATATCATGTATAAAAATTAAGCAGAGTAGAACTAGGTAAATCATGGTGATGTTCCAAAATATTTTATCATCTATAGGAAGGATGGTAGTAAATGCTTTCTTTTCCATTTCAAAAATTGTTGAACGAAACTGAACAAACCCAGAAACAATTTTACCAGGATAAAAAAACCTGTAGATTTTGTGGTTTTGTGTAGAAAAACAAAAATAATAAGGAATTTAGCAGTGGAACAATGACAAGTTGGGACAACAGAACCCTGGACTGAGGGTTGGCCAGCCCACATTCCAGTCTTTAATGCCTGTGCAGAATCACTCTTTGATTCTGGTGAATAAGAAAGATTGAGAGTCTGGAGAAAAAGAGAATTTATTACTTGGGGATTAAGGGACAGATTATTCCTAAATGGGTCATGAAATTTACCCTGTATTCAGGATCACCAAATGCCTGAGGAAACTGCTATGCATAAGGTCAAATACTGTCCTATATGGTGAAGTTAGTGTTCTGGGAATCTTTCTCTTGAGCAGCACTTTAATGGCTTTGCTGACAGCTGGAAACTTCCCGATTCCTTTAGTAAAAAGCACCTCACTACATACTGCCTCCCAGAAATGACTCCTAGCTCTGCAAAGAATTACGGATTGGGAAGTAAAAGGGTGTGTTTGAGCTGTGAATTTTTTTTAAGTAGTGAGAGAAGTTGCCAATCAGGTCACATATAGAAAATCACTAAGATTCTAGAATGAAGACCTGCCTTAGAAGGTCAATGGGAGAATAAGAGACCCGATTCTTCTGAGACAGTAGACAAGCCCTACCTGGCAGGATAATGACCACTGTTTTATTAGGGACTTCCTAGAAAATCTGGTACTGAGTAAAAACCTAATACTTCATTCAGGAGGTAGTACCAGGGTGTGAGATTTTTCAAAAAAAGGCGGGGGGTGGTGAAAATAAGGCAAACAAGGAAGGAGAAACAAACATAAGGAGAAATATTACTAAGATAGTCATAACATTCCAATATGTGCAGCTGATAGCTTGGTTACCTAGAGGGGATGTTTCTCCCTGGTTTACAACTACTGGTGGTAGAAAGCGAGGGAGAATAATTTATATGCCACTTTTGTCTCTCATGATTAAATACTGACCCAGAGGGCATCAAATCCCTTGTACTACTTGTTTTCACCATCATATTTCTCTAGGTTAGGGAAGGCAGATCCTAAGGTAGTAGTGGCTCTGTTACCCTACTGCAAGGTGGTAACAGAGCTCAATAAGTTTTCTTCCAGTGTAGATCGAAACCTGTCCTCTGTGGCTTATGAGCATGACTGGTGGCAGTCAATCTTCCTCGAGGGTAATCAGAGCACCAAGCAGAAAACCATTGCCAAGCAAATTTAGGAAGATGCATAAACTATGTTTAGTACAAACAGTAATCAAAAGTTGAAGGTATCTGTCTCTGGATTTATAACATAAAGGATAGTGGAAATAATTCTGAACCAATGTTCTTATGCTGGCTGGGAGATGGATTTATATGCAAACTGAATGAGCCTTGAGTTGTGCTTGAGTTGGAACACTTTGGAAAGCTCCATGATGAAGCATGACACTCTCTCTGAAGAAATACTAAAAAAAGAAATAAAACGATTCTTCTCAAGAAATATTTTTTGCCACTGAATTTTGAGACCCAATCTCTGCCAATTTGTTCAAGAACCAACAATCTGGTACAACTAAGTTAGAACAAGCAGTATCTCATATCTCTTTGATATAAATCTTGACCTGGAGAGACTCTTCTATAGGCCTATTCCTGAAGGCCTCATCACTTGACTATGGGAAGATTCAGCCATATGTTTCCTAGAGTTAATGGTCCACTCTAGCCCAAATCAAAGTTCCTTGGCTATTGTGCCTGAAACCCCTGACCTTGATTCCCAATCTTAAATATTATATTATGGAGAGCATGACAACTTGGCATCATCAGTGGCCATTCAAGGAGTAACTGACCCTGTCCAGGTTTTTTTTTTAGATGTGACTTGCCAAGGTCATATTTTCTTTAGGTTAAAAGTCTCCTCCATCACCAAGCCAGGGTGATGGACCCTACCAAGACACTTGAAAATATGAGTATCTCAATACATAATAGAGAAAGATTGTGAATATCAGAGGTAAGTAAGCTTCTGTACCTCTTGTTATTATCAGTGGGTGGGGTTAGGAAGTGAGGAACTAAAAAAGGGAGGATATAAAATAATTGACTTCTGAGCTCTTAAGACTAGAACTGCATTAAGAATTAAGAATTTTAGTTACATCTAAAACCTGTGTAGTAAAACACCAGTTATGATGCAGCTATCTTATCAACATACAATATTAATAAATATCATAGAAATTAAACATAGAGTGTGGTGAAATAATACACCAAGGAAAATTAAAATCCATTTGTACTCTCTTGGGCATAATTATTCACAAT
>NW_012149997.1:843423-846973 GCF_000956105.1 Propithecus coquereli | reverse complement strand
TTTACCTACATATTAACCATTTTATTTACATTCCACTTTTTCTTTCATCACTGTCTTTCCATTTAGGATCATTTTTCTTCTCTCCGAAGGGCATTATTTAGAATTTCCTTCATTCTGGTCCTCTGGCAAACATTCTGTGTTGAATTGTCTGGACAACGTGTGCATTTTGCTTTAATTCAAGGAGGATTATTAGTATTATTTTTTGGTTGGAAATATAATTCCAAGCTATTATTTTCTTTCAGTACTTTAAAAGATAGTTTTCAGGCCCATTGACATATTTCAAGTTCTCAATTAAAAGTGTTCTTTGGCAGGGTGCCATGGCTCACACCTGTAATCCTAGTACTCTGGGAGGCCAAGGCAAAAGGGTCCCTCGAGGTCAGGAGTTCAAGACCAGCCTGAGCAAGAGCAAGACCCCATCTCTATGAAAAATAGAAAAATTAGCTAGGCATGGTGGCAGACACCTGTAGTCCCAGCTACTTGGGAGGCTGGGGCAGGAGGATCACTTGAGTCCAGGAGTTTGAGGTTGCAGTGAGCTATAATTGTGCCCCTGCATGCTAGCTGGGGCAACAGAGCACGACTCTGTCTTAAAAAAAAGCGTGTTCTTTAAAAAACTAAATAAATAAAAGGAGGAACAAAGAAACTTATAGAGGAAAGGAGAGTTGTGAAGTCAGCTATGGCTCTGTGGTCTATCACCTATTTAAAGGAAATCTATTTATTTACTCCAGTTGCTTTTAAGATTTTCTCATTCCTTTTATTCTGCATTTCCAATGTGGTATAACTAGGTATAAATATATTTTGATTCATCTAACTTGGGATTCTTTTATATTCTTGTATCTGAGGGTTGAACTTTCCATCAATTCTGAAAAACTTTTTTATTTAACCCTTCGAATATTACTCTAAAGCATTCTCCCTCATCTTTTCCTGTTAGTATTCCAATTAAGATTGTAACAGGCCATTTTTCATTTTGTCCACCAAATCTATTCTTTTTTCCTCTATAGTTCTGATTGTTTTTTACTCTCCTTCATTTCGTTTTTAAAAATTTCTTCTCACTAACTTCCAGTTGACTATTTCTGTCTTTAACTGTGTCTAGTCTGCTATTGATTTCATTCGTCTTCGAATATTTATTTTTATTTTTCATATATATGTAACTGAAAATTTCACAAAAATGTTGTAAAAACTTTAATCCATTATCCTTTGAACATAATAAGCATATTGGATTTTTTTCTCATGCATATACTAATATTTTCAAAAAATAAAGCCCCTGCAGATGTTTGTCTAATTTTTCTGCTGATTTGTTTTCACTGAGTCTTTTTCCTTTGTTAAATAGTTACATTTAAATGTGCTTATTGTATTTGAAAAATTATCTGTCGAAAGAACTTGTCTCAATATAATATCTTTCTCCACATACGATTTTCTTTTCTTTCTGTGAGGCATCCCAGCAATTTTAGCAGTCAGGGACCATCTTAATCCAAGTTCAAGGACTGAAGGTTTTTGGAAACTTCACATGACTAAAGTTTAACTGAAAATTTCCTGTGAGGGATGGCTTACTTCTGATTTATTCTTAATTCCAGGAGACAATTCTTTGGGATCCTAACCCAAAGTGGAGAGTGGGGTGGGGAGTTAGCAGAATCTCTATTCTTGGTGGGCCATGGGCTTTTGTCCATTTAGCCTTGCAAGGATACCAAAAATAATATCTCAGGCTTTTAGCCATTCCTTTTGGATTGGCATATACTCCCAGCCCAACAGAAATCCTTAATGTTGGTTGTATCTCCCAAGGTCTCCTTTGTCTCTCAGATCTTGGTCTTGTAATTATTTACTATTGTTAGCTCTTTGATCCCTTTAAGAAAAATTTCAAGAAATCATTCAGCTTGTCATACATGGAATAATCACATATGAATGACTTAGTCTACTATACTTACTTGGTGAAATAGATTGGTTAAGAGGTGGTGAGATGGCTGCATATCTGTAATCCTTGATATGATTCATCCCACTAATTTTGTCCAGAGAGGTGAATTATCCAAGATCACGCAGAGAGTTAGTAACAGTATCAGGGCTAAAACTCAGGTCTCCTAACTGCCTCTCTGAATGTTAATTCTATAACTGATAGAGTAGTGTCTGTCATATTTTATATGGTCAATAAATACTTATTGAATTAAAGAATTACTATATTTACATAATGTATATTTGCATAAAATTTCATAATATGAACAAAGTTAAACTTTTTTGATTGATACTATTCATATGTTTCTTAAAAAACAATGTGGAATTCTCTTTTGGATGGCATTCACTAGTTTTTCACTTAGGGAAAACAGCCAGCAGGATTGATTTATGCAAATTCAAACAGCTTCGTATTCTATTCTGCTTTTACTTTTCTCTGCCAAAAGTGATATAATTATCTTTTGGCTTCTTTATTTTAAAGCCCAGAGGGAGAGTTTCCTTAAATGCAAATACAATTATCGAAGTCTTAACTTCCAACAACGGACTAGATGCTACATAGAACAAATTTTTAAAATTAGCCTTTCCTATGCTGAATATGAGCCTAACCAATCCAATCGCTACATTTTATTCTTCACATTTAATATCCTCTGGGGAAAGAACATCCCTGAATCATTTTATTGTTAGAGGTGAGTCAATTTCTTTTAATCACAAGGACTATTTTCTTCTGCCTACAATTTAGAAAGCTGGAAAGGCTGTCATTTCCACACTAACAATGAGAAAAAAGCAATGTCAACTATAGAATCATTAATTTTCTTAAACCCATCAAAGATCTGAAGTTACAGAATAACGAAAGAGGCTAAGATCTTGGAAAGATAGGCACTTCTAAAGTAAAATGTAGCACAGCCATTGTCTCACCTACGGCAGAGCACAGGAGGAAGACAAGGCTGGCATACAAGTGGCTAAGAAGATTTCAGCTAAAAAAATATTTAACAATTTGCCAAAGGCTGAGTGTGGGCTAGCATGAGATTATAGAATCCCTGAGAACTGCAAACACAAAAGGAGACTGCATACAGTTGAAGATTCTTCTCTGGGGACTTCACCAAGTGTTGAAGAAACAGATTGTAAGCTGGACTGAATATTAGAGAAAACATCCTTTGGTTTAAAACAATCAATGTAATCCATCATGTCAACAGACTAAAGAAACAAAAAACCAATATGATCATCTCGATAAATACAGAAAATGATTTGACAAAATTCAACATCTATTTATGTTAAAAACTCTCAGAAAACTAGAGAAAGGAAATTCCTCTACCTAATAAAGGGTATCTTTTTTAAAAAATCCTACAAATAGTATAATACTTAATGATGAAAGACTGAATATTTTCTTCACAATTTCAGGAAAAAAGCAAGCCATTCTCACCAGTTCCAATGAACGTTGAATTTCAGGTCCCAGCCAATGCAATAAGATAGAACATATGTAGATGCACGCATACATATATACATACATAGATACATATGTGCATGCATGTATAAATGGCATGCGGAATGGATAAAAAGAAATAAAATTATATCTACTTGCAACCGACATTATTTTCTACATTGGAAATCCAAT
>NW_012149997.1:826893-840768 GCF_000956105.1 Propithecus coquereli | reverse complement strand
GGTTAGCGATAAAAAAATAAACTAATAAATTCTTACCTGGCAGAGGAAATACTATGATCAAATAGTGATTTTATCAGGGCAAGTGTTGTCTTTTGCACTCAGGATGTGCTGACCCCTGAGATTCCCACCCATGAGAAACTCAACTGGAAAATTTGTGCTAGTGGGGTAACATAAAAACAACAGCAACAAAAATAAATAAATACACATAACATGAATGAATCACAAATGCATTATGCTAAGTATGGGAAGCCAGACTCAAAAGCCAACAAAATGTATGATTCATTTATATGACATTCTGGAACTGGCAATACTGTAGGGACAGAAAACAGATCAGTGCTTGCCAGGAGCTGACGGTGAGACTAAGCGATTAATTAAAATGGGGAATGGAGTGGTGGGTGATGGAATTGATCAGTATTGTGATTGTGGTGGTGGTTACACAACTGTAAACATTTCTGAAAACTCACAGAACTATACTCTGAAAAGGATGCATTTTTATATGTAAATTATATCTCAATAAACCTGAGCAAATAAAAGAATATATTTTTGTCTCAAAATATTATGGGAGTACAAGTGTTTTTGTTACATAGATAGCTTTTATAATGCCTTAGTCAGGGCTATAAGTGTGTCCATCATCCGAATAGTGTTTATTGTACCTGTTAGGTAGGTTTTTACCCTCCTCCCCCCTCCTTGATTTCCAATGACTTTTACTTCTTTCTGTGCCCATGTGCTCCCATTAATTAGTTCCAAATTATTAGAGAGTACATGTGGTGTTTGTTTTTCAATTCTTAAGATGCTTCACTTAGGATAATGGTCTCCAATTTCATCCAAATTGCTACAAAAGACATTAATTTATTTAATCACAAGGCAAACAATAAATGTCACTGTATTCTTTCTCCAACTTTGATCAGAGATCAGTTTTTGTCCTGAAAATAAGGGCACAAAATATTTTCTGTCTGAAGCTATTTGCTTCAATTTTCTCTGTTAGTATGTTCCACAGTCCCTTTTTCTCATTAAATGACCAATTTCTCCAACCCTGCTACCCAGGCTGTTACATGAAATAACTATCTGCCTGCCCAAATTGCTGGTCTGAATTCCTGAATCCCTCTCAGCTGAACTTCTTGTCTTGGTTTCTACCCACATGCCTAGTTTTGGATTTTGATTCCCCTAAGTTACTTGGGCCCTGTAATAAGTACTGCATGAGTGTTTAATGAATAGCCATCTTTCTTCAACATTCAATCTCAATTTAAATTGACAGATGCATTTGCTATATGAAACAGGCACTGTGCTAGGAATTACAAAGGTAATGATGAGCAAGAGACATATTATTACTGGATATATCTCCTGCCTCCACAGAACTTAAGGGGCTTACCGTAGAGAGCACACCTTCAATTACAATTTAATATGATGAACTCTCGGTTGATATATGAGAACATGGAAGGGACACATATCAGGTTTAGTGGAGTCAGACAAGCCTTTTCAAAGTGATTTCTAAGTTGGGTTATGGAGGGTGAATAGGAATCACTCTGTAAGTGAAGATAGGGGAGGGGAGAAGTATTTCAGACGCAAAGAGCACAGTGTGAAAAGGCCCCAAATTGAGAGACAAGGAGGTGCAATCATCTGAAAAAGTTCCTTATTAGTGAAACATATGGTAAGGTGATTGCTAAGAGATGAAACTGGACATGTAGACAAAGTCATGAAAAGCCTAGTATACTATATTAAAGGATTTTTGTTCTTCCTGTTTCTGCATAGATACAATTACATTATAATTTTTTATTTGTATACATTTAAGGGCTACAAGTATAATTTTGTTACATGGATATATTGTGTAGTGGTGATGTCTGGGATTTTAGTGTAACTGCCACTCCAATAGTGTACACAAGTAATTTCTCACCATCCAGCCCTTTCCTACCCCTCTTCTGAGTCTCCAATGTCCATTATTCCACTCTGTATGTCTACATGTACTCACTGTTTAGCTCCCACATATAAGTGAGAACATGCGGTGTTTGACTTTCTGTTTCTGAGTTGTTTCACTTAAGATAATGGCTTCCAGTTCCATCCATGTTGGTTTTTTTTATTAATGTACACTAGTTTTATTCAGCATAGTAACTTAAGAAAATTTACATGGTTCCCAACCTGGTTAGACTTTGAAATTAATCTTTTAGAAGCTCTCAAAGACTTAGTCCCTTTACACTCTCTTTTCTGCTCTTATCTCCTAAACACACCTATATTTTACAGGATTAGTTATGTCTCCTGCCTATCCCTCCTCATCCACACCAAACAGTCTCACAAACAACTGGTTGATCACAGAATTCACACTGCTGAACGCTGAATCTTTAATCCTAGAAGCTATGGTCATTTGTCGTATTATGACAATTGTTTTGTTGCCTATTTTTTCCTGTTTTGTTTCTCATTGAAAATCCTGACTATTGTGTTTATTTAATATCTAAAAGGCAGAGAATAAAACAAATTGCTATAATGTTAGAATACTGCATAGCTCAAAATAAAAACACATTTTATATAGTATTTTTTTAATTTTAAAAGTATTCCAAGTGTCACATTTTTCCGATAATGCTATTCTCTGAGAGTCATAATCATCAGAGTCTTTGACATTTCAGTTAATGTGATAAACAAAAGCTTCGGTGATTTTTTTTTTTTTTTGCAAAAAGGAGTCACATAATAGACAACAGAGAAGGTCAGTTTTAATTATGATGCCTGAATTGTCTGTCATGGTTTATGTAAGTTTTATTTCACAACCTGTATTGAGTCAGAGGGAACTTAAATTTGTGGATGGTGGGGATTTTCAAAGTAATGGCCTTCAGTGTGCTATTTATATTCCAATATTCCAAGTGGGCAGATATTAACCATGGTGCTTTTATTAACTGCTAACAACAACATTGAAAAACTTACTGAAAGTGTTATTGTTATTATTATTATTATTCATAACTATACAAATGAATTAACAGTATTAAGAAAATAATTTAATCATTCATTGTTAGCATCACTCTACAAACATTTATATAGTCTATGTCATTTTCCATGAGATAAGTATTGAGGATTTAAAAGTAAACAATTTATGAATTTATGGTCTCAATCCATGGCAAGCTTCGGAAACATGTATATTAGCAAAATAATAAATATGAAATAATTAAATTTTGTAAATATAAATAATTACAAAAGTCTTCAGGAAGCAAGCAAGATTAATATTAGGACTGCTGTTGGCATACATCCCAATAGTTAGTCTAGAGTGGAAATTAAAAAAAATATAGGTACAGTGATCACTATTTTTTATGAATCATCTAAGATACAGCTGGCATCTTCTTTAAGTAATAGGAGCCTTTCAACTCTGCTAAACACGTGGCAAGATTTTGACATTTGACACAGATACTATTGTCACAAAACAGCATTTTTATTTTTGTAGCAGGATACAGAAAAATTATTTTGCAAATCAAAAAGATGTTATGAATCTGATCCAGAGGCTTAAAATGATGCTAAAGAGGACGGCCAAAATCGGATTTTGGAATGACCCCATATTATCAACATACTTCTCAATCTGTTTTCTTTTGTGTCACCTGCAGGGGTGTTGACAGAACTAATTACAAGAGGGCATTGGTGCCAAAATTGGCATTTCTGCCTTTTTTTAAACTGATATAGATCAATTCCATACCTTTTTTTATAAAATTTATGAATTTCCTTACATTAAAAGGGAACATTCTACCTGCTCAATGCTAACAACAAACATTTTCCAATTGATCTGGGAAGATGGCTGACCAGAGACACCAGCTGCCAGAGCATTTCAATAGGAAGGAAAGGTTTTAGATGAAACAAACAGATAAACATAGTTCTAGATCAGATCGGGTGTAATTCTGAGGGAAGGGTGCCAGAGCATGCAGGGGACTCCACAGGAAGAATTTGCAAAGCAGAACAAGAAAGAGCAAGATATGGGTGGAGATCAGCCCCCATGAGGCTTAGAGTCCAGGAAAAAGGGTAGGTGGAGTGGTTTGTTTCTCCCACATCTCTGACAGTCAACGGACTTCTGAGCTGCTGGAGAGTCTTTATACCCCCACCAGCCCAACAGCTGCTGCCACCAGAGAAGTGGGAGCTTCTTCTACCTTTTTACATTTGGTTTTAAACCAAGTATTGTATGCTCTTGTATTAAGTAAGGTTTACATTGACATTTTTTTGAGCTTCTTGAGTCGGAAGTGTAGTTAATTTTCAATCTTAATTGTTTTCTGGCTCATACATTAAAAACAGTAACCTTTACTATTTAACAGTATTTCTCACTTCATTGCTTGTTATTGAATATAATATTATGCTTTTGCCCCCTTTTGTTTTTCTTCTAGAAGTAAATTCTTTAATTATTATTTTAGAACAGATCTTTGGGTGAGACACTCTCGAGACCTTGTAGAACTCAAATTATTTGTGTTTATCCTTGCTTGGTGATAGTCTACCTAAGTGTAAGATTGTAAGTTAAAAGTTATTTTTCTTCAGATCTTTGAAAATTTTGATCCATGTTATTTTAACATCCAATATTAATGACCAGTTATTTTGCTCCTTATTTGACATGTATTCCTTCGTGGAGATAATCCACTTGTTTCTCTCTCCTGAAATTTTTAGGAATTCTTTCTTTATTCTTGTTTTCCTGAAATTATGTACTGTGTAGGTTTGAGGTTTAGTTGTTATTTTTTATATATTTATTATATTTATTTAGCCTATTCTGCAAGCAGGGGACCTTTTCAATCTTAAGATACCTGCAAGATTTTTTCTGCTAATTTGGCTCTTCTATTATTGCTTTAACATTTCCCTCTTAAAATACATTTTGATTCATGAGGATTTTTTGTTTAAAATATTATGCTTTATGCTTTATGCAATCATGTGAAATATGCAGTTTATCATCTCTAATCAATAATTCTATTATGTGAATGACTTAGGGCTCTAATTCTGCTACTTGCTGATTCTGTTGGTGTTTTTCTATAAAGAGGGATTCCTATTGTCTTTTCTAATTTTGAGTTCTGAGCTCCTGTTCAGTAGGGATTTAATAGGTAGAATCCTTTGAGGTTTTGTTTGAAGGTATGTTTTCATGAGGATTTTTGTATTTGCTACTCTTAGGTGCACCCAGGGTCATTAACAGTCCTGTACCAGTTTCTATTTTACATTTTTAGCTTCAGGGTATGTAGTCAATGCAAATAGTATAAATTAATTTTCCAAACCTTCATCAAGGCAAATATGTGGTTCAAATATTAATGTATTTTTCATTCAAAGTCCAGATTGATAAACATCTCCCTTTGCTTATTTCCCTAACATTCCGTTGAAGGTATAGTCTTTTCTTGGACAGCCTTTTTATGGGGTTTCATGTATACCTTTACTTTGAATTATATTCCTCTATGGTCATTACAACTCAATTCTTTTGGCTAATGAAGTCAACAGACAATCAAAGACTCTGTGTCCATTCATAACCGTGCCTTTCACTTTCTCTGCATTTTCTATCTGTGGGGATTCCTCTTAATTTATAATAAACTCTGTTCTGCATTTAAGATTTTCTTTGAATGTTTTATATAAAATATCTTGATATTTTACAGTAGGAATTACTTCAGGTTAATCTAGTCCTTTATACTATGTGAAACATTCTCCTCTCCTTTCCATTTTTCTAGGTTTCCTCATTGTTTTCTTTTCATATTCTATCTTGGTTATAGAATTTAAAATACATAACTTTTGTGTTATTTCTATGCATTTGAAATAGGAGAGGAGACAGCAATATATTCCCTATATGACATCTTGAATTGGAACTTCTAGTTAGTACTTTATACTATAACTAGAAGTATATTTTGTCATTATGCAAAATCAATCATGTCATGCTTGTCTTTAACATTCTTCAAAGTCTACTTTTGGAATGGGGAAAGTTCCTGGGGCTTAAATTCAGAGCAGTGGAATAAAGCCCATATTCATCTAGCTTATTTGGTATAGAGAGGGATTTTCTTTACCTGTCAGCCCCTGGGTCCCAGAGCAGGCATATCTTGATCACTTGACAGTGCCTGACCCCTCTTCATTCATACATTCTGACCTGTGGTGGGCAAGAGGGGAAGGGTGCTCCTGATGAACCAAGACTTGTTTCCTGTAAAGAGGGGGCATGATGGGACCTGAAGGTACGGGCAGTTTTTCTCTTCCATTAGCTATCTCAGGCACCAAGGTTTTATGACTGAGAGCATAACTGTGTATGTCCCTCATGTGCCCCTGATGTGATGCTTAATCTTCTTTGGCTTAACTTCACCTTTCTCCTTTCTCCCTCTTCAGCCTCACCTTAGTCATCCTGCCTTCTGTTCTATAATCTAGGTTTGGATATACTTTAATATACTAAAGGTGATATACCTGCCACCCTCTGGTAGAAACATATACTTTACCATGCTGCACCTTTTTCCCACTTCCTACCCTCATCTAATCTCTGCCACAAATATTGTATAGGTAGTTATATTTGGTACTAGCTTTCCCAGGCCCTAACATAGGTTAGTTCCTTCTGGAAAATATTCTTATAGTACATACACTTCCACTATGATCAAATTTCAATCAAGCCTGGGCAGGGTGATTCACACCTGTAATCCTAGCCCTTTAGGAGGCTGAGGCAGGAGGATCACTTGAGGCCAGGAGTTGGAGACCAGCCTGAGCAAAAGCGAGACCCTGTCTCTACAAAAAATACAAAAATTAGCCAGGTGTGGTGGCGTGCACCTGTAGTCCCAGCTACTCGGGAGGCTGGGATAGAAGGATTGCTTGAGCCCAAGAGTTTGAGGTTAGAGTGAGCTATGATGACGTCACTGCAGTCTAGCCCACGTGACAGAAACCCCATCTCAAAAAAATAAGAGAAAATTTCAATCAATATACTTATATAATATTTGTGTTCCTCTATATACATACACACACATACACATGCACATACACAAGTCAGTACACTGCATAAAGACATTTGGTCATTGTATCTTGTTGATATAAGCCAAAACAAAAGGCTTGGCTGGCCAAAAGGATGAATGAATTCAATTTTACCTGATATCCATTTTCCTATGTGTGAGTATATTTTATTTTTTTATATTTCTGTGCCCTCATGTACATACTATGTTGACTCTTAAAATATTTTAAGTCCCTTTAAAGTAAGACCAAAGGTATGTTTTTCTTATGTACTCCACACCATGACCATAATATTGAGATATGGTTTATGATCAAAAATATGTATCAAATAAAATAGATACACTTAACAAATTAAGTATACAATTTAACTTATGAGTATAATTTTATAAGTGACTTCTGAAACATTATGAATTAGAAAGAAACTACATGAAAAAAACATCATTCTGAACAATTTATTCTGATGCCCCAGGAAATCATGCAAAATTTACTAAGAATATTATGCTTATGTAGAATAATAACATACAACATCCTGAGTCATAGATATTAAAGGAACATCTAAAAGTATAATGTACAATTAATGAAGGAAAATTAAACATGCAATTGAGTTACTCTTTCTCCTGGAAGGAGAAATCAAATATACAGGAAACATTAGTTTCCATTTATCTTCAAGTTCTAATCTTTATTCACACATATGTATTTGCATTCACAAGTTCACCTTTAATAAGCAGAAATGATTATTTT
This sequence comes from Propithecus coquereli, assembly GCF_000956105.1. Classification (NCBI taxonomy): domain Eukaryota; kingdom Metazoa; phylum Chordata; class Mammalia; order Primates; family Indriidae; genus Propithecus; species Propithecus coquereli. Next base: position 833,136 of record NW_012149997.1, on the reverse strand, counting down.
AGGCTGTAATTGATTATAGAAAGCCTACAAGGATCAGACTTAAAATGTAACTCTCACAATCCTGCAAAGTCAATCAAAACACAAATCACTGGGTTTGTGACTTAACACTTCTCTGTCTTCATTAACTGTAGTATTGCCCTGGGCAAATTCTGACTTTAGATGAAGCTACTTGTAAGATGCCAACCTTTCCTGACTAAGTAAATTTTACCACCATCCTTTCAGACTGTTTGCCCAAATGGTGATCCAAGATTGTGTTTTAATAGACGGGACTTCTGTTTCATTTCTGTTCTACATTTAAGATGACTTTCTTTAAAAAAAAAAAAAAAGGCGGTGATATTTCTGCTTACTTTGCATGCCAGTTATCAGAGGTATTGTAGCTTTGATGGGAAAATTCACATCTCCTGTTATGAGGGCAAATCATGTGACTTCCATTAAATTAGTTAGTCTCAAACTTGGCTGCACATTGAAATCACCCGGGGAGCTTTCAAAAGGACTGATGCCTGAGTTGCACCCCCAGAGATTCTGAGGTAATTGGTTCGAAGTTCAGCTTCCTGGGCATGGGATTTTTAAAAGCTCCCCAAGTGATTCTAATGTGCAGCCAAGGCTGAAAACCACTGCTCTAATTAATAGAATAATAATGAATTGCCTAATCATAGAGAAGACCACACAGATAAAACCATGGCTATAATTGAGAACCTATTTTTTTTTTTGCAAAAGAATATTTTTGGAGAAATGAAAAAAGAATAAATTTGAGGTTTATATAATAGTATGCAGCCTTTATTTCGTGGAAGGCCTGATAAATGTCCTGGCAAATTATAATCAGGGGACTCACTGCTAATTTTGTGTTTATTTTCTTATATGAGCATAAAGTGAACTGAACAAGAATCATCTATTCATTAATTCAACAAATATATATTGAGTCCTTATAGTATGTTTTTCACTCTGCCTTGTTGGCTCTTCCTGTAAAATAATTAGCAGGAACCTCATAGTTTATTTTCAACATGGATTAACCCTAAATCGAGAGGGGGAAAAAATTCTTAGAAGAGAGAACTTCTTAAACACAGAGCTCACCATCATCTTCCACAAGGTAGACAGGAGAACCGAATCATATTCTTTCTGTCAAAGGCATTACATTACTTGCAACACATAAAAATTAAATGAATAAATAAGATGCTATACGTAAAATTTCAGCACTGTGGGTGGTGGGTGCTCAATACATATTCCTATCCCATTAGCTTCTTCTGAAGCCTATTATTATTGAAATAATAACAATGTGAATATTTAACTAAAATATCCTTTCCACTTCAAACTATTACTTATATTACCGCCAGATTATGTTTACAAAATTACACTTCTGAAAACAATACAAGAGGTATCTAGAATAAAAGTTTAAAATCTGACTTCAACAGCAAAGTCTTATTTTTCATCCTGGAAGTAACTGTTATGAAAAATTTGCTATGTAACTCCCAGAATTTTCTTTCACAAATGCACAAACTTTAAACGTGTATAAAAACATAAGCACGTATGTGTGTGTGTATATATGACAAAATTTCTATTTCTTGGGGACATCCCATCCCATATTAGTACTGATAGACTATTTCATCTTTTTAAATAACTACCAACTATTTCACAGTCAGTAAATTCATTGTATTTTTCCATTTTAAAAAAAATAAATTTGTTTTAAATTTTAAGCTAATTAATAAATGCTTCTTTGAGAAGAATATATTTTCATGCTGATGGGAATGATCCAGGAAAGTGAGATAAATTGATGATACAGGAGAGAGGATGTGATAATATAGAAATTAAGTCTTCGAGATGCTGAAAGAGGGCAGGATCCAGAGGAACTGGGCTTTGATGCATTTAATTATTTCATTTACAATGTGAGAAAAGGCAGTGAATATGCATGCAGAGGCAGATGATTTGATAAAATTGTTGGTGGTACATGAGGAAATTACTGGCATTTTTCTATAAATTTTTTTCTTTCAATAAAATTTTAGAGGGAAGACACATACAGGAATTAGAGGAAAAGGATGCTATATGAAATAATCTCAAAGAATGGAAATGTAAATATATCGGGGAAGTGTTGTGGAAATTCTGACCAGCAGAGAGAGCCTTTTTAATGTTAATAGTCATTAATTTAAAGGGCAATATGTCTGCCAGTAATGTGCACCATTCTCCAATGAGCATTCACCTGCTTAGGAAAAATTATTGAGTAGAAAGATATCTAGTTATAGTAAGGACTGAACCTTTGCCAGCTATGTACAATAGAGGGAGGGAAGGGCAATGGAATTAGAATAAATGACTAAAATTATGGAACACGAAATCCAAGTTAGATATTAAAGCAAGTAATTATATGAAAGGGTTCATATATAATAATCAGAAAATTATAGACCAAATCATTGGAGGTCTCAGGGAGGTTGAAAAATTATAGGAGGTAAAATTCTAGACTAGGCAAATTGAAAATAGGAAATCTTGGTTAGAGTGTGGGATAATTACAGCAGAAATTTTGGAGTTGTGCAACTATTGCTATCAATAAGGGCATGAGAGTCAGTGGTTGAGGTTGATGGAGGAAATGATAACTGTAGCAGGATGTTCAGGAACTGTAAAGACAAAGTATGGGAGAGATCATTCTTATGAATATGGAATTATCCAAATATAGTGATATGAGGAGCGGTAGAAAGGAAGAGAGGAAGCTGGGTGCAGAACACAATGGTAAAGGAAAAGTGACCTAGCCGGCAGGTATATGAAAGTATTAAGAGAAGTATCAGTAAATAAAGACTCATGGTATGAATTTCAGAAGATCTGGAGTTTTTAAGGAAGAAAAAGACAAATAGTTTAGAAACAGCAATGATAGCAAAAAAGACACTTCTTCTGGAGTACCTGATTATTTGTGTGGTTTAAACTTTCCATATTTTTATAGGCCATTGGAGTTTCGCCTTCTGGGAAATGCCTATTCTATCTTGTGTCTGATTTTCTGTGGGTTGTTTGCCTATGTCTTATTTACCTGCAGCAGTTTGTTATATATTCTAAGTTCTGATTCTATGTTTGTTAATATGCTCAAATAACTTTCCCTAGGCTATTTTTATCTTTTAAATTTTATGGCATCTTTTTTTTAACATAAGGTTTACTTTTGAGGTAGCTACATTTGTCAATTTTCTTGTTACAGTTTTTTTTTCTTCCCTCTCAAAAGCGAACAGCTAGTTTCTGGGGTTCATGGAATCAGCCCTGGATTCAGGCAAGGAGACTGGCTTCATTTCATTCTACTCTTCAGCCCTAATCACTGAGAGTAGTTTAATCCTTATCCTCACTATTTCTGATCTTGAAAAGCCTGGGCCTCAAAACTTTAGCCTCCGTCACTGCTAAGGGTGCCTGAATAATATTGTGTGTGTATACAAATACAGTAAGTCCTCAAGGTCGTTAATAAGTTCTTGGAAACTGTGACTTCATTTTTTAAGCAGTTTTATTAGGAATAATTGGTATATGATAAAGTACATATATTTAATATTTTAGCATACAATTTGACAATATGTATGTATACATTTGTGAAACCATCCACTGCAATCAAAACAATGAACATATTTCTTACCCCAAAACCTTCCCTTGTGCCCATGGTAACCTCTCCTACTTCCTCTCCCTGCCACGCATCCCCCAATCCCAGGCAACTGTGAATTTGTTTTCTGTCACTATAGGTTAGTTTTGATTTTCTAGGATTTTATGTAAATAACCATCATATAATATGTGCTATGCAATGGAATAGTATTCAGCAATAAAAGGATTGAACTATTTAATATACACAACATGAATGAAACTGTGACTTTAAGCGCCCTCTGTAATGTGTGAGATCTTGTATAGTCTTGATTTCTGTGTTGAGGTTGTGAAACCTGCCATGAACCACTTGCTATTTCACTATACAAGATCAAGATTTTGCATTCATTTTGGGGACCTGAAAGTTTCCAGTTGTTAAAATTTTATACTTAACTCCAAAATAAAACAGACTAATAACGTTTGTAAGAAAATAAAAGTATTGTTCTGAGCAAATGGATTAGAAATTCTTTTGTACTCTATAATTGCAAAATTTTTTTAGTGTTTTATAAATTAGATTTACTAAAAAAGTAATATAGTTGAGTAAATTAGAAATATGTCCTTACTTCTAATGAGCTAACCATTAAGGGTAAACAAACCCATCATGAATGAACCCAAACTTTCAATGTGGGAAGCTTGGGAAAGACCTACCACTAAGAGTCAGGTGTGAACTTCCAATGCAAAAAATAAATATGACAAACATTTTCACACCTAAAAATTGCATAGCACTTGCTGTATACCAGGGACTATTATAAATGTTTTTTCATATTAATACTCATTACAACTCTATGGAGTAGGTATTATTATTATTCCCATTTTATAAATAAGCAAACCGAAGGCCCTGGATTAAGTAATTTGCCCAAGGGCACACAGGTATTAAAGCAAAAATCTGAGCTCCAGAGTTCATGTCTCAAGGACAATGCTGAAGCTAGTCATTTCTAGGGATGCAGTGGCGAATGTATTAAATTCCATCTATTTAGATCATGACTCCTAAGACCTTATGTTCATACTTGACCATTTTCAAAGATAAAAATTTTCTGGCAGAGATTTGAGGAAAGCAAAAGTTGAAGAGGATCCACTCTGGAGGAGGAAGTCTATGCCATAAGAACAACCCTGCTGTGAATTTAAGAAGGTAGAAAGGGAAACAGAATCAGGTTCTTCTTTTTACTTTGACTATAAATACAGTACATACAAAATCAATTTTTGCTCTTATTAGAGCCTAAGCATATAGTTAGTGTTTTGTTTGGTTAGTCTACAAAAGTAGTTAGTGAAGGGATGAATCATACACAATTTATTTCTCTGCGTCAAATTTTTTATTTTTATATTTGTAACAAATGTTAATTGTACAAGTAATACAGAGATATAGTCTACTTATAACCTATTTTTAAATTACAGATAAAACTAAAATGCTTTTGAAGAATACTCCTGTACTCCTCATCTCTTTCTGCATTTAATAAAAGACATTTATTTTCTCATCATTCTGCAGGTCATCAATTTGGGCTGGGATCAGCTGTTAAGTCTGGTTTCTTCTCCACTTAGTATCAGTTGGTTTTATCCACATACATGTACCTTAGCAGGGAGGGCTAAGCCTCCCTCTCTCCATATAACTGTTCAATCCTCAAGTAGGTGGTCTCAGAGTTCCAAAAGGGCTAGAGTAGAAGCTACAAATCTAGGCCTTTGAACAGTGTGACAAAGCAAGTCACCAGGTTGGCCCAGACTCCAAGAGTAGGCAAATAGATTCCACACTAATCAGAGGAGTTGCAAAAAATTTGTGGCCATTTGCAATCTATCAAAAGCCCTATCCAATGTTGTTTCCTTTCTGGACATTATGCTCACAGACACTTGTTGTGTGTTTATGTGTGTCCAAGTAGAAAAGTATAGAAATATTTTGCAGTTCATTTACATAAACTATAGTTTATGTATCATTTTGCAGCTTGATTTTATCTTTTTACATTAAATACATATTGGATATTTTTCAAAATCAACATGTGTACATATTTATCATCAATTTTAATTGGCAATAATTTAGTTTTATTTGATACATGGCATTCACAGGGAAGATACATTATGATTTTGTACCTTGTTTAATTTTCCTAGTGATGAAGATTAGGTCATAGCCATTTTCTTTTGTGCTACTACATAATTTAGTACAATAAAAATACTTGCGGGAATAGGTTCAAGAGAGCTATTGTACAACATGTTGACTATAGCTAATGACAATGTATTCTTAAAAATTGCTAAGAGAGTAGATTTTGTGTTCTTACCACAAATAAATTAAAAGTATGTGAAGTACCCAGATCAAGAAAGTGAATATAACTATAGCACCATCACCCCAGAAGGTTCCCTCATCATCTTTCCCCGTACACATTCCCATGCAAGTAGCCACTATTCTGATTTCTGCCACTACATACTAGGTTTCCCTTTTCTAGAATTTGACTCAGCATCACATCTGTGACATTCATCTATGTTGTTGAGTATAGTAGTAGTAGTTTCTTTTTACTGTTGGGTAATGTTCCATTGTATAAATATATCATCTTTATTTATTCTCCATTATACTGGGCATTTGGGTTGTTGCCAGTTGGAGCAATTATGAATAAAGTTGTTATGAACATTAAAAAAAAAGTATGTGAAGTAAATCATATGTTAATTACCTTGATTTAG
>NW_012149997.1:823377-825047 GCF_000956105.1 Propithecus coquereli | reverse complement strand
AGGTTTTTAATGGAATATTTGGGGATTTTTACACATAGGATCATGCCATCTGTAAACAGAGACAATTTTATTTCTTCCTTTCCAACATGTATGTCTTTTATTTCTTTTTCTTCTCTGATTGTTCTTGCTAGTACTTCTAATACTATGTTGAACTGAAGTGGCAAAAGTAAGCATCTTTGCTTTTTCCTGGATCTTAGAGAAAAAGGTTTTAGTTTTTCCCTATTGATTATTATGTTAGCTGTGGACTTTTCATAAATAGCCTTTAGTGTGTTTAGGTAAGTTTTTTCTATACCTATTTTGTTTAGACTTTTCATCACGACCAAATATTGAACTTTGTTAAATGCTCTTTCTGCAATCCATCGATATGATCATGTGGTTTTCATCTTTCATTCTGTTAATGTGTTGTATCACACTCATTCATTTGCAGATGTTAAACAAGCCTTATGTCTCAAGGATAAATCCCACTAGGTCATGCTGTATAATCTTTTTGATGTGCTGTTGAATTCAGTGTGCTATTATTCCATTGAGGATGTTTTTCATCTATTTTTATCAGCGATATTGGCCTGTAGTTTTTTCTTTTCATGTGTTTGTTTGGATTTGGTATTAGGGTGATGTTTTTCTTTTAGGTTGGAGGAGAGAATAATATCTGGGAGTCTGTCTCATGTCTTAATACCATGAAAGACAAGAGGTAGGCTGAAGTGGCCTTTGGCACCAGAATTGAGGACTATGTTTTAGTATGTAATAGCACTGCTGAAAGCACTTCTGAGAGGTTTGAATGTTCTGCTTGGAGTTTGTATGAAAGAACACTCATGAAGGTGTATAATTTCCTGTGTAAATGGTCTCTTAGAAAAGCTAATATATCCCATAATTTACTACCAGATGCCTAAGTTGTAAGGAAGTGACAGATGTCTCTTGACAAAGAGAATAATTCTTTCCTTTCAAGGAAAATAGTGGTGAGGAAACCCTGGGGCTGGAGATTGGAAGCAAGGAAGGTATCTGAAGAACCTTAAAAAACACTCCCTGAAACAAAGGGGCAACTCTAAACATTTTCCAACTTCAGATCACTAGAGCACTGCAACAGTATCAATCAAATAAGAAATTACCTACTCACTTTACTTTGTCTTCCTTTCTCTGATCCAAATCCCTTTATCTACTCCACTTGGAGGAGGATAAAAATCAAGAAGATGGAAAAGGACAAGTAGACCCAAAAGTTTGTCAAAGAGAAGAACATTACATTCCCATTGTAGAACCGAATTAGGAAACTTTTTTGATTATTGCATTGGAAAAAATTTTGTAATTACTGGTCATATAATTACCTGAAACATTATGATATTTTTCCTAAGATTCATATAAAAGAAGGGAAATCCAGCTCTATCAAATATATTTAAGAGGCAGTAGGAGACAAAAATAAATTTGTATACTGATTAAATTGCATGAGATCTGTATAGGCTTAACATAATGTTTACTGGTTACATGAAGGATACTGTAAGATAGCAGTCCCCAGCCTTTTTGGCACCAGGTACCATTTTCATGGAAGACGATTTTTCCATGGGCCAGGAAGGGAGGGATGGTTTTGGGATGACTCAAGTACATTACATTTATTGTGCACTTTATTTCTATTACATTGTAATATATAATGAAATAATTATACAATTCACCATAGATTGGGG
>NW_012149997.1:822139-823327 GCF_000956105.1 Propithecus coquereli | reverse complement strand
TTCTTTTTACTGTTGGGTAATGTTCCATTGTATAAATATATCATCTTTATTTATTCTCCATTATACTGGGCATTTGGGTTGTTGCCAGTTGGAGCAATTATGAATAAAGTTGTTATGAACATTAAAAAAAAAGTATGTGAAGTAAATCATATGTTAATTACCTTGATTTAGTCATTCCACATGTATACATATTTCAAACATCATGTTGCACACCATAAATATATATTTTTGTCAGTTAAAAATAAGTGAATAAAATAACTTTTTTTAAAAAGTCTTGCTCCTGCTATCACAGGCACAAATTTAAGTTTCTTTAAAGTTGACATGAATAACTGTCAATATAACAGGTAAATAAGGCTGATTCAATAACCTTTGTAATTTTTATTTTAACTCTCTACTGGTGGAGTTTCTGAACAAAAGTGTGAATTACTGGGTGTCTCTTCAAGTTCCAACAAGGGAAAGCAATTTACAAAACAGTCTTTTTAGGAAAGGAGTTACTGGATTTTCTTATATGGAAATGGTGCGATCTCTACAACATGTTTTTTCCTAAAAGCATACTGATGATATGGGACAGAAAGGAGATCATTATAAGGCCAAAGTCCTAGAGAAGCAAGGTTCACAGGGGACAAATGTAGAGGTTTTACCCTTATCAGATATAGCTATACAGTCCCTATTGTAAAACAAAGGAAAACATGTACTATGGGTAAGGATACAAACAGGTTTATAGATTTGATGATGGAAACATGACATTATTTTGGCTTCATATAAAGAGCATTTACAGAATTGTCCATATACATTAGACCATCAGAGTTTATAATAAGCTACCAAAATGGAAATGTTGGTTGAGGTATATATCGCAAATGAGATATGGGGTCACTGGTATTAAAGGTACAAAATTGATGTAAATAAGTGATCAGAAAAGACTTCTCTAAAGAAAGCCAATTCTTTAGAAAATTTAGTGTGCTCTGAGTGTTGCCAAACAAAGGGTGCTGGTACTTTCTCCTGATTTCAATTCAAGAGAGGGGAGCTTTAGAGAGTCTATTTGGAGGACTAAGTATGTGTCACCTGCAGGCGTATTGGTTTGGGTTTTTTTGAAATTTTATATATTTAAGGTGTACAGTGTGGTGTTTCAATATACGTACTTAGTGAACTGATTAACAAAGTTAACATAATTAACAGATTCATCTCTTC
>NW_012149997.1:813604-813944 GCF_000956105.1 Propithecus coquereli | reverse complement strand
AAATATTATACACCATAATCAAGTAGAATTTACCTCAGAGATGCAAGGTTGATTCAACATATGGAAACCAATACATTTAATACATAACATCAGCAAAATTAAGGAAAAAAAACATATGATAATCTTCATAGACAAAAAAAACTCATTTGATAATATTCAACATTCCTTCATGGTGAAATTTCTCAATAAATTAGGTATAGAATGAATGTACCTCAACACAAGAAACACCATATGTGAGAAACCCACAACTGACATCATAGTTATTGGAGAAAAGCTGAAAGATTTCATTTTAATAACTGGAACAAAACAAGGATGGGCACTCTCATTACCCTTTTTCAAT
>NW_012149997.1:811783-813554 GCF_000956105.1 Propithecus coquereli | reverse complement strand
TGCAACCTACATTTGAATTTTTATTTGAGATATTGTACATTTATTACACAAAGTTAACTCTTTGAGAACCCATGATATTGAAAGTATTGCCTTGCTATGAAATAACAGAAAAAAATCAATAGCAGAAAAATTATTCATAGTTTTTCAGTAGGGACTAAAATCAATCACATGAGAGGGCTCTCTCTCTCTCCCCCCCCCCCACTAACAGGCACCTCGTGGGGCGCTATTTTCACAAAATCTGAAAAAGAGCTGAACAGATAGAAAGGAAATGTAAATTTTTGTCTTTTACATTCACTAGACCTAAAGACTAAAAACTGCTTTGTAGAACTTGCTTTATAAAACCTTGAAGAGTTCCTGAATGGACAGCAGTGGGGAGGGTGCAAGCTTCAGGTCTCAGTTCCTGCCCCAAACCGTATCTCCAGGGCAGAATCACTGACAAGATTACAATCCCCAGTGATAAGCTTGTTTCCAAGGAAAAGGTAGTCACCTCTCTTATCAGCTGGCCACTAAGAAAAGAGAAAAAGTGGATGTAGCAGTTCACAGTACCCTGTTAATTTGGCTACAGCAATAAATCATCTTCACCCACTTTACAACCTCTAAATGAAAAGCCTGAATAACTGGTCTTCTACATCAACACTCTCTCCCTCTTCCACTTCTGTGTTGGCCCTTTCTCCGTCTAGAAAAAGTAAAATAAACTTTTTCTTCTTTCTATCCTAATTTTTGTCTGGAGAAATCTTTCTCAAAACCCATGTGCACTAGCTCACACTCTAACATTTTTGGTGGCCCGCAGAGGGAGAAAGACAAATCACTTATCTACCTCCGTAGAGGGAAACTGAATCACTTCTCTATCTCCATAGGGGAAAGAAAAATCACTTCTCTGCCTTCGCACAGGGAGAGGTCACTTTTCCTCCCCCTGATGGGACTGTCTTATTCTTCTACCTCCAGATGGGGAGCTCACTTGTCTCCTTAGGTATCAAAACCACTCCCTCCTCTGCTGCACAGCTCCTAGGACTTCCTTCTCAGTGACTTCTATATTGTTTGAAATTCAGTGAACCTCTTGGGCTCTGGAAATGGTCATATGCTCGAGGTTGGGGGTGGTAGCTTTTGCCTTGGTTTGGAAACCCAGTGCTGGTTCTACGACTTGCGAGGGTGGCATAGAGGGATGCTTCTTAACCACTCTTTACCTGGGAAGGAGGTGCTTTGGAGGGCCTTGTGCCTCCCGCCACCATCAGTCTTCACCTAGGCACAGGGCCACCCAGCTTTGGGAAAGATCTCCAGGTCTAGGTCTCAGTCTGGGTCAGAACTTGGGGATGTCCATTTTCTGGCCAGATAGCTAGGTTTCAGTCTGACTCAGAGTCAGGGATGCCTGATTCTGAGCAGAGCCCCAAATGTTGTCTGACCAACCTATGGAATACAGAAAGATCAGTATTAAGAGGGAAGTTTATAGCAATAGACTCCTATATCAAAAAGTAGAAAGATTTCAAATAAACGACCTAAAAATGTACTTCCGAAAACTAGAAAAGCAAGGAAAAAAAAAACAAATTAGTAGAATAAAATAAATAATAAATATCAGAGCAGAACCAAATAAAAATAGAAATTTACAAGATGCAAAGCATCAATGAAATGAAAAGTTCATTTTTTGAAAAGATAAACAAAATCAATAAACCAGTAGCTAGACTAGCTAGAAAAAAAGAGAATAGACACAAATATATACAATGAAAAATAAAAAAGGGACATTATAACTGATACCACAGAAATACAAAGGTTCATT
>NW_012149997.1:808368-810433 GCF_000956105.1 Propithecus coquereli | reverse complement strand
TACCTTGCTTCAAAATGTACTACAAGTCTATAATTACCAAAATAGCATGGTACTGGCATAAAAACAGACACATAGACTAATGGAACCAAACAAAAAACCCAGTAATGAATTCACATAATTACAGCCAACTAATTTTTGACAAAGGTGCCAAGAACATACATTAGAGTAAGGACAGTCTCTTCAATAAATAGTGCTGGGTAAACTGGATTTCCACAGGCAGAGGAATAAAACTAAATCTCTGTCTCTCACCATGTACAAAAACCAAATCAAAATGGATTACAGACTTAAATCTAAGACCTGAAACTCTGAATCTACTGGAAGAAAACACGGGGGAAATGCTCAAGGACATTGGTCTGGGTAAAGATTTTTTGAGTAATAACTTAAAAGCACAGGCAACCAAAGCAATACTGGACAATTGGATCACAACAAGCTGAATATCTTCTGCTCAGCAAAGGAAACAATCAACAAAGTGAAGAAAATACCCGCCAAATGGGAAAAAATATTTGCAAGCTACCCATCTGACAAGGGATTAATAACTAGAATACATAAGGAGATTGCATTAGGGATAGTGCAATCATCTGGGGATTTAACAGCAAAGATTTTACCAATCCTAGGTCTGAAATTATGAGGGAATAAAGTAGTGATCAAAGTCCAGAACCCATTGTACACAGGGGGATTCCTTCAAAGGAAGCTTCTGTTTGTAAGAATGGGGTTTTGCAATTTAGTATCTTTACTTTCTTACTTTGCATGGCAAAGTTTGATATAATAATTCAGATATCATGTTACTAATATAGCTAGATGAATGTGGCTTATCTAGGAATAATGATAAGATTCTTGCATTTCAATACTTAAGATTAGTATTTTAATATTAATTATCTACCTGAGAAATTATTTACCAGATAAACAGAAAGGCTTTTATATAACATGACATTTGTTCTCATGAAATCAACTCCCTGACTGGGAAGATAATATCATGATTTTGTAGAAACACCAGTGGTATGGGACTCAGAAGAACTGCATTTTAGTTATGGTTTAGTCATTAAAATTTTATGGCCTTCATTTCTGTCTACTGAAGGGGTTTAGTAAAAGATATACGGATTGACTAGGACTAGAGTCAAGAATTTTTACGGAAGCTTCCATAGGTTTTGGAGTGTGGTATAATAGGTTAGGTTCCTTGTAGAGCACACCCTAGAATAAAGATTTGCATGAAAGTAGTTTATTTGAAATGTGATCCTGAAAACACATATTGAGGAGGAGAGACATGACATAGGTAAGTAAAGGAAGTCAATGAAGGGTGTGTTATTGATCAGGTTACTCCTGTGGGCAACCAAGGCATAATCCCACTGGGGAACTCTGGGATACTCTGCAGAGCATGCGTCAGAGATAGCCCAGCTGAGGGCTAAGAAGCTCGGATATTTAACTCAAAATCGCATCCATTATTAGTTGAGGGCTGCTGTAAGGGGCATCAACTCACCAAGAATTATGGTTTGTCCCATACATGAGCTAAGAGGTTACAGGTGCTTCGAGTAGGATGCTGTAGGCTTTACAAGAATTGTAAATAATAAAGGAACATGGGCTGAGCATCAACTCATCTGCTATAAGAGAAAAAAATATCCAGTGACTGTGACTTAGGAATTCGTGTTTCCACAAGTTCCCCCAAGCTCCTGCAATGTGTTGCCTTACCACATAGTGTTTCCCTTATCACATAACTTATTTTACTTTTTTTTTTCCCATTTAACTTTCCATATTCTCCACCAGATGTATGAAAGCATACATCGTGTCAGTTCAAATCATCATATAATGCATCAGGGACTAGCACAATACCTCAGCATAGTGGGTGCTTAATAATATTTGTTGAACGAATTAAAGCATGAAGAAATTAATCTCTAATGATGTGGGAATGGACTGATCATTAGGAAATAGAACCTCGTATTTACTACTATTCTATTAGAAACAACTCAAAGGACCAAGACTGTATTTACTTATAGTCGGCCCTCCATTTCTGTGGGCTCTGTATCCATGGGTTCTGTATTATAGATTCAACCAATTGCAGATTGAAAATATT
>NW_012149997.1:802342-806553 GCF_000956105.1 Propithecus coquereli | reverse complement strand
AATAAGTCAACAATAAGGAAGAAGAAGAGGGAAATGTGCTAAATTAGCTAATTAGCTAAATGCAGAAATACATATGGAATTAGATGGCAAGTGAGAAATTAGTACAGATTGCTAAAAAAAACAAAAAATAGTATCAGGAAACAGTATGCGTGCCTGTGCTGGGATACAATTTTAATGCTATGATAGTATAAGTAATGCAAAGCAGTACTTCTGTTCCACACCAAATTCTCAATACACTTTGGTAGATATTACCCAAAGAGGAACAAACCAGAACACTGGAATCCAGCTGGGATTCAGTTACTTTTCAGACAACTAAAGAAGTGTCCAAATTACATATGCCTGGAAACAGTATAGAAAAATAATGGCAAAAAATGACGGAAGTATGGCTTTTTAAATGAGGTTCAGCCATATTTTAAAAATAAAAAGGAGAAGCCTATATTAAACTTTTCCTTTGATTTCCCCCCTACCCCAACAAGCTTTGTCTTCTGTTTCCTCTTAGGAATTTAAAATATACAAGCTCTAACCCTCATGTTTCTCAGGTCCCGGATTTTCCTAGAGATTCCCTGGGGTGCCACTACTAGGATAGAGGGGGTTCAGGATCCAGGAGGCTCCTTCTACCCTCAGTTCTGCCAGCTCCTCTTTTATCTGCTTATATATAGTTTTGTGTAAGATCTCGTTTGAAAAGGAAAACACCACTTTAAATTTCGAAAAATGCTATTCCGGCTCTTTTAAAATTCATCCTCAAGAAAAGATATTTTCTATTGATTTATCAAAGTAGTTTCTATATCACATTAGTACCCTCTCATTCTTCTATGTAAGGGGGGTGGAATTTACAAATGTTTTTGCATTTTAAAAGTATTTCAAAACCAGAAAGCAAATATATGAGGAATTTATTATAAAAGAAGAAGGTTCTTGGTTTCAAGGTTAATATTTTCCCATGGAAATACCATGAACCTTGGTTTAGACATGCTTAAAGCTATCTCCATAGAGCTCCAAGTGTTTATGAGCCTTGGTTTCCTTATCTGCAAAATAGAGATATTGGTTATTTTTTCTTAGAGTTTTGAGGAAGATTAAATACTATAAGAACTACTAGTGCAAAAGGCCTATTTCATGGCCTTGAAACTGTTATTTACTGTCAGGAAATCAAACCACAAAGAAAGCTCCCAACTTTATCTACATTTCTTTGAGTATCTTCTTTATACCTTTTATTTCTTAAAATAACACATTTCAACAGTAAACCGGAAAAGATGTAAAATATGAAAAGCATGGAAGGGCAATCAAACAGGAAAAACATACAATTATCTAAAATAGTAGCCTGTTGAAATTAGCAAGAACTGCTTTCATGTGTCCTACCATGCTAACAATATCATAGCTGAGAAGGTAGAGCCATGTGCCATAAGCTGGGGATATCATAATTCCGGTTGCTGATCAAATCTGACTAATAGTACTTGCTCCCTTTCTTCCTTCCTTTCCTTCTTCCTTCCTTTCTTCCTTTTTTCCTTGCTTCCTTGCTTCCTGCCTTCCTGCCTCTCTCCCTTTCTCCTTTCCTTCCTTGTGTCTGTCTTTCTTTCTTTCTTCCTTTCTTTCTTTCTTTCTTCTTTTGTTCCTTCTGACTTTAAACAAAAATAAGTTGAGAGCTTATTATATAAAAAGTACCAATGCAAAAGGCCTATTTCATGGCCTCAAAACTATCATTTACTGTCAGGAAATCAAACCACAAAGAAAGCTCCCAA
Source organism: Propithecus coquereli (assembly GCF_000956105.1). Taxonomy (NCBI): domain Eukaryota; kingdom Metazoa; phylum Chordata; class Mammalia; order Primates; family Indriidae; genus Propithecus; species Propithecus coquereli. The sequence goes on along the minus strand of NW_012149997.1, from coordinate 804,820 downwards.
CTTTGTCTGCAAAGTGTCTGGCACTTTGGAGGGTACTGGGATACAATAGGGAATAAAATCAGATATGACCCCTGCTTGCATGCAGGATATGTCTAGTGCAGGGAAATGAACATTAAACAAACATTAATATCTGTACAAATAATTTTAAAATGTCAACTGTGCATGTGCTATAAAGAGAGGTAGACAGTGTTGTGAGAGTCTTTAAGAGAAATGTGTTACTTCGTGAGGCATCACTGGAAAAAATGATGCTGAAATTGAAAGATATATAGGAGTAACTTCTGCGAACAGTAAGATAAATAAAACATATTGACTAGAAGAAATATTAACACTTTGGCAGACAGAGGATGAAGGATTGCTTGAGGCCAGGAGTTCAAGACCAGCCTGGGCAACACAGTAAGACCCTGTCTCCACAAATTTTTTTTTAAAAAATTAGCTGAGCATGGCTGGGACTACAGGAAGGAGCCACCATGCAGGAGGCTGATGCAGGAGGATGGAATGAGCCCAGGAGTTCAAGGCTGTAATCAGCTATGATCATGCCACTGTACTCTAGCCTGGGCTATGGAGCAAGACCCTGTCTCTAAAAACAAACAAAAACAGAAATATTAACAAAGATCTTATGGTGGTCAGAAGTACTGGCTGTGATGTATATAATAGGTAAGGGACTAAATGTATACAGCATAAAATTTAGGAGGCCATAGAGAATACAGTTGAGAGGTTTGTTTGTGTGTGTGGTCAAGCATTAAAGCTTATACTTTGCTTAAAGATCAATGCATACAAAGATAAGAGTCAAAATGGATTTATTTTCAACAGTTATTTTTGAGGATTTTAGAGACCTTGCATGAGGTTCAGGGGTTTTGACACCCTCAGCTAAGGTAAAACCAGAACTAGAAGATGCAGAATCACACAAAATGAAGGCTAGTGGATGTTTATCACAGGAAGTTTATTACCTATGAGAAGTATAGATATTTCATTTTACAAAACAGAAAACTGGAGCCCAAAGAAGTTAAGAAATCTACATCAGATCACATTTCTGAGAAACAGTCGAAATCATAACACCTGTATTCTACCCAAATAATTACTTGTATTCATTCAGAAATAATTAATGTTTGCCTGCCATGTGCTGGTCACAATTTTAAATACTGGGGATTCTCTGCTCATAGAACTCACAGTATTGTGAAGAACCCTGCAAAAGCCAATGTGAACAGTTTACCACATGGGAATTACAGTTTATAATGCACATGTGTTTATTAAATAGGCACTACAAACAATCATGTTAGGGAAGACTTCCTGCAGGAAGTGACATCCATCTTGATGCATGGCAGATGGAGAAGCGTAAGCATGAAAGAGGCTTGGGATGGGGATATTTTAACCAGAGAGAATAAAATATGAGAAGGGCAAGAGTTGGGAGGAAGAGATAAGTGGATATAGAGAAATAAGAACGAAGAGATAAAGAGCCAAGTCATTCAGGAATGTGTTAGCCATGGTAAGGAGTTTGGATTCATCCTAATAGCAATGGGAATTCATTATGGGAGTAATAAGATCAGATTTGCATTTTAGAAGGACCCCTATGGCCACATTGGGGGTAGATGGAGAGCACAGGGGCAAAACTAGAGGCAGGGACATGTGTTAAGAAGTTGCTTAAATTATGCAGACAAGCAATGTGGCAATCTGTAGTAGGATAGTAATAGTGAAGAGGAGGAGAGGTGGCTCCATTCTAGAGATGCATAGAAAGTGAAATCGACATGACTTGGTGATTAAATGTATTAGGGTGGCAGATGAGAAGATATGGGGAGAGAAGGAAATGCAAGAATAGCACCAACGTTATACCATAAATCCTCCCTAGGAGTATTTTTAAAGATGATGGGTTAAAATAATCATAAACTTGCTTTTTATTATGGTGGTTGCCTCTATGTATATATTCCTAAACAATACATTCTTTAATTTTGCCAGTTTCTGAACCTTATATAAATGGAATATTCTTCTGGGACTTGCTTCTTTTTCTCAGGATTATATATTTGACATTCATCTGTGTGGTTGTGTTTGGCAGTAGTCCATTCAATTTCATGGCTGTATAATGTGTTGAGTGAATATACCAAAATTAACTTATCTTTTACATGGGTGATACGCATTTGATATTTCTGCTTCTTTTCTGTTATGAACAATGCTGCTAAAAACATCATTTTACATGTCTCCTGATGCACATGTGCAACAGATTCTCTAAGATGATCACTCAGAAGTAGAACCCCAGATTGTATGTATTCCAGGGTTTATAACAATTTATCCTTCACTTAGAATTGTAAATTCTAGATGTGCTATATCCATGCTCATGCCTAATATTGTCTGGCTTTTCTTCTTCTCTTGCTTTCTTCTTCCCATCTTTTCTTACCTTCTCTTTCTCCCTACCCACCCAGCCTTCCTTCTTTTCCTTTTCTTTTTAATCTATTTATTGTTAAAGAAGTTGAACATTTTTTTGGTATA
>NW_012149997.1:801292-801846 GCF_000956105.1 Propithecus coquereli | reverse complement strand
TGGCTAGAAGGAGGATATTGAATGCTCCCAACACGAAGAAATAATAAATGCTTGAAATGATGGATGTGCTAATTACTTTGATCTGATCACTATACATTATGCATATCAAACATCACTATGTATCCCATAAATATGTACAATTGTTATGTGTCAATTTAAAAATTTAAATAATGTATCCTGAGATAAAAGGTAATTCTTAATTCTTTATGGTTTTTATGCTTTCTGTATTTACCTTAAAAAAAACCTATCACTTCCCAGTGGTCATAAAGAGAATTTCCTATGCTGTCTTCTAAAACTTTATAGATACAGCTCTCATATTAAAACTATAATTCACCAGAAAATTATTTTCCCCATTGTGGGATAGTTTCAATCCCAAAGCTTTTCACTATAAATAATATGTTGTTCTCACTTCATGCATAACATGGGTTAATCTCAGCAGGTCAGGATTGACCACATACTTATCTCAAGGAATATAGTAACTAGAGAAAAATGATGTCCTTTAACCATGAGTACATGGATTGTTACAGGGTAGGACAGAGCCAGCCTGTCAGAAA
>NW_012149997.1:763405-787967 GCF_000956105.1 Propithecus coquereli | reverse complement strand
ACTCTAAATTCTATTCAAATGATCTGTATGTATTTTTTTCTTCTTCGCTTCAGTTATGGAGCCTAGTCACCAATTCTAAGAAAAAGAAAAATGCAAACTCAATATATATAATTATAACACTACTCGATGTTGATATTCTCATGAATGAGAGGCATGCTCAGCCATGGCCTGAAGGGAGATTCAAATTGACAAATGAGACTTAATTCCACCTGGAAAACAAGAGTTGCCTAGATTGTAAGGTTCCTAGACATAGGATGAACCAAGCCGTGCCTATGGAAAGTCTGAATTAATTAAATTGTCCCATATGTTTTAAAATGACGAGGTTTTACATTAGTGAAAGGGCTGATAAAGAGTGGCTGTATATAGGAGTGGCGTAGCCTGAGTCACTTCTCTTAGCAACCAGCTTCCTCTTTGTAGTTCAGAGAGGCTGACCTCTGGCCAAAGTTTTTCTACCTTTAGTCTCAATTTTCATGACTAAGAGTACAAAATACATCCAATTCTTAAAATCTGATCGCAACCTTAAACTCAACTAAACCACCTCTTCCCAAATTATACCATTTATCTATAAACAAATTGATCCTGCTAGCCCAACCCCAATGTGAGGCTCTACACAGAGACTTCCTGTGTTTAACTAATTCAGCAGACTTCTTTGCTGGCCAATAATGTTCTTTGATCAAAGGCAAAGTCTTTCGTTTCATCATTACAGATAAATGGCTTAAGCTACAGTCTGATAATAAAACCTATACATTGAAACTCATTTTTTAAAAAGTATAATCAATTAGTTGAACAAATGAACATTAGATTTTGATGAGAGAATATCTAAGGTCAATACAAGAGTAGAACATTACAATAATACTGGATAAAATGAAAAAATTAGGAATGGAAGGCTAAGGGTGCACAAAAGAAAATCATAAGTGATGTTTTTAATATTTAACAAATCATACACCAAATATTCAGCCAGTGATGTATACAAGCTATTTATACACTGTACATTTATATTCCTGCAGAGTACATAAGGGACATAAGTGATCCATACCAGTATGGCTCACCCAGTTTAAGAACAGTTCTTAAAGAAAACCAATATTTAATAAAGGAGTTTCATTTACAAAATGTGTGATAATCACAGATAACTTTATTCATGTTTGGGTGTTTGTACTGCATGTAGGTGTAAATTTACCCAGTAGCATCTGGCATCAATTACTTCCAAAATTCTTAATGACCTGATGGCCCCAGCCACACTATAGACAGTGATTTGTATAATTTAGTCAGTTATCTGTAACTTTAAATAGGGAAATTATAAAAACTTCAGCCCAAATAAGAAGCTATTTATTTCTGTTTAGTATCATCTTTGAAAGTTATCAAATAAAAAATTTATTAAGGCATGATACATAGGCAATAACTTCTAATAGGCTCAAAAAGAAATCCTGCATAAGTCAGAAATTGCTTGGCAATTAATTTTCTAAACACAGATGTTCCTCGTTTTACAATGGGATTATGTCCTGATAAACTCATCATAAGTTGGAAATATCATAAGTTGAAAATGTATATAACATACCTAACCTACCAAACATCATAGCTTAGCCTAGCCTACTTTCAATGTGCTCAGAATACTTACATTAGCCTACACTTGGACAGAATCATCTAACACAAAATCTTTTAAAGATAAAGTGTTGAATACAGCAGGTAATTTATTGAATACTATACTGAAAGTGAAAAAACAATGGTGGTATGAGTACTCAAAGTACAGTTTCTATTGAATGTGTATCAATTTGCATCATCATAAAGTCAAAAAATCATAAGTTGAACCATCATTGGTACTGTCTGTACTCACTTGCAAGCTGTGTAAATATAGCCTAAGTCTTTCAAACCTCTCCAGGCCATTTATACACATATAAGGGGCATTCATATGATGGATTACATTTCACTCTTTCTTCCTCTTACTTTCCTATGCTAGTTACCCAATCCCCTCAAAATTTTACCCAGTTTTGGGGTCCCTAGTTGTGTCTCGTGAAGCTCATGTTCGGCTCTGGACTACTTTCTTGATGGTGACTACAATAGAAGACACTTGAAGGTAGTGACTCACCATTGTCAAGATTGATATGGTAAAAAAGACATGGGTGATATCCTCATAGGCATCCAAATCTGCAAAATATCTTTAGAGGTTTTCATGAATCTAAGCCTTGTTTTGTTTCCTTTATCAGGAAGAGTATCCCTCTTCCCCCACTGTGTGGCATTTTGTCACATGGGTAGTAGATAGGGTGACCATATAATTTATTGTTCAAGCTGGGGTACAAGGAAGTGCTAAACAATTGGGAATTCAGGTCAATATAATAATGTGTGACTGTGCAGGGGAAAATGGGACATATGGCCATCCTCCTACTAGATTACTGCTGCATGTACTCCCATTTCTAGGAAGGTTTCTTGTCAAAAAGTAACCTGCACATTCTGCCTACATTTCAGTCTCAGTTAGCTTCTATAGAAGTTCATATATCCCAGGGCAGAAAAACAATAACTAAGATAGGCCACCATTGTTTTATCCTAACTGTTCCACCTCAAACTCCCCCCTGAAAAATGAAATACACTTTTTCCCTTGTTCTCATTTATCCTGAAATTTTATTACACAAATTGTCTCCTGGTGATGCTCAATCCACCACCTTTTCAAACTATCTGGGCACAGTTCATTTTCCATTTAGGGTTAAAAGCAGCCCCTCCTATAATAATGCAAATTTGAACTAAAATGAGCTTAGACATAAAATCTCAGAATCACGCATTTATAAATAAGTGTTCTCAATCACACATACACAACCTTTTTATCTGTAGACGCCAGAGAGGGAGTCAGGGAACAGAGGAAGGGAAGGATCAAGTGCAGGAAAGAGACACTAAAAGAGAGAGGGGGAAAATAAAAGCTTCTCAAAAATCAACACTAAACTCAGCACTTCAGAATTATTGAATAGAATAGAAATTTTATAAAAGTAGTTTTAAAGAAAGATGTCAACTAGGAAACCTGGAGCCACTTATTAGTTTTTAGAGTGAAAACTTTTGAACCAAAAATAGACAAGTAAACATTATTTTGTATTCCTTTCAGCACACTGATGATATTTTATAGTGTGATGGATTGAAGTTGTTTCAGATATTCTACAATTTCAGTGATTTTCACCCACTGAGACTCTATTCAGATAAAAGGATCAATCTAAATTCTGATGGTTAAGAATTTTGTGTGCCACATTTCAATCATATTTCAAGAAATCAACTGAATATATAATAATTCCAAAGCACTTTTGTCCTATCTCAACGCTTTGGATCTGGGTTTCAATGGGACCAAATCTTATTTGCTTTTTAGCACAAAGTAGATGCAAGTATTAACAGAAACCTTAAGACAAAAATCAGAGGGTTGTCATATTGTATCTTGGATTTTAGTGTTTGTAATAACCATCAAAAAGCATTTTCACCTTTTCTCATCTGTTAAGGATTATAGAATCTAATGTATTCCAGCTGCCTTTGTCTATTTTTTTCTATGTTATCAGGAAGATCTGAATAAAATTTTCTTCTTAATCATACCCATTAGTGATTATGGCTTATACTACATACTTTCAACATTCTGGTTCTAATCAGTCCATTTTGTTGAGAAAGGGAAGAGAAATAGGAATGTTTCAGAATGAATGGGTTTTATAAAGCTTTACGGGAGGTGGTTCACAAAGATCCTAGAAACAACAATTCCCATCCTATTTACCCTCTGGCAAGGGGACATTTCCCCTCCTTCTACTAAGAGGCAGTGTCTACTTGTTTTTCACTTGAATCAGGGATAGCCCTGTGACTTTCTTGGCAACTAGAATGTAGTAGAAGGGACATTATGCAAACTCTGAAGCTTGGCCTTAAGAGGCCTTGCAGATTCAATTTCATCCTCTTATATTCTGAGGAGCCATAGTTGCACTGCTGGAGAGGAAAGTGAGCTAGAGGTCTTGGTTATATGCACCAATCACTAGACATGAGTGAAGCCATTTTAAGTCATCCAGCCCCAGTTGATTCTCTGGATAATTCCTATCACATGAGTGATCTCAACAAGAATTGCAAATTAAAACTACAATGAGATATCCTTTTACCCCAGTCAGAATGGCTGGCATTAAAGAGACAAAAAATAATAGATGTTGGCAATGGCATAGAAAAAAGGAACTCTTACATACTATTGGTGAGAATATAAATTAGTACAACCTCTATGAAAAACACTATGGAGATTTCTCACAGAACTAAAAATAGAACTACCATTCAACCCAGCAATCTTACCACTGGGTATCTACCCAAAGGAAAAGAAATCCAATTAAAAAGATACCTACCCTTGTATGTTTATGGCAGCACTATTCACAATAGCAAAGATATGGAATCGACAGTGTCCATCAACGGATGATTAAATAAAGAAAATGTGACATACACAATGGGATACTACTCAGGCATAAAAACGAATGAAATCATGTCTTTTGCAGCAACATGGATGGAACTGGAGGTCATTATTTTAAGTGAAACAAGCCAGGCACAGAAAGTCAAGTATCCCATGTTCTCACTCGTAAGTGGGTGCTAAAAAATGTGTTCACATGAACACTGAGAGTGGAATGATAGATAATGGAAACTCAGAGGGGTGAAGGGATGGGAGGGAGAGGGTGATGAGAAATTACTCAATGGGTGCAATGTGCGTTATTCAGGTGATGGATACCCTAAAAGCTCTGACTTGACCACTATGCAACTGTGCATGTAACAAAATTGCACTTGTACTCCATAAATTTATACAAATAAAAAACCCTCAAATCTCACTATAATCTCCTAATTATAATGAAAAATATATTCCTTTCCTGTCAAAGACTAAATTTCCATCTTTGCCCATTCTTTCTTGCATTTTCTTTTGTCAATTATGCGTTCTTTATCATGTATATCATGTATCTTCTAGTAATACCTCTCTCCGTATTAGTTTTTTTCTATTCGCATTGAAATATCCTTCATTCTGTCTTATCTTAAAATATATTTTTCATCCCTATCATCACCTCTAGTTAGTAGGATCTCTTCTCTTGCCTTTACAACAAAACAATTTTAGAGTTGGCCACACTCAGTGATTTTATTTTCACTTCATTTTTTCAACTTGCTGAAACCTGACTTACGGAACACAACTGAAACTGACATCACCAGTGATCTTGCTACTCTTAAACTCAATAGAAATTTCTTAGTTTTTTTCTGACTGAATTTCCCTGTATCCCTTAATATTATAGAATAAACATTCCCTTGTCCTTTACACACTCTCTACTTTTGACTTTATAAAACCTTATATTTTTGGTTTTGCTCTAACAACTCTATCACGTTCATCTTCCCGTCCTTTGATAATTCCTTTTAGGCTACTCATTCCTAAAACTCTGGTTTCCTTTAGACCAGTGGTCAGCAAATATGGCCTGCAGGCCTAATCTAGACCTCTGCCCATTTTTTGTAAAAAAAGTTGTATTATAGCCACACCTTTCATTTACATATTGCCTACAGCTACTTTCATGCCACAATACTTGAGTAGTTATGACAGAGACCATGTGGTCCACAAAGCCTAAAATATTTTCTATCTTGCCATTTATAGAAAAAGTTTTCCAACCCATGACTTAGAGCTCTAATATATGTTTTATTCTTTTTTCACTATATAACTGAATGAGCTCACCCCTTCTCCACCACACACAATAAAATTAACATTTACATAGTTTATAGCCCCTAAAAATCCTGTCTCTATTTCAGGTAATAGTTTTGCATACTGTGTTGAATATTCCCCTTTCATTTCTCCATGTCCATTATCCACTATACCCTGCTCTGTGACTGAAGAAGCTGAACTCCATGGACTAGGCTTCTTGGCCCTCTGTTTTTAATTGAGTTACTTCAAATGGAGGCTCTAGTGGCAAGGGAGGACAAAAGGAAAGAAAGATCAGAGTATATATTCCTGACTTTCCCACTGACAAAAGACAGTTTGGTTGGGGTTTTGTTCTTTTACTGAAGGCCGAAGCTCTTCGTGTGAGCTATGTCTTCTGGAATCCTGGTTACTGCTCATTCCCCTTCTCCCTTAGGCCTAATTAAAGCTTCCTGCTGTGGCTAACCTCAGGTGCTTCAACAATCTTTTTGTTTTCTTAAACACTACATACATTTTATAACAGTCCTACTTTAAAATCTCCTTAATCATTCCTTACAGATATGCCTTTTATTTTCTTTCGGTATTCTGACAGAGATCAGTTGCCTATTGGCCATATAAACATAGATATCTTATAGTCAATTCAACATAAGATAGCCCAAACTAAAGTCATCTTCACTGCTCCAAAACAATCTGCCAGTGATAGCTCTTCTTCCTGCACTTCTAATTCTAAGAAATGAAATCAACGTCCACCAAGTTACCAGTGCCACAAACCTGTGTTTTTGTCTTGACCTCTTTCCAATCTCTCACGGCCCAACAATAACCAAATTCTATTGTTCTTACTAAATTCATGTCAAGGACATTGATATCTCCTACCTAAACAGTGTGAAACTCCTGATGACTATCACGCATCCAGTTTTCCTTCCCAACATTCTATTTTTCACAATGTAGCAAGACTCAGCTTTCTAAGTTGAAAATCTGACCACATCAATCCCTTTCTTAAAACTTTTAAACTATACATTTAAAATAAAGGCTAAATCCTTAAACATGGCACACCTGGTCCTCCACAATCTGAACCCGCTTATCTCCCTATTGTCATCTCTTTCCATTTCCTACACTGTTTTCCATGCTCTGAGCCATACTCAATCTTTTTTAGTTCTTTGAAGGTGTCATATTCTATTTTGCTTGTGTGCCATTATAGCTGCTATTCCTTACACCTGGAACAATTTTTCTCTCAACTTCATTTGGATAATTTCTAGTTATCTTTCCCATCTCAGCTTAGGTTTCACTACTCCCAGGGAATCTTCCTTTGCATGCTCAGACTGAATTGATCATCCCTGCTGTGTTCTGCAACAATGCCAAATAATACCTCTATTGTAGCAGTAATTGCATTATTTACTAACATGTTTTACACTCTTCTACTAGGCTATCAACCAAGATAGGATAGTAACCCTATCTATCTTATTCACCATTGTATCAAAAGAATGTATCACATGCCTCTACTTACCATAGAACATAGATGAAATGTAATTTAATTAAATTAATTTGATGATAAAGTGATTTGTAATTTTGAATCCTAAGTGAGACTTCTCAATTAAATTCAATTTCATGGCAAATATTTCATGGCATCTAATGCATGTACGACATTTGCAAAGGCCCTGCTTTCAATGTTCTCGGTAGAATACAATCTTCTCAGGTAGGACTTTGTGATTGTAGGTATTCTCATAGTGATCACAAAGGTAGCATAAATAGGAAATGTTCTAGTAACTTACAGGTACCACAAGGGAAAGTAAATTATAACATTCAGAATATAAACTGCTTAGCCATCCTAAATGAAATGAACAACCATCCATACATAGGCCCTTCTACCATGAAGCTTCCAAAATTAGGGCTCCTCTACTTGGAATCCTTAAACAATGCCAGATTAAGATTTTCAGTTGGGCTGAAGAGACATATGCAAGCTATAAATGTTACTAAATCTGGAATCTTGTCTACAATATGAACAGAAAACCAAGTATCACCATGCATTTGAGGAAACCCAAATGCATGAAAGAGAGGTGCCAAAATCAACAAAAAGAAGAACAAACTCACAATGACAGAGTTAAAGCAGAAAACATAACAGATTTAAAATAAGTATAATGCTTATCTTCAGAGTAATGCAAGCTGATATCACAACCAAAAGAAAGGACTGTGAAGATGAAATTATTAAATGTAATGAAAATTTAAATCATGTTTCCTGAAGTTAAAAAAGCAAAATCGTAGGATGATTTGTAGAAAGGACGACTTCAGAGAATCAAATTCATTAACTGGGGAATATTTCAAAATTCAGGGGAAAACGATAAAGAAATGAGAAATATGAGAAAAAAGTTAAGTGACAAAGAGTATAAAAATAGACACACCTGAAGCCATCCATCAATTTTGTACAGCAATTACAAAGAACAGAGGGAAGGGGAAAATACTAGAAATACAGACAAAAGTTTTATTATCTGATAAAAGACTAATTTAGACTCAGATTAGAAGAGACCATTTAATTATGAGCAATAAAGAGAACAAAAGATTCAGTTCTAGACCCACTTCTGGGGAAATCTCTGACACATCAAAATCTTTATTACTATTATTTCAGGAAGACATTCCAGGACAAATTAGAACTCTTTTTATATCCTTCCACATGAACCTTCTGATAGGGAATCAGAATATTTTTACTATATGGTACAATTACACTTGAATTCCAATTGACATAATAAAAAGTGATCCACAACTTGATTTAATAATTTCGAGGCACTGGGGTCCTTATTTCCCCACTCTGATTCACTTCTCCACTATTCCTTCTAGTATTCTGGGAATTTATAGTCAGGAATCTATTATTTCTGCTTGAAGGGTTATTTCCACTTTTCATTCGACAGACTTCCTCTGCATTAGAAAATGGGGGGTAATTTTTCCATTAACTTCCCATATGAACAATAAAGTTGTTTTGTGAATCACCTTAAATTCCCCTAATGCACATTCACCTCACTTTTGGCATACAGGTAAGTCGTATGTCTACTCCCCCACCATTGAAAAGGAAGGTAGATTGTAAGTATTGTTTATTTTGCTCCTACAAGGAGTCCTCACAGCTATAGCAATACTGGAAGAGTCTGCCATATTTTAGATCTGTATTCTGCCATTGAGTGTCATGTTGCTAGACAATTTATTGTCTACGACATGTGTATAAATTTAGCTGCACACAGAGTGAGCTTCTCTGATATCTTACCTCTCTCGTGCATCCCTAAGAAGAAAATAATAGGCAGCTTAGTTTCTTGCCAAAGATTATGAAATCAGGGAAAGACAATTGTTAATGGTTAATTTTAGGTGTCAACTTGACGGGACTAAGAAATACCTAGAGAACTGGTACTACATTATTTTGGGTGTGTCTTTGAGGGTGTTTCAGAGGAGATTGGCATGTGAGTCTGAGTGGGCTAGGTGGGGAAGATCTGCTCTCAATGTGGTTGTGCATCATCCAGTTGGCTGGGGGACCAGATAGAACAAAAACAGAGGAAAAGGTTAATAAGTTTCTGTTTCTCTCTTGAAGCTAGAACACTCTTCTTTCTGCTCTTGGAAATCAGAATTTCAGGCTTTCTGGACTTGGGACTCCACAAATTACACTAGTGACCCCAGGTTCTCAGGCCTTTGCCCTCATACTGAGAATTACACCAGCAGCTTCCCTTGTTCTGAGGCTTTCGGACTTGGACTAAGCCACACTATGGGCATCCCAGGGTCTCCAGCTTGCAGATGACCTGTCTTGGAACTTCTCGGCCTCCATAATCATATAAGCCAATTCCCCCAATAAATCCCCTCTCATATCTGTATCTACAAATGGATAGATATTCTATTTGTTTTATGTGTCTGAAGAACTGTGACTAATACAACAATGGCTAAAATACGGGACTATAGGCATGCACTAATAGTACTACTCATTGTCTACAAAATTTCCTCTATTCAGCGGTAATTCCATAAAATAATTAGTGAAATTTAGATACTATTCTCTAATAGGGTACTTAATTGTGAATGATAAGGGGAAATTCTGCCCTTCTACCTTCTGGAGAGCTGCGTGCTTCCTATAGAAAACAACCCTTGATCGTGTTGGTTTCTAACACTGAAACTATGTAGTGAATGGTGCTTCACCCAGAATGACACAATGGCAAATACCTTATGGTCCCTGGTGAAATAAGCCTATGCATAGGAGGTGAAGTGAGCATTGTGACAAGTATATTATCTAAATTCTAAAGTTCATGATCTAGTGGATTAAATATGTGCACTCAAATTCCAGGTACTCTCATCTCTGAGAAGCCTCCAGGAATTTGATCTGAATATTTTTTGCTATCATACATTCAAACCACTGGGCCCAGATTAGTTCTAAAGTCTTCTCCCTCACCAAGTGAGTACAGTCATCAGATAACATTTTCCAATACAGACGGCAGTATGTTAGTGACAATATCAATGTTTTCCATGATACTAGCACTAAGTGCTGAACTATTTAGCAGAACTTACAGTTAGCAAATTCAGATCTACTCTAGTTATGCAATAATAGTTTTAAGGCATTTAGAGACATCTCTGATTCTTTTAGCAAAGAATTATTGGCTCTTTCCCTTTTCATCCTCTCTTCAGCTAAAAACTAGTCTGATGTTTACTTCTCCACTCGTCCAAACTTACTGAAGTAGTTGTAATTTCCCTGGTGGCAAGTGTTTTATGGTTACCATGAATGTTATCACATAAATATCTCACAAAAATTCATCTTCAATACCTGAGGAGTATATTTTACCAAATAGTGTCCCAAATGTGTCCTTTCCTTTTAGAAAATATAATATTTTAATTGATTAATTGCAATGTATGCTGCAAGTAAGAAAATGCATCTATGACTCTTTGATACTCAATCCGATGTGTGAAAAGTATAGACCTTTCAGACAGTGTAGCCACCCATGGCTGTCACATGACATTTTATTTGCTGCTAGTAACTATTGCCATTCTCTACTCCAAAAGGCATCCTCAAACTTTACAGTGCCGGATAATTTTAGTTCAAGAATTCACATTCCACAGGACAGAATTACACTCTTAGAAGAATTTTGACTAGCGACTTATATTCTCTTTAACTTGAAAAGGTATAGTCTGTGGATAATGAAGGACTGGGTGTAGTTAGAATTTATGACAGTGTTCCACAGTGCTCTTATGTGCCATGTCAGATTCTTTTGATTTCATCTATCTCTGCAGCCTTTGACCACTGGTTTCAAATCCTGCTCTAATACACAAATCATCCACTACTGAAGTTATCAACTTTGTATAATATACACAGGCACAACCCAACACGATCTCACCTCATTCCTTTACAGTGTGCCTTTGACCTTCCACCTGGAACTTCCCTGTTGCCACTAAGGTGTGAGATAAAAGAAAAAAAGTAACCAGAAATGTGGGGGAGTTGAAACTTTAGCTTTAATACTAATGGGATTTGAAGCCAGTGAGTACAATTTTCACTATTCTTCCCTCAAGCCAAGTTTTCTGAAACTCAGTTGTTCACAAGACTTTTCACAAGACAGTTCACTGAAATTGAATAACCAGTTACACCTGATTTCAAGTGGAAGCCAGTTTGGTAATCCTTATATTGCCTCTTCCTCCTAACTCAGTCTTCATTTACCTCACTCTTGCTTCGTAGGATTGCACTCCCTAATAAACTAGCTGCACACGAGATTTCTTTCAGGCTTTGCTTTTTGGAGAATCCAGACTGATAGTTGGTATCAGGAAGGATGCTAGGAAACAGACATATCCTGTCTGTTTTGGGTGGATTTGGGGAGTTGCATTCGTCACCAAATTAATGTCAATAGGGATGGCATTTTTGGTAACAGGTGAGGGGGTGATAACCCATGTCATGCAATGGCATCACAATCAAAAAGTGTTTTTTTTAAACCTCTGGTTAATTGGGATGAAACGTAGGTTGGTGCTGAGATTTTGGAACATAGAGTTGCTATAGCATTTGAAATGTAAAAGCCAGAGCTAATTTAGAATGACTGTGGAGTAGGCTGGCTTCTGTTACTAGCATTGAAAGCTTAGGAAAAATGAGATAAAAATTTTAGGGAAGCCAACTGATAATGCATGGCATCCTATAAAAGCCAAAGGGCCTCACATTCACGAGCTGCAAGGCAGACAGGCGCAGATCTTCTTATTAATATAAACAAGCTGTTACAGACACATACACACACACACACCCCTCTCTTTTATAAGATATTATAAAAAATATAAACACTGACTATTTGATAGTTTTAAGGAATTATTCATTTTTGGTGTTATAAGGGTACTTTGGTTATATTTTAAAATAGCATGTATATTTTTTTGCTGTTAGCTAAAAAGAAATTAATGAGATTTGTACTTTGGAAAAAGGAGAGCTTTATTTCTCACAAAGAGTAGCAACCTATTGGGCGGCCATTTCAACAGGTTGGGAAGCAGAGCCGGTGGCCAGAAACCAGGCACATGTGCTTCAAAGAAGTGACAAAATGGAACAGAATTTTGTACTGAGCTAGGTGGTCATATATACATATTTAACAAGCTGTAGGAGGAGTCATGAATATTTATTTATGAAGGGAAATCATACACATGTAATTGTGCTTTATGTCTCCCATCCCATGATAGCTGGGAACTCAATTTTAAGGTGTTTCTGGGTTCCCCTTGGCCAAGAGGGGTTCATTCAGTTAGCAGAGGGCTTAGGATTTTATTTTTAGTTCACAGTCCCCACCTTTGGCCAAGATATACCAGAAGCCATAGTGATGGCCAAACTTTATTTTGTTTCATCATTGATGGAGTGGAGTGGCAATTTGCCCTAGGTCCATTTAGATCCTCAGTGGGACCTCTATGGCTGAGGAGAGGTGTAGAGCCATAAAAGCTTACAGCCAATTAAACATTTTGGGCCAGATGGGCATGAGGGTAGACAAGCACTCATTAATCCCTTAAAACCTTTTAAGCAATATAGTTGAAAACCAAAAGCCAAAAACAAGGTTATAAAATTAACTTATCTATAAGTATCAAGTTACTGTAGTCTTAGTTTTAGTTACAGACTTGTAGCAATTAGCTATATAAACGTAAGCATTTTGTTAAGACCATTTATCCCTCAAAGTGGCCCTTACAATCCTATGCACCTACCTCTTCTTTGATAGTCCCTGCACCTCAGGGGAGGAAGGTCTGTCTATATAGTAACAGGGAATTGGCAATGGAAATAAACCAGGCCCAGTGGGATTTTAGATGAGGAAGATTTGTAGGCTTTGTTGAATCATCTCTAGTCTTCAGGATATAATGACTCCAGTTCTCTGATGAGTCTGGAAGTAAAATGAGAGATAAATAACATTAATAATGTAACAATTAAAGAAGAAGAATTTGGGTATCAACATGGAAAAAGGAATCTATTTCTTTAGGTTAGTCAAATAAAAATATCATAAAGAAAATTATAACCTTTTTTTTTCTTTTCTAGTCAAGAAATGACCAGGATTTAGTATAAACTTTGGACAAATAATGAAAAACTTAAAAACAAAAGGACAAGGCTACAGCTTAATAATGGGACTTTTTTTTGAGACAAAATTTTCTCTTTCTAGTTTCTCATTTTTATTAAAGACAAATCATTGTAGGATCAACTTATTTATAAAATAAATTTTAGTCTTATTATACTTGATTTGACTTTGCATAAAGTACATACAGTAAGAATAGCCATTGTCCCTAGGCTTTCTTTTTTAAAATTGGCTTTGCTGGAATCCCTTCATTTTAAGGAATTTCAGGTTACTTAAAGGTCTCTTGAGCCAAGCCAAGGATTTAACTACCTGTAGATACCTGTATGAATTGGTAAATTCTTCCTTTTTGAAGTCATGAAATAACTTGAGATTCCTGAACCCGTCAGAAAATGATATTCTTTACTTACCACAGATCAGGAAATGTTATAGATGAGGTATCAGGTCAGAATTTTTTTTCAAAGGGCTTTTATTGGCCTTATAAAATCAACTTGATTCTTCAAAGCAGTCCGGGCATATTTGAAAATATGCCACTCCAGTCAAAGCCTTGGTAAAATAATCAATATCTCTAATTCTGCCCTGTCATAAAAGAAAAACAGATTCTTATTGAATTTATGCAAATAACTATATTGCCATAAAATAAGAATACTTATGAATAGTTTCCAAATTTTGGAGAAGTCGAGACAAAAATAAATGTTTCAAATTTTTTACAAAATATACTTTTACCAATTCGTTGTAAGCTATAAAAAGCTTGTAAGAAGGAAAAAAATTGTCTTGTCTTCTGGAAAACAAAACATAAAAGGATTAATAATGTTTCAAACAAGTGGTTACAAAACTTAGTTCAGTCCCATGTAATTAATTCTTGTCTTGCTTGAGGTTGGGTTAGCAAATCTCAGGAATGCATCAATTTTTTATTAAAGTAAGTCAGTTTCTTTACAGTCCAGAGGGCATCTAGTTGAGGTGTCTAGATGTTAAACTCAAAGCATCTTAGTTAAGGTGGAAGTAGCTTTCATATAGAAAAACAAATGTTAATATTTAGAATAGTTTATCCTAGAGTTTGTATGTCACAAGGTGTGCTTGTAAGACCTCAGGAACAGTTGGTGGCAATTTCATTGAGTCTAAATCAGAAAAATGGAAGAAGAGTTTGAAAACATTATTTGGAGATATTTGGAGACTGGTAGCGAGAAAAGAATTTAGGATATAGTCTAAACCGTATGATCTCTAAAGTTAATAGAAAACCATTTTTGAGAAGTATGAAAGTAAAATAATAATTGTCTGTGGATGACAAAAAGTCTTAGAATAGCCATGATTAAAGAGATAATTGCCAAATAAAATTTGGTTATTTTTGTAGCATATAACAATTTAACATAATCACAATTATTATTGATAACATATATTAAAGCATATCAGAATTTTAGGAATCTCATACAATTTTGGTACACATAGTAATAACATGTTTATATATTAATAAATACAATCCAAAGAGACTTAAACACCATTTCATATTTGACAATGCTTCTTTTATAGTTTTAATATACTGAATAAGTCAAATGTGTTTCTCTTAGATTTTCAGTGGCCCTAATATTTAGACAGTTAGTTTGAGGTCAAAAAGACAATTTAAAATTTTGATTTTGGAAAGTTTGTCAAGTATCAAAGATTTAAAACACTTTTAGAACACTTATTGTCATAAAACAGGATTATAAGTTACCATAAAACAATCATTAATTTAGCCAAAACAATAATTCAAAAGATTTTAAGAAGCAAAAAATTTAATTTTATGTTGTTTTCCAAAAAATATCCATTTTTTCATATTTTGTATATAGAATTATTTCTCTAATAGTTTTAATTACATATATTACTTATAATGTTAATTCTTAGTAATCTTATTTTTGATGGAAAATCTAGGAAGCCAGAGTAACTTTGAGCTGTTATCATTTCCCAACTTTTATTAGCAGATCTAAATATTTTTAGTTTTCTATATCATATAATAATAAGATGTCAAAGTTTACAAACTTAAACCTATGTGCTACAATTGATGTTTTAGTATTCTAACTTATAAATAACTCAGATGTACTACGATCATCTTCTTTAATTCAGCATAATATGACTTTAAGATTTTAAATTATTGAAAAGAATTTTGAGATTATAATACAGATATCATCTCCAAGTCTTCCTCAGTCACCTTAGGTCTTAAGTAGCCAAGTGGCATCCAAGATGGCTATGAAGGGTAGAGCCTTTCTGTGTCTTCAATTTACATACCAGATGTATTGTTGAGGAGAGAAAACAAGATGCCTGTAGGATCCAACCCCTCCTAGAATAGCCAGAAAGAAAAGCTGGGGAGGGAAGAAGGAGCCATATCAGGCTTGGTTGTATCCTGTAGCTGGAACACATCTCCAAGCCTCACCATGGCTACCTATCCAGACACCAGAATCTAGAAGCTCAAAACTAAAGATACAAGTTTGTCATTGAGAATTGAATAAGGAAATATATATATATTTGCATGTTTGAGCCCTTTATATACAAAAAGCCTCGTGTCTCTCCTACCTGGAAGAAGACAGGAAATCAAAAGTCATTTAAGGCTTGAAAAGCAGAAAAACTGGTTTGGGGAGGAGGAGAGAAAAAGGCTTGAGTAGTTACCAAACAGTGGTCTTGTTCTGCAAATGAAGCCCTATGGGTACCAGCCCTCGGAGAGAATAGATGACAAATGTTTCTTTTCAGACCTTTAAAAGTGGAGACTCTTAATCTTTCCTTTTAGATCAGGAAAAGATAGTTCTGGCTGTATATATACATACATATTTTTCTCTCATAAAAGACAATTTTGTAGCAGTTATTTTAAAATATGTTAAAGAAATATACCTTGGGGAAAAACATTTTTAATCTTTCTGAAGCTAAAAGTTTACATATTAAAAGCCAAACTGACAGTTTTGGAGAAATTTGGGTTAGAGGTTTTTAGAGATAGACAAACAAGTGAGAGAAAAAACCAAATTCGAATAATGAGGAAAAAAAATCAAAATTTAAACATATCGCCTCACATTTCTCAGGTTATTTTCTTAGTTCTGTCAACGGAAAAGAAGCCAAACTCTGTAAAATAATTTAAAGAGGTTTATTCTTAGCCAAATTTGAGGATCATCACCCAGAGGCACACCCAAGAAGCCTTGAGCAAGTGGACTCACTGTGGTTGGGTTACAGTTTGGTGTTACACATTTCAGGGAGACAGGAATTACACATGAACTCATAAATCAGTACATGAAAGGCGCACATCGGTTTGGCCCAAAAAGGTGGGACATCTCAAAGGGGGGAGGGGTTACAGATTATAGGCGAGTTTAAAGACTCTTTGATTTTTAATTGACTAAAGAAATGAAGCTTTGTCTAAGGGCTTGGAATGCTTTAAGTTAAGATAAGGAAGTCTGCTAATCACAGACAAGTCACCAGATACATACTCAGGCTCAAGGGATCTGTTAGGTAAATTGAGGACCTACAGGTGTGGTTCAAGCTTTGTCTTGCATAGCCTTAGGCCTGTTAATAGTTACAAAGGGTATCTCCAAGAAGCGAGTGTGGCATGATGAGGCATGTCTGACCTCCCTTCTTATAGCCAATAACTCAGTTTTAGGGTATCCCCTTGGCCAAGAGGAAGTCCATTCAGTCAGCTACTGGTGGGGGCGAGGGGGTGGTGCTTAAGATTTTATTTTAGTTCACAGTTCTGCAAATAAATCAGTTTAGTTAGGCAGGGTGTCCCATTCCGGGAGCTGGTATCATAGAAGCATTTTAAACAGAAAAAAAAAAAAAAACCAACAAAAAACATTTGGTACAATTTTTTAAAAAACTAGTTAGGAAGAAAAAACAATTGTTTAGAAGCAGAGATGGAAGGAGAGGTAAGAAATAGAATTTCTTTATAAATTTGCAGTTCTCCATAAATTGTACAGTCAGCTTGTCAATTTCTACAAAGATCCTGCTTGCTGTGACTTTCATTGGTATTGCATTAAATCTGTAGATGAATTTGTGTAAAATCAACATATTAACAAGATTGCATCTTCAAATCTGTGGGTATGGTACACCCTCCAATTATTTAGTTTTTGTTTTAATTTCCTCTAAGTAAATGTGTAGGGTTTTTTTAATTAATAAACTTCATTATTCATAGCGGTTTTAGGTTCACAATAAAATGGAGTGGAAAGTACAAAGATTTCCCATATACCCACTCCCTCCACAAAAACTCCCAAACTATCAACATCATACACCACAGTGGTACATTCACTACAACCAATGAACCTACATTGACACATCATTATCACCCAAAGTCCATAGTTTGCATTAAGATTCATTCTATGAATGAATCATTCATTCATTCTATCATTCATTCTATTCTGATCATTTTGATAAGTGTATCATGTATATCCATTATACATACATATATAACGTATATATGCATTTTGATACATGTGTAGCCACCATTATAGTATCATGTAGAATAGTTTCACCCTTCAAAAAATCTTCTGCGCTCTACCTGTTCATCTCTCCCTCTCCCCAAACCTTGGCAACCACTGATCCTTTTACTGTCTTCATAGTTTTTTGCCCTTACCAGAATGTCATATAGTTGGAATCATACAATACGTATAGCTTTTTTAGATTGGCTCTTTCGCTTAGTAATATGCATTTAACTTTCCTCATGTCTTTCATGACTCAATAACTTTTAATGTAGAAGTCTTACACCTGTGTTTCTAGACTTTACCTAAGAGTTATATGTTTTGGATGCAGTTTTAAATTTTCAAATTTTCACTGTTGGGTTATAAAAATGCAATTTATGTTTGCACATATATTGACCTTATATCCTGCAACCTTGTTTAGCTTACTTGTCAGTTGTAATAACTTTGAAGACTCCTTAGCATTTTCTAAATGCACAATCATATTGTATATGTAAGGTGGGTGGCCGGCACCCCTCCCCTCCCTAAAGAAAAAAAGAAGCCCATGAGTCCCGCCCTGAAGGCTATAACAAAGAACTCTCTACTTTGCTCACCAAAACTTCATGCCGAAGAAAAACCCCCATCCCCCAACTCCAAAACCTTCATAAGCCCGCTCAACACTTCTGGGCACGAGACTTCTCTGGCCCCCTTTCTCGGGACCAGTGAACCTCGTCCGGGAGTGCTCTCTTTCCCCTTCCCCCCAATAAAGCCTGGTTGTTTGCCCCTTACACTTTGCTCGTCTTTCTTTCTCTGCCGCCGCCCATCCAAAACCTTATAATATACATTTAAGACAATTTTATTTCTTCATTTCTAATATCTGCCTTTTCTTGCTTTTCTGTTCACACTAGCTATATCCTTCTTTAAATTGTTGACTAGAAGTTGTGGGAGTGAACATCTTTGCTTTACTACTGATTTTATGCATAAAGTCTTGTATTTCACAAATAATATGACATTAGCTATGAAATTTTTCATAGAGGTATTTTCAAAAATTTATCAGGTTGAAGAAGTCCTCTTAGGAACTTCCTAATTTGCTCAAGATTTTTTATGAATAGATATTGAAATTTGTCAAATAATTTTTCCAGCACATATTGAGATGACACTGTAGTTTATAGCAAAGGAGCTAGCAGTTATGTTCTGACATGCCTGACCCATTGCAACCTAGATGAGCAGAGTAGAAAATAAAGAGTGAAAAGGGGTGGGGAAAATAAGAACTAGGAAAGAATATGGTAGTAGAGGGTACGGTGATGTCAATCAAGGGGTGGAAGAATTTGAAGAACAGGAGGATGACTTCAGAGATATCAAATTTCAAGTTAGGAAACTGGGAGGCAAAACTCAAATTGGGTGTCCTAGATATATGAATGATATACAGGAAGATTTAGAAATATGAAATGGAGAAAAAAGTAGGTCACTTGCAGGTGCATTGGAGTCACAGAATCTTAGATTTTGAAAGGGCTTCTTTGTGGTTTATCTAATTTATTGACCCATTATATGTTTGAAAGTTTTATGAACACCACTAGTGATGGAAATTCCCTTCTATATTATGTTTTTTAACATATTAAATATCCATATTGCTACTACTTATTAGGCATTATTCTACATTTTGTCACCAAGTAGAATTCACTTGATAGCCTTCTATATTTAGAAACAAGTATCTATTAATATCATATATATTAGAGGTTCTATAATATTATTCCATATGTAAAAGGAGGCTATTGCTAAAACTGAAGTAGAGAATATAAAGTCCTGATATAGAGTTGCTCTGAGAACACTAAAGAATAAAGAGGCAAAATGAGTTGAGAAATGGTGACAAGAAAGAGTAAAAAGTAAAGTTGAATTACCTAAACACAATGATGTTGGCACATTATCCAGAGTAAGGAAGACAAAAAAAAAAGAAAAGAAACTTCTCCTCCCCCTCTTCCTCTTCTTCTTCTGATCATCATCATCACTACTACTATTGTTGCTGCTGTTGTTGCTGTTTTAGAATCTTTTAATATCAGAGTTCCTGGAAAACAATCAGGTGAGCTATCCAGAAAGTGACTAGAAATGTGAGTTTTGCCCATCTTCACTTATTACCAAGGATGAGTGCAATTCTTGGGCAGGTTTATTTAGTACTATTGTTTCTACATCTCTGAAACAAGAGTAATAACACTTACTTAATAGGGTGGTTATAAGAATGAAGTAAATTAACATGCATAAAGTGCAAAGAACAGTACTTGGGAACAGCACTTCAATTGTAGTAAATGTTCAATAAATAGCCACTACCATTACAAGCAATTTTTATTACTGTAGCAACCAAAATAAGAAATGCGTGTATTATAAATATAATTATGACATAATATACCATATATATTAGGGAAATATATGCATTTAAAATTATGTTGGAGCATTAGTAAAATTATAGATTCATGTCAAATTTCCTTGTTACATGGATTCTTTTTGACAATCAATCACAAGCATTCAACACAACGGTTGGATAAAGATCAAGTGCTAAAACACAATAAAAAATCAAATATTCATCAAAAAAAGCTAATGGTATCTGTTTGGTGGTCCAGCATTGGTATTATCCATTGCAGCTTCGTGAAACCTGGTCATTCCATTACAGTGAATGTCTACTGCAACCAATTGGATGAAATGACGAGGATGCTTGTGATTAAGCTGCCAGGATTGGTCAATAGAGACAGGCCAATCCTCTTGCAAGACAGCACTTGACCATGTGTCACAGAAACAACGCTGATCAAACTACAGAAGCTGGACTTGGAAACTCTCTGTCATCCACCATATTCACCAGACCTTGCACCAACTGACTACCACTTTTTCCAGGCATTGGACAATTTCTTGCAAGAAAAAAATATTCAATTCTCAACAAGCTGTGGAAAATGTCTTTTGCAATTTCATTGCCACTCACTTTCCAGGCTTCTTCACTGCTGACATAAACCAGCTAACGTTAAAGTGGCAAAACTGTGTTCATAGCTTAGGCACATACTTTGATTAATTGTACTGCTTCTTGTTTGAGATACAATAAACTACACTTTTGATTTGAAATCAGATATTTCATATTTAATGACCTTAAAGTTGTCAAACTGATAGAGAAGCAGAACTGGCAAAATCCCTGTGTTGAGAGCTGGGCAATAAGTGTATGGAGAATGCTAAGAGTAAATGTATTGTATTTTCAATATTTTCAGTAAATATTGAGTTTATATGATTATATTATTCTATCTTATAGAATGTGGTAGGGCAGGAAGGCCTTATATGGACCTATAGTGGAATAGAAAGAGCATAGACTTCAGTTAAAAATCAACAGGAGGAATAAGTTCCAGTATTCTATAGCACTGTAAGATGACTATAGTTAACAATAATACATAGTCTCAAATAACTAGAAGGAGGATATTGAATGTTCCCAACACAAAGACATGATAAATGTTTGAGATGATGGATATGCTAATTACCTGACCTGATCACCATACATTATATGTATCAAAACATCACTGTGTACCCCATGAATATGTACAATTATCATTTGTCAATTAAAAAATAAAATAAAATGAAATTTAAAAAAAATCAAACAGATTCTGGTTTAAATTTAGTCCTGCTACAAATTGTCCTTAGATAATATATGCTCTTCTTCATCCTTGTTTTTTTTTTGTCAAATGGAGATAGTGCCACCTACTTCACAGTTTAATGTGCATGAACATCTCATTAAAAGGGCTCAATAAGAAAAATTGTTGGACTTTATCCCCAGAATATGATTTTGAGGTCTGAGGTAGAATTTGCATTTCCAGTAAATTCTTGGTGATGAAGATGCTGCTGGACCTGGGATCATACTTTGAGAATCACTGAGCTCAAATTCTCACTTTATGAGATAGACTAAATGAATGAGTAGATACTGAATAAGAGCTCATTGCTTGTCTTCTCTCTGTCCCCTTGTTGGGGACAGAGGTTGTACTGAGTTGAATAGTGTCATCCAAGCTTCATGTCCACCCGGAACCTCAAAATATGAACTTATTGGGAAACAGGAACTTTGCAGATGCAATCAAGTGAAGATGAGATCACACTGTATTAGGGCCCTAATCTAATGACTGGTATCATTAAAAGAAGAGGAAGTTTTGCACACACACACAGAGGAAAGATGGCCATGTGAAGAGGGAGGCAGAGATTAGAGTTATGCTGCCACAAACCAAAAATACCCAGCAGCCACGAGAAGAGAGAGATATGAAACAGATTCTCCCTCAGAGTCCCCAAGAAGGAACCAATTCTGGTGACACCTTGATTTCAGACTTCTGGTTTCCAGAACTGTGAGAAAACAAATGTCTGTTGTTTTAAGCCAGTAAATGTGTAGTAATTCGTTATGGCAGACCTAGGAAACTAATACAGGGAGAATAAAAACATGAAAAATAATCATATTTAACTTTGAATTCTCAGAGATCTACCAAAAGGATGGTTCAGGCAGTAATTAGTTACAAATGTATCTGCTTTGAAAAAAATATAGGAAAATTTAAAATTAATTTTGAAAGACAACAAAGAAAATCATTCCAATTAGATTATTGTCTCTCTTTTGAAAAACAATGAGCTAGGAATTTCTAATTTATATAAAGAAAATACATTAGGAGGACTCTTTGGGTATTCCTAGTTGAATATATATGGATAAAGTTTGGTTATTCAATTTTCTAACATGTAACATGGGTAGAGATGGAGAGCAATAGAGCAAAAAAAGATGGGGCATTACAGTTGATAGATTATTCTAATTTCAATGAATTACTTTATTCATTCAGTAAACAGATTTACCTAGCAACTATGTGCTAGGCACTGGAGGAATAATTCATACATAATCCCTGACTTTAAGGAAATCACAGTATGGAATCAAAGATAGAAATTATACAATTATTTTTAGTATTTAGCTCCCACATATTAAAAATATTTAGTAATTTTTAATTGCTATCTTTGATTCCATATTATGATTAAAGAAATAAATGGATAAATACTAACAGATGTGAAATAAAGGAAAATGCAAATGGCCATAAGAAGATATAGGAGGTAGACTTCACTAATTTAGGTGAATTCTCTTTGAAGGGATATGGGACATGTTATCTGAAGAATGAGAATAAATGATCTAGGTAATGGGGCAGATATACAAAGAACAATCTCTGTAGAAAGAACAACATGGAAAAAGATCCTGAGATGGGAAAGATTATGGTTCAAAGACTGAAGTGATGGAAGGCTAGAATAATTGTATTATGGAGAACGGGGTGGTCAGTGGGGGATCTTGGAGAGTGTTGACAGTGGATTAGAATGTGGCCATATCCTGTAGATCACTTTAAGGAGTTTCAAGTTTATTTAAGACATTCAATGATTTTATTAAGGTAATAAAATTATCAGACTTGTACTTTGAAAGATCATCTTGGAAAATTATAAAAATTTTACATATTACATACTTTATTTACAAATAACCGTTCAATCATTCATTCAACAAATATCAATTAACAATCTATGTGATAGTACTATTCTTTGGGATATATAGTCCCTTCTTACATGATATACAATACTGTGTACACCAAACATCTAATATGAGTCTTATACACATTTCAAGAACTATACAAAATAAACATTAACAATGAAAGCATTCTTTTTTTTAGAACTCTGAACTCAACACAAGCCAGAATAATATTTCTCAAAATTTAATTTGTGTATCATTAAAAGGGCTCAATAAAATAGATTGCCGGGCTCTATCCCCACAATATGATTCTGCAGTCTGAGGTGGAATTTGCATTTCTAATAAGTTTTCAATGATGGAGGTGCTGCTGGACCTAGGATCATATTCTCAATACTTTGAGAATCACTAAAATTCTAACCTCCCACTACTGCCAAAACTCAGTATTAACAAAAAATGGTTAAGATTTTCAGGAAAGTGTCCCTTGAACTATAATGTACATGCACATTGCTTATGAATATTGTTCAAATACAGATTCTGAATCACTTAGTCTAGGGTGGGCCCCGAAGTTCTGAATTTCTAAAATGCTTCCAGATGCTGTTAATTATTCTAGTCCATGACAAATCCTTTGAGTAGCAATGTCTAGGACAGACCAGTAACCTTGGAATTACCTGGAAGCTCATAAGAAATGCAAAGATCTCAGGCTCCATTCCCCACCAAGTGAAATCTGCATCTGTGTTTAAACAAGATCCCAGGTGATTCCTATGCACTTGACAGTATAATAAGCACTGTTTCAAAGCACTAATTCTCGAACTTAGCTGGACAATGAAATCACCTAGAGAAACGTAACAAAAAAATGATGCTTATGACCCACCAAGGGAATTCTTGATTTGTTTGTTATTGGGTTGAGATTGGGTATTGGGGTTTTTAATGCTATTCTGGTTATTTTAATATGCATCAAATTTGGAAAATCACTTTAAATCCTTGCTACTTGAAGGGTAGTTTGTCGAACACCAGTGTTGGTATTACATGGGAGCTTGCTAGAAATGCAGACTCTCGGATCTCATCCCAGACACACTACATCTGCTTTTTTTCCTTTGAACAACACCCCTTGGCACATATTAAAACTTGAGAGAGATGTTCTAATGATGTTCTGTCCAATACCAATAGGTAGCTACTAACCACACATGGCTATTTCAATTTAAATTAATTAAAATTAAAAAAATAAAAACAGTTATTCAGTATCACTAGCCACATTTCAACTGCTCAATGGTCACATATGTGGCTAGAGGCTACCATATTGAATAATGTAGATATAGAACATGTTCATTATTGCAGAAAGTTCTATTGGACAGTGCTGCTGAAAGTATGGCATGCTTGTATTTAAAATCGTTGGGTAAAGCTAAGTTTAAAATACAGGATGCTGAAAGTAGGTTGTAGTATCTGAAATAGGTACCCGTGGAAATATATATTCATAAGTCTTTATAAAATGCACATTATAAGTAAGTAAAATTATTTCTTAAAA
>NW_012149997.1:751295-762385 GCF_000956105.1 Propithecus coquereli | reverse complement strand
ATACAGAATGGGAATGAGTTATGTGTTTATACAATAGCTGTGTAGTCTCATTATACAATTTTATAAATGCTTTGTGGTATATGTATAATAATTACATAATTTATAAAATTTAAACAATGCAAATTGACAAAAGAAGTATAGATCTTGCTGGATTATTCTTGTCTTCCATACTTAGAAATATGCTGAATTCAGCAGGCAGGAAATTTGGAATAATGAATGTCTCAAATTTGGAATGTAATTTCCAGCTGGACTGATGCTCTACTGATACCAGATTTTCCCTGAAACTCAGCTGACTCAAATATCCCTGACTACTCAATAATGTTTCCAACAGATGGGGGAAGGACTTCAAGGAAATGATCAGATTGCTTAAATATTAGTTACAAATAATACTCCAACCTGCTTGTGGGTTCAAGCCAAAATCTTTTATAACCTTCCAAACACTATCTCCTATATTTCTAAAACTTAACTATTTGCTCTCATGCTCAAGGAAGCGAAAGATACGTTGGCTTGTTTGACTGGGTTGTGTGTTTTCAGCAGGAACTCACTGTGCACACCTCCAAATTAGGTGAAGGCAAATTTCAGACTCATCTGAAGATCAAAATAAGCTGAAAGTTGTCTTGCCCATAGTCACTTGGTTTTACTCTTGGTGTTTACTGTTTCTTACAGGGAGATGGAGTAGAGTGGCACTAAGCCAGATGCCTGTATACCATCTCATAGTCACCTAGGGAAGTTCATGTATAATAAAAGTGAACCACAAAGAGAAAGTCATTAGAAAGAGAAGTACTGTTAGAAATATTTTATTGAAGGGCAATAAATGTAGGAAAAGAGAGATGAGAAACACTACAAGATTAATAGAGAAGCTAGAAATTTTGGACATTTAAATCATCATTACTCTATAAAAATTGCCTCAGAAAAACAATACATTGTATAATTACACATTCAAACATTTGTACTAGCAATACCCTGTAAATAAGGCATGTTATAAATTTCATCCATTATCTTAATATTTAGATGAATGCCTTCTGTCATACAAAGGGACAAAGCCTTCATGCATAAATAGGGGATTGCAACTCAAATGACTATGGAGTCAGGCTAGTAAAATAAAAAAGTGAAATGGGCCAGATGGGGACTGTGTTGGTCTAGAGAATGTGTATAAACACAGAGAAATTAGGAACCTTGGCACATACACAGAACTGTAGGTGGTTTATCATGAATGGAACATAGAGGTGTGAGAAATATACATAAGTAGATATAAGTAGGGATACATAAGTAGAGAGATAAGCAAAGGCTAGATTTTAAAGAATATAGATACAACTCTAAGGATTTTGCATTTCGTCCTTAGAGGTACAAAAAGGAAATGAAAGATTTTGGTGTATGTTTTAGAAAGATCGTGTTAGTAGCATTGTGTAGAATTCTTTTGTCCTCAGGAGACTGAGATTTACAGAAATCATTTGCTCAAAATAGGAATCTAGATAATGTCACAACTGGAATTCATATTCTAACCATCAGGCTCACTTCTAGTTTATATTAGGATGCAGCTATCTTATGTTGTGTGATATGATGTAATTGTCTTTTTGCATTGGCAAATGCAAAATCAAGCTAATGACTTTATTTATATGCAAAGGAACTATCTGTATTTCATTGAAAATTCTGTAGACTTGAGTTGTATATGTGTAAATATATTTTAAACATAAATAACTAGTGTGGTATTGTGTATATTTATATACTTATTACTTCAATATTGATGATAAAGATATAGTGCATGTAAAATTGTTCAATTTCTCTCTGCACAAAATCATTTCAGAAGTTGACCTTCAGAATTCATTAACATCATTACTAATTGGTGCAAGTATTGACTTATGTGACCTTTACCGACAGCCTTTATTCAAATACTAAATCTAGCAGAAGCATAACACGCTCTAAGGTAGTTCATTTTGTGTTCAGTTTTTGTTATGGAAAATTTAAAAATATACTGCAGTAGAGAGAATAGTATAACGAATCATCATGCACCCATCACTCATCTTCAACAATTATTAATGCAAAGTCAATTTTGTTGCATTTAGACCAGTGATCCTCAAGCAGGATCAATTTTGCCCCCAAGTGGACATTCATCAATGTCTGGAGACATTTTCGGTTGTCACAACTGCTGTGTGTGAAGGGTGCTACTAGCATCTAGTGAGCAAAGGCCAGTGATTTTGATTATCCTACAATGCCCATGACAAAGAATTATCTGGCCTGAAATCTCAGTAGTAGCACTGCTGAAATATCTTGATCTAGATCCTAAACCACTCTGTCCACTTTCCTGGATTACTGTTATGCAAACACCAAATATCACATAATTTCATCCATAATTTTTTTGGTGTGTATCTAAAAGATACGGAGGTCTTGAAGAATTTTAAAAACATGGTGAGCAGATTATTTTTTATTTGTTAGTTTGTTGCTTTGTTTGTTTTTCAGATTCATACCTAGCCAGCCCCTGATCTGATGTGTTTCTCAAAGAGCTGTCCTCTGCAAACCACATCCCCCAGTTTCCCTTGCCAACTGGATTTTTGGCAAATGGAAAGCACTAGGTAGGAGAATGCTTCAGGTGGCATCTCTAACAGTTTCCTGAGTGGATTTACCTCTCACCTGCAGTCCACCAGTACTGGGTGGAATAGTCTCTCCCCTCCAAAAAAGCCCACGAAATTTATGTTCACTCAAAAACTGAGAATGTAATCTTATTTGGAAATAGGGTCGTTGCAGATGTAATCACATTAAGATGAGGTCACATTAAGATAGACTAGGGTAGGCCTGAAATCCAATTACTGGTGACTTTATAAGAAGAAGGAAATTTGGACCCAGAGACACAGAGGAGAAAGACACAGTGGGAAGATGGTCATGTGAAGATGGAGGCAGAAATTGAAATAATGCAACAGTGAGCTAAGGAATGCCAAGAATTACCAGCAACCACCAGAAGCTAGGAAGAGGCAAGGATAATGCTTCCCTAGAGTCTTCAGAGGGAGCAAGGCCCTGATGACACCTTGATTTCAGATTTCAGGACCCCTGAACGGTAAGAGACTGTAAGAGAATGGATTTCTGTTGTTTTAAGTTACTCAATTTATGATTATTTGTTATGGCAGCCCCCAAAAACTGATACGCCACCCCTTCATGGTCTTAGGTCCCAGTGGACAGCACCTGCTGTGATTCCATGTCCTATTGAGAAGTCCTAGATCCTCACCTCAGGTATCCTTTTATTCTTTCAGCTCTACAGACTATAATGGTACCATGTAGTTGGTAATCTCTGAGTTGGCTCACCATCCCCAGTTTTAGTTCTTTTAATGTCTTTATAACTAGCTGTCTGTATTAAATACTTTGTAATGAACTACCTGGTGTCAGTTCTGTTTTCCAAACCGGATCCTTATACACGAGGGAAAATATAGAAGTAAATTTAGTATTTTTGGTAGAAAAATATCAGTCACTAAACAGTACTTGGGCTTCTTTTAACTACTCTGTTTCTGTGGGTTACCTTGTATACAAAAGGATTGTTTTGATTCCATTTAATATTTTACCTTTTTATATGAAATCTGATATAAATTAACCTGCATAGGCATTATCATTTAACACTTTATATTTGGTCAATACTTTGCAAACATGAGTTCATTAGTGAAAGAAACATTGATTTTTTACAGGAATGCAATAGAAAACTACAAATCAGGGTCTGAAAATTTTTTCTGTAAAGGGCCAGATAGTAAATATTTTAGGTTTTGTGGGCTATGTGATCTCTGCCACAATTACTTAACTCTATCGCTATAGCATGAAAGCAGTCATACACAATATGTCAACAAATGAGCATGGATGTGTTCCAATAAAATTTTATTTATAAGAAAAGGTGGTGAGTCTAATTTGTCCCACAGGCCATAGTTTACTGACCCTGCTGTAAACTATCTAGGCTTTTAGATATATATGTTCCACTGATATCTTGTATACACACTACATACATCTATATTATTTTATATACAAAGAAAAAATATAGTTTATTTCCCTTAAGAAAGTCAATTTTTCAAAGATCTATTAGCCTTTACACTCTCAGTGTTTCATTCTTTAGAAAGATTGATATCTTGGAAGAAAAAAGGTCATTAGGCCAAAATATTAGACCTCAGGGATAAACCTGCAGAAAATTGATTGAGTGAACAAATCAACTTCCTTTTTGTAAAAGTCTCCCTACACTCTTTTTCAGAGGGATGAATAATATCTTGACATCTAGCCAGGATTTATTATTTTCAGTATCAAATTTTTGTTTCACCCATCAGTCACCTTCCCCCCAAATCAAATATTTACAAAACTAAAGAGTTTTGACCACACATAAATAACAAAGAACATATGACCTATTTGTATCTCCACTAGACTAAGACAATTTTAAGGTACACTCCAATTTGTTTTGTTGTCCTTAACATCCAACTTAGTTTCTGGCTCCTCATAAGTAATCAAATAATATTTTCTGAATAAATTAATATTTACATCAATATAGTGAAAATATATATATTCATATAATCATGTCATATAGATTCTAATATTGGATAATTCATAAATATAGAAGTTAAAAAATTGGCTTATGTGGACAAAAGAAAGATTCCAATGAGGAATCTGTAAATCTGAATGTGAAAAGAGGTGCTAATTTACATTGAGGTCAATCTTCTCTTTGAATTGAATGATTTCTTTCTATCATGAGAAGACAGATCCAATATCCACAGGCACATAAAAATACTGAGATATATCCTGGGGTTAAGTATGACATCATTGCAGACTTTGACAAAATTTAAGGTTGAGCTCTCCTTCCAGGTGCCAAAATGTCATACAATAGTCCACAGTAGCCATGCATGTAGGCAGCCCTAAACAGGCTGCTAGTTCCTGAATATCTAAATTTGTGACAATTTGTGAATGAATCACCATGCCCTCCACAGAACTTGGCAACTGGATCAGCGCTTCTGCATCTGGCATTGTACACAATTTGCATATTGTGGAAGTGAAGCACTTTGCAATCTCTGAAGCCCATCTCATTATGGCATGATGAGCTCATAGACATGTGCTTTCCATCTTTAGTTCTAATTTCAGGGCAGCCGTAGTTAAAACCTAAGGACACACATACATAGCTTATGGATAATGATTGTCTAAACTGTTTTTAGTTTAGTAAACTTAAGATGTTAAATTAAGAACAGCTTGACTTACTAGAGCTGAAAAGAGGACAGGCAAAAGTTGTCCCTCCTTAATACCAGTTTTTACAAAACAAAAAATTTTATAAAAATGCTTGAGTTACTTCAAATGAGAAAAGTTCTAGTAATGATTATTAAAATTTGAAGTACCTCCATAATAACTGATTTACATTTAACTTCCATAAAACACTTTTAGCAATCTTAACATTTAATGCCGTAATTTAAAACAAAAAGAGATCTCTTCTTTAGTTGCATCTACCTGTGTGATCATAATTTTTAAAAATAAGCTTTTAATTTAAAAATGATTTTAGATATACAGAAAAATGTGAAGATAATATAAAGAGCTCTCATATTCTTCACCTCCAGTTTTTACGGTTATTAGCATCTCACTTTATTACGGTATGTTTGTCACAAATCATCAACCAATTTTGGTGCATTATAATTAACTAAAGTCCATATTTAATTCATAATTCCTTCCTTTTTACTAATGTCTTATTTTTTTCTGTTCCAAAATCCCATCTTGGATGCCACATCATATTTAGTCACCTTATCTTTTTAGCCTCTTCTTGGCTATGACAGTTTCTCAGACTTTCCTTATTTGTGATGACCTTGAGAGTTTTGAGGAGCACTAGCCAGGTATTTTGTAGATTGTCCTTCAACTGGGATTTGTCTGATGTTTTTCTCATGATTAGACAGCATTATGGATTTTAGGAACAAAGACCATAAAGTAAAGTAACCAGCTTTTTATCGTTGTGAGGATTAGAGTGACAAGTTCCAAGCTTTTTATGTCAGAACTGAAACAGAACTCATGACATTTTAAGTGAATTCTAAGGTGCTGGAATGATTTGTATTAGGATTGCTTAAGTAGACAGTAGAGATATGTACACCTAATAGCACTACCACAGCTCTTCTTAGCTATCTAGCTCACAATTTTTGTTCTCAGAATGGACAGTTGGCTTTGGGGATGACTACCATTCCACTACTCATCCTGATAGGATGTCTTACTTTGATTAACTTTCATGCACATAAAGAACAGTAATGGTGGGAAAATGTTTTTATCTTGAAAGGGAACTACTTGATTCAATATAAATTAAAAGCTTTTGAAGGCAATATCACATAAAAAGAAGTAAAATTGTCATCAAACAGAATAACTTAATTACTCTCTATAAAATATTTATAACATGGTTGGATAACTTAGAGTAATGCCTCATATAAGAATAACTGTCTTTTTTTCTATATTTGTCAGATCCATTTTCGTGAAGGAGGATGTTTAGCTATCTCATGCCTAATTATTAATTATTAATCTATTTTTGAAGTTGAGACTGATGTGCTCTTGAATTTGGTTTACTGGTATTTTTGGGGGGATTTTTGCACTAATGTTCAGAAGAGATATTTGTCTGTAGCTTTCTGTTTTTGTTGAGACCTTTTCTGGCTTCAGTGACAGGGTGATACTGGCTTCATAGAATGAGTTAGAGAGGATTCTCTCCTTCCTGATGTTATGGAACAATTTCAAGAGAATAGGTGTCATTTCTTATTTGTAGGTCTGGTGGAATTCAGCTGTGAATCCATCTGGTCTGGGGCATTTCTTAGTTGAGTGATTTCCTATTACTGTTTTAATCTAGTTACACTTTATTGGTCTGTTCAGGATTTCTATTTCTTCTTGATTCAAGCTTAAGAGGTTGTATGTTTCCAAAAATTTATCCATTTTCTCTAGAATTTCTAGTTTGTCAGTGTAGACATTTTCATAGTAGCCACAGATAATATTTTTTATTTCTCTGATAACTGCTATAATGTCTCCTTTTTTCATTTATCATTGAGTTTTTTTGAGTCCTAATCTCTTCTATTTCTGGTAAATGTAGCTAGAGGTCTATGGATTTTGCTTTTCAAAGAACCATCTTTTTGTGTTGTTGATCCTTTGTATTGTATTTTGGTTTCCATTTTTTTTACTACTACTCTGAGCTTGGTTATTTCTTTTCTTCTGCTAGTTTTGGGTTTGGATTGTTCTTTTTTTTCAAGTTCATTGAGTTGTGACATTAGGTTATTAATTTGTGATCTTTTTTCTCTTTTCTATGTAAGCATTTAAGGCTACGAACTTCCCTCTTAACACTGCTTTTGCTTTATCCCATAGATTTTGGATGCTTGTATCATGTTTGAAATCCAGTTCAAAAAACCTTGGAGGGGGGAGGAGGGAGGAGGGGACGGGTATATGTATACACAAAGAGTGCAATGCGCACCACCCAAAGAATGGACATATTTGAAACTCAGACTTGGGGGGGGAGGGGAGGCAAGGGCAACATACGTAACCTAAACATCTGTACCCCATAACATGCTGAAATAAAAAAAAAATCTTTTGATTTCCATCTTAATTTCATCATTGACCCAAAGATTATTCAGCAGCAGGTTGTTTAATTTCCATAACTTTGTGTAGATTTAAGAGTTCCTCTTGGAATTAATTTCCAGTTTTATTCTACTGTGGTCTGAGAGGTACACGGAATGTATTCGATTTTCTGAATTTGCTGAGACTTTTTTTGTGGGCTAATATATGATCTATCTTGCAGAATGCCCCATCTGCTGATGAGAAGAATATATATTCTGCAGTTTTGTGGTAGAATGTTCTCCAAATGTCTGTCAGGTCCACTTGTTCTAGAGTCCCATTTTAAGTCCAGTGTTTCTTTGTTGATCTTCTGCTTCAGTGATCTGTCCAGTTCTGTCAGTGGAGTGTTGAAGTTTCTAGCAATAATGATGCTCATGTTTATTTCTTTGCTTAGATCTAGTAAAATTTGTTTTATGAATCTGGGACCTCCTGTGTTAGGTGCATATATATTTAGGATTGTTATATCTTTTTGCCAAATTGCTTACTTTATCATTACAGAATGATTGTCTTTGTCTTTTTTTTTTTTTTTTACTATTGTCAGTTTAAAGTCTATTTTATCTGATATGAAAATAGCTACTCCTGCTCATTTTTGGATTCCATTGATGTGGAATACTTTTTTTCCCATCACTTTAACTTGAGTCTATGAGAATCTTTGCAAGTAAGATAGGTTTCTTGAAGACAGTATATATTTGGGTTGTGTTTTTTTTTCACATATTCAGCCAGTCTATATCTTTTAAATGGAGCATTAAGACCATTTGCATTCAATGTTAATATTGATATGTGAGATACTCTTCTGTTCATAATGTTAACTGTTACCTAGTTTCTTTGTTTTCTCACTATGTTACTGTTTCATACAAGTTGTGAGCTTTAACTTTGGTTATTCCTTACACTGTTGGGTATCGACTCTTCTGTTCTATGCATAAAGTATTTTTAAGCATTTCCTGTAGGGCAGGTCTAGTGGTAACAAATTCTGTTAGTGTTTGCTTGTCTGGGAAAGACTTTATTCCTCCTTCATTTATGAATCGCAGTTTTGCAGGATACAAAATGCTTTGCTGGCAGTTATTGTGTTTAAGAAGACTGAAAATCAGACCCCAGTCCCTTCTGGCTATAAAGGTCTCTGCTGAGAGGTCTGCTGTTAGTCTGATGGGTTTGCCTTTGTAACTAACTTGTTGCTTTCATCTCACAGCTTGTAGGATTTTTTTTCCTTCGCTTTGACTTTGGTCATGCTGATGACTATGTGTCTTGGTGGTTTCTTATTTGCTATGAATCTTCCAGGTGTTTGATGACCATCTTGTGTCTGGTTGTCTAAATCTCTAGTGATACCAGGGAGTTTTTCTTCAACTATTATCTCAAATAGGTTTTCCGTGCTTTTTGCTTTTTCTCCTTCTCCCTCAGGGATACCTATGATTCTTATACTAGCTTGCTTTGCATAATCATATATTTCTCACAGTGATTGTTTATTCTTCTTAGTTCTTTTGTCTACATATTTTACTGACTGTGTTGCTTTGAAATCCTTTTCTTCAAGCTTTGAAATTCTTTCTTCCGCTTGGTCTAGACTGTTGTTACAGTTTTCTACTGTATTTTGAAATTCCCTAAATGAATCAAGGCATTGTGTTGTACAGCAGACCTGTAGAGTTTAGTCATCTTGCATAACTGAAACTTTATACCCATTGAAGAGCAACTGCCTATTTCCCCCTCGCCTCAATGAAATACTATGTAGTACTAGAACTAAATGACATGGAACTCAATTAATCTATATGTAGTGATATGGAATTAAAGGAGGAGAGATTAGGTGCATAGCAGTATATACAGTATGCTCCTTTTTGTTTAAGTAACAGAAAAAAATCATAATATAATGTTTGTTTACTTTTGCAGAAAGAAATACAGAAAGAATAAATAAAGATTTAATGAAAATGTTATCATAGATTTCAGGTAATAGAATGGGATGTTGATATTTCTAAGTGTACATTTTTATGTTCTTTGGATTTTTAAATCATGTAACCTGTTCATATA
This sequence comes from Propithecus coquereli, assembly GCF_000956105.1. Classification (NCBI taxonomy): domain Eukaryota; kingdom Metazoa; phylum Chordata; class Mammalia; order Primates; family Indriidae; genus Propithecus; species Propithecus coquereli. The sequence goes on along the minus strand of NW_012149997.1, from coordinate 752,809 downwards.
TTGAAGCATAAAAATAAATAAAAAGTTGAGTGGAAAAGAAACAAATAAAATTGAGCGTATATCAAATTGATAACATAAACACTCAGAGAAGAGAATTATTTCCTGTAATTTTTAGCACAGTACTCTAACTGCAAAAACTGTAAGGAACATTTATGTTTGTAGTAATATAGCAATCTTGAATAATTTTATATAATATTATAGTATAAAAATAAATAAATATATTAGAAATTGAGATTTTCACTGTAGGAGACAAGAGACACAAATACAAAATATAATATTTTAAGTAAACCATTATAATGTTAAATTTGAAGGCTAAATAGCCAAATGAACATGTAATTTTGAAATATGTATAAATAATTCCTAGGTTATCCATCAAGAGGGCCTAAAGGAAATGACATTGCAACAGCAAGGGCTACAGAGGCCTCTCTGGAAAAATCTTCATTTTAAATCTGAGAAAGGGAAAGTATATGGTAAGTCTGGAACATCTGTTTGTGCCAATAAGCAAGAAGGCATTTAAAAAGCTAATGAAGTCATGTCAATAGGACACAGGGTCCCACTTGAAGAGTTCAGACAGATCAAATTGGGAACAATCTGAGCATCTAAATGAATGACATTAATTTATTTAATGACACAAATTACAATGTACTGGATACATAAAAATCAGGAGTACAATGTGATTTTAAAAAATGCCAAAAATGAAAGGAAGTTGAAAGCTCTTCTTCATAGAAGAATGATGGCTTAAAAATGTGGAAGAAATGATAGAATTAGAAACATCATGATTTTGCAACCCCTAAGGCAAAGATTGTCAAAGAATGCTAAAACCACTGGATTAAAAGTTGTTGAGTAAGAGTATATTTGCCTAGAGCTAAAGTAAATCACCTCTCCAAATAACTGCTAATTACATTGAGCATATATGGAAACACCATCTAATACAAGTGATCAAATTTAGTTTTAAAAGAGTGGGACAACCTGACTCTACATCTTTGAATATATAGATGAAATACAATATGCGTAACATCACCTAGGAAGTGTCCTTCCCAAAAAGTATTTAACTGGAATCTAATAAAGTCTTTGGACCTCACTTTTAGTTTACAGGAAATATAATGAATAGAAAAGCATGTTAAATGAAATTATAATTGGCTAATCAGATAATCAAGAATGTGGGACATTTTAAAAGAAATTGGTTTTAGACATTTCAAAAAGTCAGTCTCAAGGAAAAAATGCTGGGAGACTGTTCTTGATTAAAAGAAACTAAAAAGGCCTAATAATGAATCATACATTTTGATTGCATATTGTTTGATTTTAATGACATTTTGGTAAGTATGTTAGATGATGTTTGAGAATTAATGCTACATTTTCTTAGATGTGATAATAATATCATGGTTATATAGAAGAATATCTTTATTCTTAGATGGTAAGTTTCTTGTGGTCAAAGTGACATTATTTCTGGAATTTATTTCCAAATGAGTTAGCCCAAAGTGTACTTGTGTATGTGTGTGTGTGTGTGTGTGTGT
>NW_012149997.1:745829-747385 GCF_000956105.1 Propithecus coquereli | reverse complement strand
AGGGGCATGGCATACTAGAGCTGTAGTTCAGAGAACAAAAGCCTACATTACAGCTCCAAAGGCTTTATCCTCCGAACAGCATCAATCCTCCGGGTGCGGAATGGGCGCGCGCATGCTCTAAAAGGAATAAATTCTGATACGTTACAAGATGGATGAACTTTGAAAATATTATAAGTGAAATAAATCAGAACAAAAGACAAATATTGTATGATCCCACTTATCTGAAATAGCTACAATAGACAAATTCATAGAGATAGAAAAATAGAGGGTAACAAGAACTGGGGAAAGGTAGTCTGGGGAGTTATTTTATGGGTACAGAGTTCTTACTTAGGATGATGAAAAGTTCTGTAAATGGATAGTGGTGATGGCTAACACTGATGTAACCAAAATGTTTGTACCCCCATAATATCCTGAATAAAAAATAAATAAATAAACAAAAATTTTAAAAAAAGAAGTTAAAATGGTATCATAAAGAATACTCAATCCAAAATGAGGAATAATAATAGTGAAAAGTAAACAAGGAACAGATCAGACAAACAGAAAACAAATATGATAGTTGATTTAAACCTAAATATGTCATCAACTGCATTAAATGCAAATAATCTTAGTGCCCCAATGAAAAGGTAAATATTGACAAATTGGATAGTAAGTAGCATGACCCAACTCTATGCTACCTGCAAGAAACCCACTTTAAATATAAAGACACAGAGCACTTAAAAGTAAAAAGATGATAAGAGATACAGGATATATCATGCTACCACTACTCTAAACAAGACTGTATTGATTATATTGATGTCAGGGAAATAAAACAAATTTTGGAAAAAAGAATATTAGCAGAAACAAATAGGGTCTATTCATAATGATAAAAGATTAATTCATCAAGAGAAACACAAAAGTCCTGAAAGTTTATGTGCCTAATAACAGAGCTTCAAAATAGTTGAAGCAAAACACTGATAGAAATAAAACATGCATACAATAAACAAATCCACAATCCTGGCTATATATTAAAATACCCCAGTGGAATAACTGGTAGAATCAATAGTTATAAAATTATATAGCATTTAGGAGACTTCAAAAACACTATCAACCAACTTGACCTGATTGACATTTATACAGCACTCCACCCATCAAAAACAGAATATATTTTCAAGTGCACACTGAATATCTACAAATATTTATAATACTCTAGCCATTAAAATGCCTCAATTAATTTAAAAAGATTTAAATCACCTAAAATATGTCCTCTGACCAAAAAGGAATTAAATTAAAAATCAATATCAGAAAGATATCTTGAAAAATCTTCCTAAAAACTATAAATAACATACTTCTAAATGACCCATAGTTCAAAGAAGAAATAAAAAGTGAAATTTAAAAGTATTTTAAGTCAACAAAAATGAAAACATGACATATCAACATTTGTAGAATGCATCTAAAACAATGCTTAGAAGCAAATGTATAGCTCTACATGCCCATATTAAGAAAAGAAGATCTTAAATTAATGACCTAAGCTTCCACTTTAAGAAATCAGAAAAGAAAAACAAATTGAGCCCAAATTA
>NW_012149997.1:741962-745702 GCF_000956105.1 Propithecus coquereli | reverse complement strand
TTAATATATCAAATCAGAGAAAATTTTCTGAAGACACAGAAAGCACTAACTCTAAAGGAAATAGTTTGATAAATGCAACTTAATTCATTAAGAAATTTTGTTAAGTAAAAGACCAACACAAAGTGGGTGGAAACTTTAGCAATATGTGTGACTGACAGAAAATCATTATAAAGAATCAATAAGAAATACTCAAAAGATGAAAAAATAGCAAAAGAAACACAGGCAAAAGATATAAACAGAACTTTCATAGATGAGAAGATATACATAACTTACAAAGATTTAAAAATAACTTCTTTAGTTATCAGGAAAATAAAAATTAAAATCACAAAAAAATGCAATATTATATTCATTAAAAGTCGGTTAAAAATGTATTGACTAATATGAAAGCAATAATAGGTTGTTTCATCCACCTCTACTTAAAAGTGAACAAAGTATGAATTGGTGCAACCACTTCTGAAATATTTTGGCATGACATAAGAAAGTTGAGTATGTGCATATGCCACAATCAGCACTGCTACTTCTATCAATATGCTTTAGGAGTTGACTTTTTTTGTTGTTTTTCTAAAGGGCCAGATAGTAAATATTTTAGTTTTTGTGAGCTATAGAGTCTCTATCACAACAATAAAACTCTACCATTGTAGTGTGGAAGCAGGCATAGAGAACACATAAACAAATGAGCATGGTGGCATTCCAATAAAACTTTATTTATAGCCACTGAAATGTAAATTTTATGTAATTTTCATATATCATAAAATATTCTTTTTTTCTTTAGTCATTAAAACACATAAAAATAATTCTTAGCTTATAGGCTGTAGTTAGGCAGCAGGCTGGAATTGGCTCATGAGCCATAGTTTGCCAACTCTACTATTTTCTACTTAGAATGGTCCAAGGACCAACAGCAATGAAAGAAAATGGAAATGCAAAATATTAGGCCCACCCAAGACTTTCTGAATCAAAGTGTACATTTTAACAAGATACCCAGGTGAGTTCTATTCCCATAACAACTTATTAAGCACTGCTCTAGATGAAATATGGCACAAATGCACCATGAAATATGAGCAGGCTGGGCACAGTTGCTCACATCTGTAATTTCATTGGGAGGCCGAGGCAAGAGAATTGCTTGAGGCCAGTAGTTAGAGACCAGCCTGCACAACACAGCAAGACCCTGTCTCTACAAAAACTAAAATAATTAGCTGGACATGGTGGCACACAGCTGTACTTCCAGTTACTTAGGAGGCTGAAGTAGGAGGATTGTTTAAGCCCAGGAATTTGAGGTTACAGTGAGTTATGATCATGCCACTGCACTCCAGCCTAGATGACAGAGCTATACTCTGTCTCTGAAGGAAAAAAAAAAGAAATATGAACAAATTTGTTAGTAGCAATATTTATTATGTTACCAAGATAATAGGTTTTTCCCCGAAAGGTGAGATTCTTTCCCATTAGATGTCACAAAGCCGATGTATGAAAATGAAAGTGAGTGGTAAGCAGGTCAAGCTTTATTCAATTGGGCAAGGAATGGAGAAGCAGCAGCATAGCCCACAAACCAACTTCTTATTGTATGAGAGATGAAGGGGTTAAAATATAGGATTTCTTTTATGAGTATTAAAATCAGAGGGTGGAATATTTGTGTTTTTTTGTGGAATGTGTGGAGAATTTCTCAGAACTGGAGCACCACCTTCTCCTTGTCCTTCCATGTTCTCTTCTGGTCATCACCATAGTAATTGTCAAGTGTCATGGCACCTGTGGGAATAACTTTTGGCATGGAAATCAGATTATAAGGAAGTCAGGGATTTCTAGAGGTCAAGTGGACCATCATCTTGGATCCCAGCAGTCCTAACCATTTTTGTCTGCTTCCAGGCATCCTTCTCCTTAAAAATAAGCACAGTTAGGCAGGCAGAGTTTGAGGGGGAGGTAAATATTCAGCTATGTTATACAGAACTAGAAATGGAGGTAAATGCTCAGTTATATTCTGCAGGCATTATACTAGGTAACAATGTTTCACAGGCATTATACTAAGTAACAATGTTTCACAGGCATTACACTGGTTAACAGTTACAGCTAAAAACTGATAAAAAAAAAAAAACGACTCTATGTCCATTAATAGAAGAATAGACAAATCAATTGTGCATATTCATTAAATAGAATATTATATATTATTGTTAATACATGCATCAGCTTAGATGAATATCAAATATACATTGAGAAAAAGAAGCAAATCATAGAATAATATGTGAGATTTGACTCGATTTATATAAAAACCAAAAAACAATATATTAAGAATATCTAGACATGTGGGAAAAACTAAAAGAAAAAGCACAAAAATGATAATGCGAAAAATAGAGTAAATTTCTGCTTCTAGCCACGGTGGAGTAATACAGACAAAATTAATCATTTTACCTTAGCATCTTAAAAACTAAACAAAATATACAGACCAAAAGTTTTCAGAAATTGGACAATTCTCAGCACAAGACCTTGATCCCTAAGCCCTATGATTGACCCAGTTTACAGCCTAGAGTGAGTATCTAGGTTGCAGTTCAAGAAGGAACAACAGGTGTGGAACCCTACAATCACCCTAACTTCGGGAGAAATATCTAAGAATTGAAGAGGCTAGGATGACTAGAATTTGCATGTCAGAGTGCCGGAGAAGAGAAAGCTGCACAGAAAAAGAAGAACTCCACAGAGAAAGAACTCCAGAGAATTTCAGAGAGTTCCACTGGAGTCCTCAGCTAGGAACGGATCAGTGCACAAATGGGAAGAAACTATCCAATGCTGAGGAAAGAACCACTGGAAAGAAGCAGACAGAAAAGTTTGTGTTTCCTAATGATAAAGAGAAAAAAATCTTTTAATACATGAAACATTAAGTAGAATAGTAGGATGGATATTTCCTCAGTATTAGGGAAAAATTAACTGTTTGAGTCCCCTTAACAAAGCTTAAAAGCAAAATTTGAAGGGTTAAATTGTTGCCAGGTAACTAAATTGCATCACAGAAAAATGCATAAGAATATTTAAAGGAATATAAAATATTTTGCACCCAACAAGTTAAAAGTCACAATGGTTGGCATATAATAAAAAACCTACAAGATATATAACAATGCAGGAAAACACAACTCATAATGAAGAGAAAAATCAAGCAAGAAAAACAAACCTGGAAATGACACAGAGGACAGAAGTAGTAGCCAAGGATATGAAAACAGTTGTTATAACCATGTCTCATATACTCAAGAAGGTATAGAAAATCATGACCATAATAAAAGGAAATACAAGGAGAGCATGAAAAATTAAACTTCTAGAGATGAAAAATATACTGGGTTAATAGCTAGACACTGCAGAAGAAAAGATTAATGAACTTTAAGAGAAAACAATAGAAGCTATCCAAAATGAAATTATACAAAGGGCTTAAAAAATGAACTGAGCCCCAATGACTGTGGTACAATTCAAGTGGCCTGATATAAATGGAATTATTGCATCCACTAAAGAAACAAAATTATGATATATAGGTAATACCACAACAAAGAAGTGAAGTGTTCACATGGTGGTAATACTGATTGGGTGCCACTCAGGTAAGGGGGATCAGGGCGGTAAACCCACAACTAATGGAAGCAGAATGCACTATATGGGGGAGGGACATGCTTGTAGCCCTGGCTTATTGGGGCAAACATATCACATGTAACCAAAATGTTTGTACCCCCATAATATCCTGAATAAAAAATAAATAAATAAACAAAAATTTTAAAAAAAGA
>NW_012149997.1:737663-740902 GCF_000956105.1 Propithecus coquereli | reverse complement strand
AAAGATGTGTGCAGAAATCAATGGCCTAGAAAAACCAAAATATAGAAAAAAATCAATAAAACCAAAAGCTTCTCTTTTTTTTTAGCGGATTAGTAAAACTCTAGCCAAAATCTTCAGGAAAAATAAGAAAAAAAAAATACAACTTATCAAAATCCTGAATGAGAGAGAAAAATAGTCACCTACAGATCCCACATACTTTATGAAAGATAAGGAAATACTGTGAACAATTTAATGCCAATAAATTTGACAACTTACTTGAAATGGAGAAATTTCTTGAAAGACACAAACTGCCAAAGCTAACTGAAGAATAATATATAACCTGAATAGCCCATTGTACACAGATGTTCATATCAGCTTCATTTTTAATAGTCAAACTCAGAAATTATCCAAATGCCCATCAATAGGGGAATGAATAAGCCAAGTTTGATATATCCTCACAATGGAATACCTCTTGAAATTAGAAAGGCATGAACTATTGGTACATGCTCAAAATAATTATGTTGAGTGAAACAAATCAAGCTAAAATGAGTACATATTGTAATAATTGCATTTATAAAAAAACTAGAACATGCAAGTTATCTATCGCACCACTGTTAGGTTTACTTAGAGTGGGAACCAGAAGAGTATGTATAGGACTTAATACCTAGATAGTGATCATAAAGCCTGTGAAACAAAAGCCACAAGAGTCTGGAGAGTCAGAGGTTGTAACTCTAACTTCCACCACAGATAGCTGCAGGACCACAGGCAGCTGCAGGGATGCCATGCTGGCATTCCTTATCCCCACCGATAAGGACGATAAGGAGGAAGCTATCCCCTTTCCCTGTCTCTGCAGGTGTTGCTCACTCCCCCTGGAAAAACCCTCTATAAAACCTAAGGCTTCCCCCTCCCTCGTGGTGGATGTTCTTTAGGCCTCCACCCATCTGCACCCAGATGCTCAAAATAAACAGCATTTTGCTACACATGAGGCTTTGTGTCTCTCTCTCGGCTCTGGACCTAACACTCACAAAGCAGATCAGTAGTTGCCTGATGATGCAAGAGAGTGGCGGGAGGGTAAGAATGTGGTGATTATTTCATGAGTGTATACATATGTCAAAAGTTATCAAATTATTTACTTTAAATATATGTAATTTGTTGTATGCTAATTATATCTCTATATAGCTGTAAAAATATTAAGGTAGGCTAGACTAGGCTGAGGTTACAAAGAATTTAAAAATTGTGGCAGTATTAATATAACAAAAGTTTATTTCTCTATCAAACATAGCTGGCTGGATACATGCCCAGGCGGAGTTCCTGAACATCTGTTGCCCATGTGATAGCTACCTTTCCCAATCTATTTAGACCTTGTGGCACCTCCATATATACATGTGCTCACATTTGCACTATAGAAGGAGATGAGAGAACTGGAGAGTTGAATACTAGACTGAATCCTTTTGGCCAAAAGAGGCGCACATCACTTCCATTCACATTGATTAGGAAGAACTAGTCACGTGGTCATTCCTTACTTCAAGGGGCCAGAGAAGTGGAAACCTCCGTGTACCAAAAATACAGGAGAACCAGATATTGATGACCATTATTAATGACAGGCACACATAGTTACCTGTGGGGATACACACATGCATGCGCACACACACATACACACACAATTAATATAAATATATTAATGTATTAAACTATTACAGACACATTTACTGTTTTATATACTTCATAACAAAAAGGCTGAAAAGAAACTTGTGCAGAGTAAATAATAGAGCCTTTTGATAGTGTGAAGTTAATCGTATTTTATTTGGGGAAAACTCATGTAAACTCAACTCACACTGTCTTGAGAGGAAAAGAGAAATTAGCTTACATAAAAAATGAAACACCAGTTTCAGAAATTCATGGACCTTCAAGTGATGAAAGAATGTTTATCAAATGATGCTATATCTGAGATTGCTTTTCTCCTTTTCATGGAGCCAAGTGGGAAGAACTCTTCCCTTTTATTATAATCACCCAAAAATTCCCAGAGATATATATCATTATCTGCCTTGAGGCACATGGCTATTTCTGTACTAATTCCTGGGAGCAGTGATGTGATTCTATGATGGGTCAGGCCTGCACTTTGTTGCCAACTATGTGTGTGGTAGGGACAGATGCCAAACCATTGCAAACCACATGGTGTCTGTACGAATGTTTCTCCAAATGAAAATTAGATGATTGTGACGAAAGAAAGAGAAAGAAAGAGAGGGAGGAAGATGGGAGGATGAGAGAGAGAGAGAGAGGAGAGGAAACAGAGAGAGGCAGAGAAGGAAGGAAGAAAGGGAGGAAGGGAAGGAGAGAACTGGTCATGCGATCAGCAACAAGAGATTACTGTTAACAGCAAAGTTTCTAATATTTAGAAGCTTAAATTCCTGTCTAAAGGTAGTTTTTTTATTGATTGTAAGTCAGTCACTATAGTATTAGGTTTTGTTTTTTTATAAATTAAGAACCCTGCATTATATACTCGATTGTATTATACAAATACAATGCAATTAATTTGTCCCTTCTCTTGTCAACATAGTGTGTTATAGTGGTGTTATTTAGATTTGACCCCAAAGCAGATGTCTGCAAAATAAGGGTAATTGCTGAGCACAGGTTGACTAACATAGACAATTGTTTTATTTTGGGGTCCTTCAAATTATTAGCAGAAAATGCCCACTCCCGTTTCTTCCTCCTCATTTTTATGAAAACTTAAGCCTGTGTACACTTCATGAAATCTGTCTCAAATTTATTGGTACCAATGGGATTGTTCAACTTATTGCACTGCACATATCTAAAAATAGGTTGCATTAACTGTGCCTCTTCCTTCTTATTTTAAAATACATTTTATTCTTTGTCCTTTTAAAAATAAATGAATTCATTTTTAGTTGATTATTCGTATTAGTGGGATTTTGTAATTGAAATTGACAATTAGGACATGTGAATGCCATTTCATCAATCTAACAGCAAAGAAATAAGAAAGTCTGTAAATTTTTTCTTACAACACTGCAGTTCTAGGCAAATCAATAGAGAAGGAAGAGAATCTTAAGCAAAAATAGCCTAAGCTGTAATTGTGAAGTCATTTTTTTTCAGCCTCTACCTCATTAATTTTAAATAGTTGTTTGGGGAAAAGCGAGTCTATATTGGAAAAGACTTCCTTTTATCTGACCTTGTATCACCTGTCTCGTATCTCCTTCCTATGCTGGCAGAGAAAAGAAGACCAGCAGTAAAAACAACAGATGTTA
>NW_012149997.1:723947-726823 GCF_000956105.1 Propithecus coquereli | reverse complement strand
ATATTTTGGAGAATCAAAAGAAGAGTACATGGTTTGCCATTCATGTGTTGTCTTTATCATCTGCTACAACCTTAGCCTTTTTAATGTGAAAACCCATTGTAGTTTAAAATGTAAACCCCATTGTCTATGAAATTATTGTGTCCAGTAAAAAAACCACTAATTTAATTTGTTTATAGATTTAAAGCATCAATGAAAATACTTGCCAGAGAAGTAAAATTAATTCAGTATGTCTCTCTAAACAGATCAGTCTTTCCAAATTGTTTTCATGAATTTTATACAAAGATTAAATTTGTCAAGATAAAATTATCTAAAAAGCAAAATGAAGTCTAGAAAGATATGCAGCTCATCAAGTCAAGATAATAATAGCATAAGTTCTATCTATGGTGTTATATTGTAATTGCTTGCTCCTGTTATTGCACATTTGTTGAATGCTATACACTTCACATATGTTTGGGGACCTATTTGTAAGCTTTATTCATTTAATTTTTTATTTTTCTCAATTATTGGAGAAATTTTCATATTTTTTGATGTTATTAATAGTAAAAATCACAGGAATGTATTTCCATAAGATTTGAATTTCTAATATACATGAGATAATATTTCACCCAAGTGTACTATGAAAGAAATTTCATGTATATGTACATGCTGTCACAGTTTGATCATAAACAAGGAATTCAGTCAAGCTGAGGAGGGATAAAATAAATAGAATCTAAGCAATGAGGCAGACTAGATTATATTAATATTAACACAAACTGAAGCCAAATTTCTGGGGTTTTCACTGCCTGGGTCTTTTCTGAATGAAAGGACTAGGGTTTAAGCCACAGAAATGTTGACTTAGGATCTTATAATATATCTTATAAGGACTATTAAAATATCTGATAATGTTTAATCTAAAACAAAGTAAATTATCAGGAATTAATATTTTGTGTAGATATAACAACATTCTAAACAGATGAAAAACTATATTTACTTTTTAATTTCGGAAAAGAGACAGAAATGAGAACATTTTCAAAGATATCAACCAGTTAGATTTTGGATCCGTGTAATAAAAAAAGTTTCGTAATAATCTGAACATTTTAGAAATGAGATGAGCTCTCTGATAACATGTTCGAAATTACCAGAATTGTTATAGTGGAGGTTATGTATCCTACCGCCAGGAATATTACCATATATGTGATTTTTGTTTGGAAAGGGAACATGAACCTCTCTCACAATTAGGATTTGGAAATCCTGCAATTGCATTTATCTGTGCATTCATTCATGGAATACACATTTCTTAAGAAGTTCTGAAGGATCAGATGCTGTGTTAGACTTTGAGGAGACAATAGTGGATAAGCCATAGCTCCTGCTTTTAAAATGCTTAGAGCTGGGGAGACAGATAATCAAAGGGAAACTCCCTGAAGAGTGTGAAAACCGTAAAGCAAGTAAGTGCTAAATGGTAGGATAAAGGCTCCACAATGTAATATTGTACAACCCATTTGGTAAAACACAACAAACAAACAAACAAAACTGCATTGCTCATGCATAGAACATGAGCAAGGTAATACCAAGCTGTAACAAAACACAGATAAGTGGAGTCATCTCTGAGTAAAGCTTTTAGTAAAATTACATATGATTTAAAGCTTGGCCAATGATAGAAAAAAAATCATTAAAATATTTTATAGCAAATAAATAACTTCAAACAGCAGGGGGCACTGAACATTAGCAATTTCAATGTATAACATTTAAGTGGCACTAAGCGATACCATTTTATACATTTTAAATTTACTTTTATGTAAAATTTCAATGTGAGCAATCACTGTGTGAGTTTAGTGGTAGATCTGGATTTCACACATATTTTTGCTGTTCATAATGAGTGCTAACAACACGTGATTCATTTTATATTATATTGTCATAGTAGGAGCTAGAATGAGGACATGAAATGGATAACAAAATTAATATTTGAGAAGTATTTTGAAACACAACATAATCAGTGTAAAATAAGACTTTTATTCTCCATGCTTGCACAGCATGAGAGAGTAATGAAAAATTTCAGGGAAAACAGTAGATAATATGCTGCTGTCTATTATCAAAAACATTAGATTAAAAGGTGCAAGAGGTCCTAGAAATGTGAAAGTTGGGTGTGGAGTCAAGGGTTAGTTTTGTAAGGACTTAGTATCCCAACGTATATGATACAGATTTAATGCCGGGGAGATAACCTAATTAGAAATAGTGCTTCTAATATTATTTCACATTACAGCATTTGAAAATGCATCACGAGATATGAATTTACTTCCATCTGTAAGTGTTTTCAATCATCAGATATCCTCTACTGAATAGAAAATTGCTATGGAAAAAGAAACATCTTATGCTATGAATCATTGTCTGTGGTCTAGTGGTTAGGGGAGGTGCAAAGGGAGAGGAAGGGATAGAAAGAAATAAGTTCAAAGGACTCTAGTAGAAGAAAGAGAACTTAAAAGAAAATTTTTGTCTTTTTTTCACTAATAATACCATTTGTTTTATGCTCAATACATACCAGAATCTTCCATGTGAAGTTAGTTAATCTTTTCAAGTATTCAGAGTTGGCATTGTTACCTTCTTGTTACAAATGAGGAAGTTCAGGTTTAGAAAAGTTACATAAATTGCCCAATTTCACAAAACTACCAATGGCCAAAGGTGAGATTTAGACCTCCTGTCCTTTTGCCTGCAAATCCTGTGGCTTTCCAATATGCCAAGTTTAGCAGGAGTAACACATAGGTATTTGCCCAGATTACCTTCCTGGTTTAACTCATTTGTCCCACATGCTCGAAAGATCCCCAATTCCATAGACATCCTGGATTATGCTTTCTTGGCTGCAATGTCTGGCACACAGTGCTGCTATAGTTTAGTTGGATCAC
>NW_012149997.1:714457-717602 GCF_000956105.1 Propithecus coquereli | reverse complement strand
CCAATTTTATAAAAAAATGGGGAGGTCTCCACATAACAGCAAAACTTCCATTAGAAACACTTGATGGAGGGTAATTTTTGTTCTCTTATTTATTGTGACACCCAATCAGTGCATTGGTGTATTCATTAAGGCTGCATAGTAAATGTGACAGGTGGCTGTGCAATACGAAAGCAACTCAAGCTATTCCTTATACAGACAAATAAATATTTCCTTGTAGTTGTGCCTCTAATGTAATTTGCTCACTCTGCTACCTGTCTATTCTCCTCTAACCCAAAATCAGTCTTTAAAACAAGAGAAATATATGGAAGCTTTAAATGTATGATTCATGCTCTGTTTTTTTTTAAAAGTCAAGAATTTTGAGATAGGCCATGTTGACTATACACTGCCAAGACTTTTCACGTGAGATGTAAATTAACTTATTACTGCAAAATTGGGTCGACATCAGTTTTAAAGGCTACTTGAACACATTAGGGGATGTGAAATTAAAGCAAAACCTCCGAACAAAATCTCCGAAAAAAGCAGGCTTGTGTTTGATAAGTGAAACATGTTTTTCTTTTTTCTTCACAGAAAAAAACCCCACAAAATATAAGGTTCAATGCAATTCACCAACACCCCTAAATTGAATTTTAAGCCTAGCATCTGTTTCTTGGATGACTGTGGGCTTACCACCCAGGGTGTTGAGAGATTCACATGAACTGACTAGCTTCTCTTTGTTCTGATCTCTATTTATCTCCTCAGGCCCAATTCTCTCCTCCTTCTGGGAAAGACTGAAATTAAGTAATGCTGCATGCACTCTCTAATTTTAGTCATAGCATTCTTCTCAGGATGGTGGGGTGGAGAGACTATATTGTGACAAATATTTCACCCTTTCTTCAATCTAGGGATGATAATTTTGGTGTCCTTTATAATAGATATGGGAGGTTTAAAAATGTCTCCCTCTTAGCAGCTGTAAAATTGTTATCATAAAATAACATGATTTTTGTTATTTTATTTCATTGCTTTAGAATCAGGAGGAGGAGTTTTTTATTAGAAAAAAAGAAAAGGATTCTGTGAACTTCTATTCATCTGGTAATACATTTTAAGATTAAGGCTATAGTTTTTAAGATCCTTAATTTTTACATTATGACTTATGTTTCTCATTTATAAGTTTACTACACCAACTAGATGCTCAAAGATATTTTTGATGAGTAAAATTATAAAAAGCTTCAGTGAATTTTATATACTAAGTCTCAATTCCAAAATCTGCAACCTCCATATGTTGGGATTTATATTTCCAATTTATGCAGTCAGGTAGCATAATTTTTAAGACCCTCTTTGATGTAATTCTGACTTTAGGCAGCTATAACACTATTTACAAAGTGCTGATGATGGCTTGTGTCAGTTTGACCCAGTCACAGATTCCTTGTTATTCTTATTGATACACACTCTGTGAAATGGAAAAGCATTTGAGTTGACTGAATAAACCATGAAAATGTAAATATACAGAAATGATAAAGGAAATCTGAGGAGTCTGAGGGAAGGACTGTGTTCCATGCTGATCTAAATAGTTAATTTGCTCACAGCTTTTAATTTATTCATTCCACAAATACAATGTATGCAATATTACCAGCTAAGTGCCTGGGATTCACTGGTAACAATGGTAGACACTTTCCCAAAGACTTTAAGAGTCCACAAAGCACATGCAATTAAACAAAAATTCAAGTATGATGCATGCTAGGATAGAGGGTCACAGATACTAAGGAAACATGGCACAGGAAAAATGCCTTATGTAAATGGAGAAAGTGGTTAAAGTTTCTCTTAAGGAAGAGACATCAGTGTGGAGATCTGAAGGATGAGTGAGCATTCAGTGAAGAGGAAAGAAGGGGAGGTCCAGGGAGAGAATACAGAAAGCATGATGCATTGCCCAAGCTGAAGGAGATTCCATGGGAAGGGGTCTGCTTTGATGATGCTTGGAGAAAGACAGGCAGATAACTCTTCGTATCTGCCTGTATGTATGAACATTAACAGGGAACAGCCAACTGGGCCAAGTTCTGAGGTAAAACTTGGCTGAATGGCCAAAAAGCATTCCGTAGAAGTCTTTGACTATAGCTGTGCTTTTTTTGTAACTTCACTGGAGCATTTGCCTTCCATTCTTTTGTAAATTTGTTCCCACTTATCCTGAGTAAAACCTTCACACACCACAAACAAATCTCTCAGTTAGTCTTACCAGCCCACCTTCCTCTCAATTTCCATCTTTTTGTCTAAGGCTCACTTCTTTCATTTGCAGCTGAAAGGAGGAGAACTCTTTTTGTTTTTTTCAGTATTGGCCCAAATTAGACTTCATAAACCACTTGCCATTAGGAGGAAGTCGGGCAGTTTATAAAAGTTAGCATTCATTCAAATTTGTATGAATTTATTCTGGGCTTTAAATGTGGACCTCTCCTTTAAGGATAAATATAGAAAATTTGCTAAGAGAGTAGAATTTAGGTGCCCTTACCACATACAAAAAAGAAGAGGTAACTTAAAGGTGATGACTATGTTAAATTGCTTACCTATAGTAATCACTTCACTGTAGATATGTTAATCAAACATATTGTACACCTTAAATTTATACAATATAAAAATTTTAAAAACTTGTGTTTTCTCTGACGTTTGCTCAGTTGCACACAAAGGGCATAGAGGAAAGTCTAAACCTATGGAAGATACTTATTAGTTTTATGTGAATCTCTTGAAATTCAAATAGTAAGATTTTTTAATTGTTTAAAGGGAGTTTTTTAGATTCAAATGCAAAAATAAGAAACAGTCAACAGAAAATGTTTTTTCTATGTGCTAAGATGAGTTTGAATGACAAAAAAGGAACACTCAAAGTAAACCACCATTTTGCCTAACAGACACATTATTTTCAGACAAGATGTTAATTTCACAACTTAAAATTAGCTTATCCTTTTTCTTCTTAGAAAACTGATGACTGAAAAAATAATCCATTAAAACTGAATAAGCTAAATAAAAACATAATTGGGTCTTAAACATGAGCAAACAAAACTTATTATATTGCATAGCTAATAGTAACACTGCTGAAATGCAGCCATCTGTTCAACTTGAAAACTTTATTTTGAAATTGTTACTAAGTATAAGTAACAATGGTCTTGGATATCCCATTCCAAAA
>NW_012149997.1:711132-714157 GCF_000956105.1 Propithecus coquereli | reverse complement strand
TCTTCAGTCCCAGTGAAGAGAAACAAGTTTAACCAGAAATAATAAGTTCATGGCTTTGTACAGTCATCATAATATTACTTTCATTAAACTATATAGGATGCCATAGAGTGATCAGTGGAGTTTGCACTGCAATATACATTTCACAAGAGGAGGGGTTTTTTTTTGTTGTTTTTTATTTTTATTTTTGTCTTTTGTACACTGAAGTACTCCAGATGCCTAGGAGATTATTTAGCATATAGAAAATGTTCATTAAATATTTGTTGAAAGAATGAATGAAGGGGAGGAAGAAGATAGGATATAACATTTATCAAATGTAGGTATTGTTATGAGCACTTCACAATAAACCATCTTAGTACGATACTTATACAATCCATATGGAGGAAGCATGAATATTACATTTTAACAGAAAAGAAAACTAAAGTTCAAAATGGTGGGTTTAATTACCCAAAAGTTTATAGTCAGTAACCAGCAGATCTGGCAATCAAAAAATATTCAATAGGCTGCCCAAATAATACACTAGTAACAGTATCAGACTATTTATAAAATGTATCAGACAAAGTAACAGTTGAATATTGCAGTAACCTATGAGATCTCCCACCATTGAGAACCCATGATTGAAGGAGCAAGGGAGAATAATTACTGTGGATGAGAGACACCACAGATTTAATCAATTGCCAAGATTCCCTATTTGGAGGAGCCACCAGTAAGATATATCATTGAGATTACCTGTTGATAGGTACAATGCTTAAAGAAGATACACATGGCTACGTTAGGGAAACCATTATTATTTGATAGCCACTACATTAGCTTTCTATTGCTACTATAACATATTATTCACAAATATAGTAGCTTATCTTAGCCTTTTGTAGGCCAGAATTTTTTTTAATTATTATGAGTACATAATAATTGTGTATCTTTATAGGATTCATGTGATGTTTTGATACAGGCATACAATGTGAATTAATCAAATCAGGGTAGTTGGCGTATCCATCACCTCAGGCATTTACCATTTCTTTATGTTAGGAACATTCCATTTCCATTATTTTAGTTATGCTTAAGTATACCCTAACTTATCATTGATTATAGTTAATTTTTGTGCTATTAAATATGGTTCATTCTGTCTAATTATCTAACTATATTTTTGCACCCATTAACCATGCTCACTTTATCCTCCTCTCTACTACACTTCTCAATCTCTGGTAACCATCATTCCACTCTGTCTCCATGAGATCAATTGCTTTTTTAAAATATTTTTATTTTTTTATTTCAAAATATTAAAGGGGTACGATCTTTTTGGTTACATGGATCACTTTCATAGTGCTTGAGTTATGGCTGTAAGCGTGCCCATCACCCAAATAGTGTTCATTGCACCCGTTAGGTAGGTTTTCGCCCCTCCCCTTATCCTCCCTCCCCCCTGCTTGATTTCCACTGAGTTTTACTTCCCTCTGTGCACATGTGTGCTTATCGGTTGGTTCCAATATAATAGTGAGTACATGTGGTGTTTGTTTTCCTTTCTTTAGATACTTCACTTAGAATAATGGTCTCTAGTTCCATACAAATTGTTGCAAAAGGCATTGATTCATCCTTTTTATGGCTGAGTAGTATTCCACAGTATACATATATAACATTTTGTTAATCCATTCAAGAATTGATGGACACTTGGGTCGATTCCACATCTTTGCGATTGTGAATTGTGCTGCTATAAACATTCGAGTGCAGGTGTCTTTTTTATATAATGACTTCTTTTCCTTTGGGTATATACCCCATAGTGGGAATGCTGGATCAAATGGTAGGTATACCTTTTAGTTCTTTGAGGAATTTCCATATTGCTTTCCATAGGGCTTGTACTAATTTGCAGTCCCACCAGCAGTGTATAAGCATTCCTTTCTCTCTGCATCCACACCAGAATCTATTGTTTTTAGATTTTTTAATAAAAGCCATTCTAACTGGGGTAAGGTGATATCTCATTGTGGTTTTAATTTGCATTTCCCTGATGATTAGTGACATTGAGCATTTTTTCATATGTTTATTGGCCATTTGTCCATCTTCTTTTGAAAAGCTTCTGTTCATGTCTTTTGTCCAGCCAACTGATCTTTGACAAAGCAGAGAACAACATACACTGGGGGAAGAGAAGCCCTACTCAATAAATCCTGCTGGGAAAATTGAATAGCCACATGCAGAAGAATGAAACAGGATCCATATCTCTCACCACTAACAAAAAGTGAGGCACGAAACCATAAAAATTCTACAAAAAATGTAAGAAAAACTCTTCTAGATATCAGCCTAGACAAAGAATTTATGACTAAGACTCCAAAGGCAATTATAGCAATAAGAAAAATAAATAAATGGGACTTGATTAAATTACAAAGCTTCTACACAGCTAAGGAAATAATCAATTGTGCAAATAGATAACCTACAGAATGGAAGAAAATATTCACAAACTATACCATCCAATAAAGGGCTAATATCCAGAATCTACAAAGAACTCAAACAAATCAAGTGCTTTTAATATTTACCTCCCACATGTGATTGAGAATATATGAGATTTGTCTTTCTGTGCTTGGCTTATTTCATTTAATGTTCTCCAGTTCCATCCATGTTGTTGCAAATGGCAGGATTTCATTCTTTTTGTGGCTATATCATATTTCATCGTGTATATGTACCACAATTTCTTTAGCCATTCATCCATTAATGGATACGTAGGTTGATTCCAAATCTTAGCTATTGTGAATAGTGATGCAATAAACATGGGAGTACAGATATCTTTTTGATATACTGAACTTCCCTCCTTTGAATATACCCAGAAGTGGGATTATTGGGTCATATGATAGTTCTAGTTTTAGTTTTTTGAGGAACCTCCATACTGTTTTCCATAGTGGTTGCACTAATTTATATTCCCACCAACAGTGTTTGAGGGTTCCCCTTTCTCCACATCCTCACCATCATTTGTTACATCATTCCTCTAGTTTTGTTCTTTTTGCTCAGAATGGCTTTGGGTATTCTGGGTCTTTTGTCTTTCCATATA
>NW_012149997.1:705543-706827 GCF_000956105.1 Propithecus coquereli | reverse complement strand
TATATAAAATTTATATTTAAATTCAGGAAAAATAGAAAGAATGCCACTAGGACACTCTTTTTAAAAAGAACTGGGAAACAGAGGAGGCCTGGTTATAGATTGGTAGGGAAAGAGTAGTGGAAACTTAGCTGAAGAAACAAGATCTCCTCAAGTAAGTTTTGGAGACTCTTCAAAATAAAACTATACTGCAATGTAAGAAAATAAATACCACTCAAAAGCACAGTTGCTTAAAACAATCGTTTTATTGTTATTGTTGGGTTTTTTTGTTTTGTTTTTTCGTGATTCTGTGGTCTGACTGATTCAGTTGGGCAGTTTATCTGTTCTATGTGATTCCAGTTTGGGTTGCAATCATATGGAAGCTCAACTGGGCTAGAATGTCTAAGATACTTCACTCATATGTCTGACACATTAATGGGGCTAGATGAAGAACTAAGCTCAGGATGCAAGGATGATTGAGCCTCTCTCCCTTTCTATGTAGTCTCAGAGCCTCTCTTCCTTGTAGCTTCTCCGTGTGGTCTCCACACAACTTCTCTCCAGTAGGGCAGTCAAATTTCTTATATGGCAGGTCAGCATTCCCAAGAGCACAAGAGCATAAATTTGCCAGACCTTCCCAAAGCTTAGGCCTAGAACTGGCAGAACTTCCCTTTACTGAATTCCATTGGATAAAGTGAATCACAGAGCCAGGCCAAGTTCATTGCAGAAGGGGAATACAAAAAGTTGTGGATACTAGGAGACATGGTTCACTGGAGACTGTCTTGGAGATTATTTATCTCCGTTACTCATCACAGCAATTCATTAAGGATACCATCCCTTCCTCCTTTCCTGAGCTGATGGTTACAGAGAAATATGTTCCTGACCCAAGGCCTTAGCAGTTGACGATGTGTATAGTCATTCAAAGAATAGATCCTAGTCATGATATTTGGGCCTGAGAGAGAAGAAAAGCAGAACTTAATGTGTGTCTAGTATTTTTACAAGAGACTGTATTATGGTGGGAAAGTATAAGGGTGTGGAAACAAGGAAAAGCACTGTTAGCCAGGAATACAATATACTAATATGTCCATTCTCCGAGAAAAGTTTCCCCTAGACACAATGTCAATAGTCCACATCAAAGAAAATCGAGGAAGCAGTTCTCCATAACTCCAGGAAAGTCTAATATTAGGTACCTTAGTTATTTAACCTATTCCTCCATCCTTTCGTATGGGACAGAAAAACAGCCTACAATAAAATAATGGAAAACAAATGTCATGGAAAGAAACAAATGAAAATAAGAATCTGAACTAAACA
>NW_012149997.1:701913-705493 GCF_000956105.1 Propithecus coquereli | reverse complement strand
TTTCCAATTTTTGTGTCCTCTTCAATTTCTTTCATCAATGTTTTATAGTTTTCATTATATAGATCTTTCACTTCTTTGGTTGAGTTTATCCCCAGATATTTTTAATTTATCTGTAGCTATCGTAAAGCGGATTATTTTCTTGGTTTCTTTTTGAGATTGTTTACTCTTGACATATAGAAATGTTACTGATTTCTGCATGTTAATTTTGTATCCTGCAACTTTACTGAATTTGTTTATCAGTTGTAATAGTTTTTTTGTGGAGTACTTAGGTTTCTCTAGACATAAGATCATACTGTGTGCCTATAAGGATAATTTGACTTCTTGCTTTCCAGTTTGGATGTCCTTTATTTCTTTCTTTTATCTGATTGCTCTAGCTACAACTTCTAGTACTATGTTGAATAACAGTGGTGAAAGTGGGCATGTTTGTCTTGTTCCAGATTTTAGAGGAAAGGCTTTCGGTCTTTCCTCATTCAACATACTTCCTGTGGGTCTGTCATTTATGGCTTTTATAACATTTGGGTAAGTTCCTTCTATATCCAGTTTTTTGAGATTTTTTATCATGAAGTGATGTTGAATTTTATCTAATGCTTTTTCTGTATCAGTTGAAGTGATTATATGGTGTTTGTCCTGAGCTATGACTCTTGCAGATTCCTGATGGTATTGCCTTGGTAGACTTAGATAAGTTACAGGAGAGTTCCCTGGATTACCAGGCCAATTCTCTCACTCTCTTCTCTCACTCTTTTTCTGGGCTGCTGGAGTTGAAGGAGGAGTGACATAGGCACTTCCTCATGGGCACCAGCACCATGTCACGCCTGGAACCAGCCCAATCTCACCCAAAGCCTGTGGTGACTATTGCTTGGCTGTGTTTGATGTTTATTCGAAGCCCAAGGGCTCTTTAGTCAGCGGGTGGCCAATCTTGCCAGGACTGGTTCCTTGCCTTTAGCGCAGCATGTTTCCTTCTGGCTCAGGGTAGGTCCAGAAATTAGGTCAGAAGTTTAATGCAGGTATCATCAGATTAAAGTCAAGGTGATGACAGGGCTACATGACTTTTTGGAGACTCTAAGGGAAAAATCCTTTTTTTGCTCATTCAAATGTTGACAGAATTCTATGAGAAGGTCTCACTTTTTCTTGCTGGCTCTCATATAAGGGCCTCCCTTATCTCCTAGAGGACTTACTCTGGTCCTTGTACAGTCTGACATCTCAGAACCAGCAATAGAGTAATAGGAAGTAATACCTTCTCACACTGCCATCTCCTTGACCTCCCTTTGTCTTTCCTTTCCACTTGTAAGGATTCGTATGATCAAATTTGGCCGACTCAAGATAATCTCTGTATCTCAATATCCTTAATCATATCTGCAAAGTCCCTTTTACCATGCAACATAACATAGTAATGGGTTTTGGGGATTATGGTATGGATATCTTCAGGAGGCCATTATGCTGTCTACCACAGTGATCATACTGATATGTAGTTCTCTTAACATTTTAATGGACATACAGATTGCTGTTTTTTCAATATATTCTTTTAAATCAAGTGGTAAAATAATTCCTTACTAAGGAACCTAGATAGCTTTTCAGTACCTTCTAGCTGGAAGTAATGACTTGAGTCCCTAGGGAATTCTACCACCATTTGGTCTCACACAGAGTCCCAGTCTACTCTTAGTCCTGCTCCTTTCTGAAGCATTCATCAGAAGAAATCACCTCTAGAAATTCTGGTATTCAGCATTCCTTCCATGGTTGCATCTCTCTATCTCTATCTCGGTGTGAATGGTCTTGGTAGTCAGGCTGCCAAGGAAAGCCATATTAAAAGGAGTATTTCATGGGCAAGTACACCTTCAATGTTTTGGGAGTTACCATGGCTGTGGTTCTAACCACAGCCTAGAGGTTGCCGGGCCCATTTCTTTGCTTCCTCACTCCTCACTTCTCCCTGGTGACTAGTGATCTCTTAAATGATAACTAGTAATTTCTTCAAATATAACCCAACATACAGAATTTAGGTAGTAGGACTGCTTCAGAAAAAGTATTATACTTATTACCTGTTAAGTCTTATTTTTTTCTTCTTTGCATGTAGTCCTTTCCTTTATTTATATCAAAAATTTGTTTTCTCATTGACTTTAGATTAGAATTAGAGTCTGTAACTGATTTTCTTTTTGTACAGACCTCAAAAGTGGTTTCTTAGCAGTCACTGAGTAATGGTCAGGGTTTGCTGTGTGGGAAATAAAGCTGGACTTGTTCCCATAACCACATACGCTAAACTAGTTAACTACTGTCCATATATCAGTTTGAGTTTGGGGATAAACAAGGAAAAGGAATTAGAAAGAAAATAAGAAAGAAAAAAAATGAAAGAATAGAATGTATTGCATCTGCTCTAAAATTTGGGTTGTATAATAAAAATGCTAAATAAATCCTGTTTGCCTATTCAAATACTTGTAACAGAATAATAAAAATGCTCTTTAGATTTACGACTGAGACTCAATGCTGACATTAATGGAGGGAAGAGTCCAAACATTATGAAAGGATACCCTAGACACATTGATGCAGGAAAAAACAGTAGCCAAATTAGTTTCATGACCATCATCTCTGCCTACCATATCTGAGAGAAATCTGAAAAGTCCTTAAGGAGATTTTTTTGTAGGAAGAATCCCATAGGAATGGAGAATGCTATGGCATGTCCCTCCATCCCTCAATCCATGTCAATCATCCCTGCTGGATTCTTACTGAGTTAGAGAATTTTGTAGGCTCCCTGTTTAATACCATTGGAGTAGAGCACAAAAGAGTTCTTGAACAAACCTGACATGTCCCCACCTATCTGGGAGAATCCAAGAAGATGCTTGATAAAGTGTGAAAGCAAGTGGCAGAACAATGCTGCCTGTGGCAAGACCTACCATTAGGTAAATTGATTCCTGTAACTTGGTAATGTACAACTGTGTGTGTTTTCTCATTGGCCAAGTGAATACCTGTATTATGGAGATTAATGCTAAGTTGTGCTGTGGCTTAACAGAATGAGAATTTATTTCTCATTTGTGCAAAGTCTTTTGTGGATCAGGTAGCCAAGTAGCTGTCTTCCTTCCTGAAACTATGCCACCTGAACCCATGGCTTTCTAGGTTGCCATCTAGGATTAAGAGTGGGATGAGGCACAATGACATTCCCTGACCTGAGCAGTATTCTCTTTTGTGACTTTTTGCACCTCTATTCATTCATGTACATAAGTAAAGGATGTGGCTACTTCTAAGTAACATAAAATACTTTTAAAAATGTAGTGAGTGATACTTTTCTAGAAGCAGTCCTTAAAGACATAACTACTCACAGCCATTGAATGCTAAATTACAATTTAAGAGATCAATAGATAAATTGAATACACACTTAAGTTTTTTAGTAAGGAATTTTATTTTATTTCTGCTAGATCCTGTATTCAGCAGGCAGAGTTTTTTCAAGGTGACTCAAGGGGGCCACTTTATCAAGCAGTGCTGCAGTCAGTACTCAATGGATATTTCATGAGTTTCTTCACTTTTTCCTACTCTTTCTCAAAGTTAGTTTAGAGCCTTATGGCTTGTTATGACAAATAAATATGAGTGGATATAA
>NW_012149997.1:688646-699307 GCF_000956105.1 Propithecus coquereli | reverse complement strand
TTTCCTCCTTGTTTGTAAAGGACCTCGCACATGTGTAGAGTCCTGAAGTTAAAGCTCCAATTGCTTCATGGTAAATTCACCTTGGGAGATGAGTACTAGAATACCCATAAGGAACTGGAGACACAGAGCACAGCGGTTTTTAAGTAGCAGACCAAGGATTCAGATCTAGGCTGTCTGGTTCAAGAGTCTGCAATCTTTTGACCCCCATGTTTTATTGCCTGTCACTGAGCCCTTTCCTAAAAGACACCATGAAGATCTGTTCTGAGGAAGAACAAGTTAAGTTTGCATATTGTCTGATTCAAATCATGTCTATCTGATTAAGAATATTGTTTTTGTTACTGATATATTCATCTCCATTGATAAAATAAGAAGTACCTTTTCCTTTTTAGTCTCAAATATAGCAAAAGAAAATTGAACTTGCATTTCCCCACAGGCTCACAAATTCTACCCGTGAGTCTACCGTGAATGACAACTAGCATGTCCTGAATGGCTTGTCAGGTGTTCCTAACAAGAGCCTTAGGTCTAGGTTGCTCAAGTCTCCCAATCACCAAGTTCAAAAAATTGACACTGGAGATCATAAATATAGAGATCATTGAAGATTTCAATCTTCAGACAGAGTGCTTGAATGAGGCAAGGCGAAATGAAGAGTGTGGCCCCATAATCAATTAGGAATACCAAATGGAGGAGGCTCTTTGACAAGAACCTTTGTTTATTGAAATTTCTACCTCACAGTGATCAAAAGAATATGTATGGCCAACAAAGGGAGGCCTAAAATAACTTTTCAGTGAATATCATTTACATAACTATAATGCTTCTTTTTCTGTTGGGTTTAATGATTTAATTCAAATTAAAGCAAAGTACAACATATTTATTCCAATTTCACATGATGTGAAATGCTGAGATCAGAGAGAGAGCAGGGAGTCAGAGTATATAGACCACAGTATATATTTTGGCTTTTACAATAAAGAAAGATGAGGAGCCACTGCCTTGTTCTGAGTAGAAGTATGAGATCTTCAAGCAAGTATTAAATGAAACACCTGAACTATTTTACTGAGAATATACATAAGAGAGTCAAAGGGCTGAAAAATTAGGCTAACGAAGAGAATGTTACAATAATTCTGGTCAAAGATTGTGGTAAATTGGACCAGAGATGAGGATAATTTGGTTTCTGTACAGGGATGAAGAGGGATTGGATTTGGTATATACTCTGAAAGTAGAGCAAATAAGATTTGTTGGGATATGATATGGGGGGAGGTGAAAGCAAAAGATAAATAAATAAATAAGGATGACTCCTTGTTTTTGGACTGCAATTGGAGAGCAATGTTTCTTACTGTCATGGGACAGACTGCAGCAGTAGTCTTGGATGGGGAGACAGGAAAATCTTGAGATGATGGGGTTGTGATTATTGGGGGGCAGAGGAAGGAGGAATGGGGCTCTTATGAAGATCACTGGGTTCTGGGGCCTGTCTTTCCTCTCACCATCTTCTGTATTCTGAATGTTTATGTCCCCACAAAATTCATATTTTGGAACCCTGACGCCCATGGTGATGGTATCAAGAGCTGGGGCTTTTGGGAAAGTGGTTAAGTCATGAGGGCAGATAGAACCCTCATAAATGGAATTAGTGCCCTTATAAAAGAGGAGGACCCAGAGAGCTACCTTGCCCCTTCTACCATGTGAGGTTATAGCAAGAAGTCATCACTGTTGAAGAACAGATCCTCACCAGACACCAAATCTGCCAGAGCCTTGATCTTAAGACTTGTCAGTCTCCAGAATTGTGAGAAATAAATTTCTGTTGTTTATAAGCCACCCAGCATATGATACTTTGTTGTAGCAGCCCAAATGGACTAAGAAACAATCACATTGTGAAGGTGGGGGAGAGGCAGTGTTACCAGCAGCCCTCTGAACGGTGAGTGACTGAGAACTATTCTTCATCCCTGATGTCGAAGTATTAGAAACTTGGAGTAGGGGGACAAGTTACTGGGACCATTAGGAGTTCTGGACTCGCCTCTTCCTTCAAGCAGATAAATAATTTCTGATTCCTCTTTCCTTTATTAAATTAAGAAAACAAACAATAAGTATGCTCTTAATTTCGGAGATTCATGCGATTACTTAATCAACAGGTTTCCTTACTAAATGCTTATTGCATCAAAAACAGCCACACTTTAGATGTGTTTCGCTAAATAAATCTAATTTGATTAGAATCTGAGTTAGACAAAAAAATGCTTTATTAACCCATGTATATCATTAAAGTGGATCAAGGCCAGACTACAGAGAAGAATAATCAGAGCTTAATGAGTTGCGTAAGCATTCATCTGATTCTTTCTCGAACACATATCAGAAATTTTTAGAAAAAAATAATAAATGATTAAAAGATATTTCAATAACACAATTGTGTTAAATGCATTCAGCCTCTTTTAAATATATTGTTAGATAAGAAAACACCATGGAAACCAAAAAATAAATCAAAAAAATAATTTAAGACACATAAGACCTTTTGTCTGAGGAAAGAGAGATACTTTGTAAAGACTGATTTTATGTGACATACCACTAAGAATGCAGCAAATCAACAATGACCCTTATATAAAAAGTCATGTTTAGAGAGTTTTACTTTGAATATGACTGTTTTAAACCAAATAATTCATGATTTAATCGCTTTATGTTCGACAGAGTCAAATGATAATTCACAGACCATAATGAACACAGCTGTGCTTAACACTTTTTGTCAGGCTGTGTCTACAAGAAACTGAAATGTCTCACATGTTCAGTTAGCCTTCAAGATGGTTTATCTATGTACAGACAATCATTCTGGTTTGGGGTAATTAGTGCACTGATATTAAATTCCTGGTATATTTTGCTTTGAAAGCCCTCACAGTGAATGAAATTTATTGAGATGCCACTTGTTTGTGCTCTCAATGTGTCCAGTGTATACCTCCATCCCAGCTTTTGTCATGCTACAAGTCAGGGGTCTGCAAACTTTATATTTAAAGTGCCAGATAGTAAATATTTTTAGCTTTGTGGGCCATATGGTCTCTGTTGCAAGTATTCAAGTCTGTCTTTGTAGCATGATAACAGCCATAGAAAATACATTTTAAAAATGCGCATGGCTGTGTTCCAATACAACTATTTATAAAAACAGTAGCAATCTAAATATGGCTCATGGACCACACTTTGCCATCCACTGCTCTGTTAATCCTTGGCATATCTGTCTATCTCCTTCATTAACTTTACTTGATAGCAAGCATCATTTAAGGTTTATATTTTTCTTTTCAGAACATGCTATAGTATTTAGAACATAGCAGGCACACAATAAATGTTGAACAGAATACTGATCTGTCATGAGAATTAATTATTTTAAATGTTCTTTATGATTACTATGACTTGTCACATTAGAATAATGTTCAGAATGTTTCCAAAGTACTCTATACAAATTCTAAAGCCCAATGAAAAAATAAAACTAATGCTTATTGACTACTTAATAACTACTTTACAATGACATAGTCTTTCCCTTAATGTAATATTTTTCTATTTTTAAAACAATAGTTTGATTGTAGAAAGTTAGAAATTTAGGATTTTTAAATGTGTGGTTATCAATAGGAAGGGCATTCCGATATACCAGACCAATTATTTTTTTCAAGAATAGACATGTGTTCATTAGTATGCTGGAACCGGTTCGTGAGAGGTGATTGTGTGTATCTCTTCCTTAATCTGTGTTCAGTAATATAACATTGGAAGCTTGAAATCAGGCATCATGGGAGCATTTATACCATAGAGCTTGGCAAATATGGCTTTTTAAAAAAAATTACCACCACAATACTGCACTGCATATCATCCCAACACTGACCAGTCAGATGCAAAGAACTATCTGAAAATGTTTGCTTACTCCTTAAGAGAGATAAAAAAAAAACAAAAACACACGTATCTCTTTCACCTGGATATGAACATGTACCATTGTTTTATTATTTTTTAATTTCAAAATATTAAGGAGGTACAAATGTTTTTGTTACATGGATACATTATATAATGCTGAAGTCAGGGATTTTAGTGTGCCTGTCACCAGAATAGTGTTCGTTGTACTGATAGGTAAGCTTCTGTCCCTCACTCCCCTCCCAACCTACCCCTTCTTGGTTTTCCATAACCTTTACATCTTTTTGCACCCATGTGTACCCATTGTTTAACTCCCACGTATTAGTGAGAACATGTGGTATTTGTTTTTCCATTCCTGAGATACTTCATATAGGATAATGGTCTCCAGTTCCAACCAAGTTGCTGCAAAAGACATTATTTCATTCTTTTTTATGAATGAGTAGTATTCCATGTGTGTGTATGTGTATGTGTGTGGGTGTGTGTGCGCGCGCATGTGTTTTCTTTAACCACACATGAATTGTTGGGCACTTAGGTTGATTCCACATCATTGAAATTGTGAATTGTGCAACAATAAACATTCAAGTGCGTGTGTCTTTTTAATAAAATGACTTCTTTTCCTTTAGGTAGATACCCAGTAGTGGGATTGTTGGATCAAATGGTAAGTCTACTTTTACTTCTTTGAGGAATCCCAATATTGTTTTCCATACAAGGTGTACTAATTTGCAGTCCCTTCAACAGTATATAAGCATTCTCTGCATCCATGCTAGTATCTATTGTTTTTTGACTTTTTAATAATGGCCATTCTGACAGGGGTAGGGTTTTTAATTTGTGGTTTTAATTTTAATTTCTCTGATAAATAGTGATGTTGAGTATTTTTTCATATGTTTGTCAGCATTTTTCTGTCTTCTTTTGAGAAGAGGCTATTGATGTCTTTTGCCCACTTTTTGATGGCATTGTTTGTTTTTTTCTTGCTGATTTGAGTTCTTTGTAGATTCTAGATATTAGCCCTTTGTCAGATGTATAGTTTGCAAATATTTTCTTCTATTCTATAGGTTGTCTGTTTGTTGATTATTTGTTCTGCTGTACAGAAGCTTTTTAATTTAATTAAGTCCCATTTATTTATTTTTGTTATTGCTGTATTTGCCTTTGGGATCTTAGTCCTAAATTCTTTGCCTAGGCCCATGTCCAAAAGAGTTTTTTCTACATTTTCCTATAGAATTTTTACGGTTTCATGTATTATTTTTAAGTCTTTTATCCATATTGAATTAATTTTTATGTATGGTGAGAGGTAGGGGTCCTGTTTCATTTTTCTGCATGTGGCTATCCAATTTTCTCAGCACCATTTATTGAATAGGGCTTCCCTTTCCCCATTGTATGTTATTGTCTGCTTTGTTGAAGATCAGTTGGTCATAGCTATATGATTTTATTTCTGGGTTCTCTATTCTATTCCATTGGTCTATGTCTCTACTGTTACACCAGTACCATACTGTTTTGGTTGCTATACTCTGTAGTATAATTTGAAGTCAGGTAATGTGATGTCTCCAGATTTTTTCTTTTTGCTTAAGATTGATTTGGCTATTTGGGCTCTTTTTGGTTCCAAATGAGGTTTAGAATTATTTTTTTCTAGATCTGTGAAATATTATAGTATTTTAATGGGAATTGCATTGAATCTGTAAAGCAGTTTGGGCACTATGAACATTTTAACAATGTTGATTCTACCAATCTATGAGCATGGGCTGTTTTTCCATTTGTGTCATCGACAATTTCTTTCCTCAGTGTTTCATAGTTGTCTTTGTAGAGATCTTTCACTTCCTTGGTTAAGTATATTCCTTGGTATTTTATTTTTTTTATAGCCATTGTGAATGGTATTGAGTCCTTGATTTGACCCCCAGCTTAAGTATTATTGATATATGGAAATACTATTGATTTGTGTACATTGATTTTGTAACTTGAGACTTTGATGAATTTATTTATCAATTCTAAGAGTCTTTTGGTGGAGTCTTTGGGGTTTTCTAGATACAAGATCATATCATTAGCAAATTGGGATAGTTTGACCTCTTTCTTCCTGATTTGGCTGCCCATTATTTCTTTCTCTTGCCTGATTGCTCTGGCTAGGATTTCTAGCACTATGTTGAATAGACGTGGTGACCGTGGGCAAACTTGTCTTATTCCAGTTCTTAGGGGGAATGCTTTCAACTTTTCCCCACTCAGTATGATATTGGCTGTGAGTTTGTCATATATAGCTTTTATAATTTGGGGGTGTGTTCTAATAGCTGCTAACAGAAATCACACATTTTGAAAAATATAATGAAGACAAAGCTGGCACTTAGGGAATTACAGAGAAATGGAGTGAGGAAACTTTCTGAGCTCAGCCTAACTATTTCCAACTCTGAACTTCCAGGTATAGGAAGTCTTTATTGCTGAATCAATTTGAGAAATATTGCAATTGCTTGCTAACTAATGTATATCCAAATATTTGAATTGTATTCCCTTTTCCTTCCCTAATGCTTTCTTCTATAGTCTATGTCTTCTCAGTTCCTTCAATCTGTTCTCATTTGGCATAATATTTAGTTCCCCCATAACTCTGGTTTGCTGGTATTATCTTTCATATGAGTCTTAGAAATAATTATCACATTTAGGTCTAGCATTTCCAGAACAGAGTCACTTAGTCACTTTTATGTTTAGATCATATACCTCTGTTAGTTAAAACAAATGTACATAGGCAAACGATTTCCACAATTATGTGGTTTGACACAACCCCAAACAGAAAGTGACTTATGGAAAACATCATTTAACCTTGTCCACATGTCTACTTGTCAGCTGGGGTTAGTCTGTCTAGGTTGAGCTCAAATGGGCTTGGCTTCAAGTTGCAGGCCAGGTTTGGATCTACTCCATGATTTTCATTCTGCATTGAAAAGAACAGTTCAAGAGATGAAAGAAGCACAAGGGGAGTGGCTTCAAAAATACCCAGGGCCTCTTAAGGCCTAGGTTCAGCACTGGTGCACTGTTGCATCCACCCACATATCATTGCTCAAGAAAAGCCACATAGTTAAATCCAACATCAATGAGTGCTTAACTACCCTCCACCTTTAGGGGAAGGGAATGCCAAGTCACATGGCAAAGTAGGTAAATACAAGGAGGGGTGAAATTCTAATAATATATTACTTCTTGGATCTTATTTATAAACCAAATCATTAAAATCACTGAACATGAGCCCCAATTATATCACATCATTTTAGTGATCATAATATCTCTTGAATAAAACAAGACAAATAAGCAGAGCAAGTAAGCTACTTAATGTTTACATAATCAAATTCTTAAAATGTCACCTTAAATATGGCATCCTAGTGCTCAAAAACCTTCAGCGGTTTTCCATTGCATACAGTATAATTCCAAATATCTTAGCTTTAAGAACATCTATAATTTAGCCCCAATCTATACTTTCATATATGCTTCTACAAGCCCACTCATCTAAGCAAATTCGTATAACCATTCTGCGCTTAAATCCTATCTTATCTTCAACTTTGCTCATTATTTTCTCTACCTGGAAAACCTTCCCTCTTTCTCTATACATTCTCATTTCTAGGCAGACTAAGATCCCTCATAACCTAGTCTAGAGTAATCTTTCAGTTATTTAAATTCCTAGAGAGTTTATAAACTGGAATACTGATTTGGCTCTCACAGTCATCAAAGGATTAGCATGAACACTGGCCATATAGCTTGCCGGGAGTAAGGAGGGGCTAATCTAGTAAGAAGGAAGCAAGTGGGAATAAAGTCAAGTCCAGGGACAAATGTTAGAAACCACCCCAGGTGACGGGGCAGGCAGAAATGACGTCGTACAGGAGAAGGAAACCCCCACATTGCGAAGGAAAGCTGTGCTATATGACCAAGCAGGGCTCCTGCTGGTTCTGGGGGCAGAGCAAGCCTAAACCATTGTGAGTCTAGAGACCATGTGTGATGGGGATGAGATTAAATAGACCCTCGCAACTATAATAACCTGCCTTGCCCATTAGTTCTTTTATATTTGTGTTTACATAAATCCATCTCCACGAATTGACTCCAAGTTCCAGGAAGACAAGTGTTAGGTTTTAAATTTTATATCCCCCAAACTAATAAGATTTTAAGCACATTCAATGCTAAGTAACCACAATTTATTGATAAATTTTAATCTATGCTTTTTAAATAGCAAGTTATCTTCTTTGAAAGTGCATTCTTGGCTAAATCTGGCATTAATAAACAAAAAATAGTGTGCTTAACTTATATGCCATAAGTAAGTATACACCAAATTAACTGGATCAAAAAGTAACTTCTAATATGCATGCAAAGAATCCAAAAAATGAGACAGTATGAACAGTCTTTTATTTGTCTTGTTCTCACAAAGACTGTGTTAATTTCAAAAAACTATCCTGTACATCTGTTGTTTTCGGTGTCATTTGAGACTGTTGACATCACTGTGAAGTATTCTTCAAATTAAACCTTTCTTCCATCCAAGCAGCATGAAAGACCAATATAGTCATTAAAATTGATGGAGTAAATAATCAAGAGCCATCAGCAAAAGTGGAGGAAGTATTGAACATCAGGTCTACTTGTTGAGAAAACAAGGAGGCAATATGAAACTGACAGCATACTCCGATAATATTTGTGCATTTTGCAACAACCTGCATTATAAAAATTTCATTTTAGATTGGAAGTAGAAAAGAATAAATCATATCCTGAAAAACAACAGCTGGGTTAGCAGGACGGTATGCCAATGAGCAGGGTCCTATAGAAACTATGCAAAGCAGAAATTGAGGGGTTGAACACCCGTTCTGACTGAGTACATTACAACTTTGAAGTTTAGTATGAAAATTAGCAAAAACAAAATGTCACAAAGAAACAAACATCATAGCTGTGGTTTCCAAGAGAATGAAATGGCCCTCTGCTTTTTTTTTTTTTCTTTTCTTGAACAAAATTGTCATGGTATTTGAGAAAATCTTGGCAAGTCCAAGGCAGGGAAATGATAATAGCAACAATAACCACTAGAAATGATCAGGTAATAATTATTTTCTGGCAGCTAAAGCCAAGCATGGAAAAATAGGCCAACAGACCATAATTACACCTGAATAATGGAGCAGGGCAGAACAGAAACACCATTCACTGGGATAAGATTAAAACAGATTAACATTGTCTCATGGAGGAGAAAATGACTAGAATAGCCAACCAGTTTGTCATTTTCTGTATTTATTTATTATTTCATTTTCACTTTTATTTTAAAGATCTAGTTATGTTAAATTATATTATGTTATCAAATATTGGCTATATTAATACCTACAAGTATTTATACATTTGTTTTGTGAGACATAAAGCACGTGTGTAAAGTGTCATTTGTTGTATTTGTGTGCAATCTGTGAATTTTGGAAAAAATCATAAAACAAGGTATGAATAGACAGAAAAAAGATCGACATCTACTAAAGCAGGAATAAACCCATACCATAATGTACTTGACTTAATCCCACAATTTTACCCCTGAACTAGTTGAACAATTGAAACACTTCCTTATCAATTTTCAAAGGAATTCCTAAAAAAATCCATAGGCTCAATAACTTTAGGTAGTGCAGTCCTTCTCTGGTAGAATTTAATTACATATATTTAATACTTTTTTCAAAATATAAAGCTATATCCCCCTCCTCACTATGATCCAACTTTATTTTATAAAAATATGACAAACTGAATAATTATGCATCTCCTTTATTATTAATAAAGTGTCAAATAGTGTATTTGTTTGTTAAGCTCGGGAAGTATCTGCTTGTTAACTCCTTCCCAAATCTGTTTCAAATGCTGCCACTAAACTGATTCATTGTTTCTGTATAAATGTTCCAAGTTCTTTAGACCTTGTTATCTTTTGTCTTGTTTGCTTTTAAATATTTTGGATTTAAGTTTACCTGTAAACCTGCCAAAAGTAATGATTGACATTGATTTGAGCTTAAAGTGCCCAAAACAGTTGTGTTTATTTTCTTAACATAAATTAGCATTCACAGAAGTCCAGGGTCATGATTCAGAATATTTTATGCCAACACTTTGGAACAGGTCATATACCAATTGTGATATGAGTCTACTTAATTCAAATTAAGAAAGAAAGCTATGCTATCCCAATCAACCCTAACTGGCACTTTAAACGATCGAGACCAACAAATATATAAAACATTTCCTATAATAAATATCTAGAGATAAGTTTTATAATCAGTGTGATTTTTTTGGACTAAAATAGGTGTATACACAGATAATTTATATATATAAAAATAGAGTTAACTCCTCTCAGTCATCTATAGAAATAAGAGATAGAAAAATTATAGAGATGTCAAGTACATCATTGATCTAAATATCTCATTTTAACCATTATTTAAGCTTCTACCTACTAAATTTAATAAATAGCAACATTGTAAGGTTTTCCTTTTTGTCCTAAAGGTGAATGAAAAAAAGAAAAAGAAATGGATCACAAGTAATACACACACAAGGTAATCATCTTTGAGATAATTAAGAATTGCCTGTCATGGCCATTTGTTTAATAGTTTAATGGCATCCCCTGATGCAAGTCCTGAGTCAATGCACCTATGCATAGAGGTGTGTAGCTACATTTGCCCACTCCTCAGCTGTAGAGAAGTCTGAAATTATTTATATTTCTCTTCCACAGTGACAGTCAGACTTTGCCTCAGGAGGCTGATTATGCCTGAAACACAAGATAGGAATTCAGTAGCTGAGTGGTCAGAAAGAAATATGAGTGTTCACTACAATAACCAAATCCTGGCCAGGTGTGGTGG
>NW_012149997.1:683672-684746 GCF_000956105.1 Propithecus coquereli | reverse complement strand
TTTGTAACATATTTTGCTAGAAATTTTATTCAAAAAGTTGCATAAGTATGCTCCATATGCTCAAATATATATCTCATATGATATATATAAAAACATATATCTTAGGAATGGGAGGGGGATGGGTATAGTGAAGGGAAAGCATTTGTTAATGTATAAAATTTCCCTCTGAAATATTACATTAAAATAGATGGTTGAAAATGACATGATATACAATATTCATCCTGAGTTTTTCTATGCTCCCTGGCCCAACTCAAAATTAAGCATACTTCAGCCAGAGAGAAAAGCTTTACCAGATCAACACTTCATTTAATATTTTAGACTTTTTCTGATACAGAGAATAATGTGCTCTGTTTAGTTGAGTCTCTTCAAATCTACATATATCGGCTTCCTCTAGTAATAAGAACAAGAGTCACATATTTCTCATTTAACCTTTACCCTAGTTCTATGAGGTATTTGTATGAGACATCTTATTTCTGTATCCACTTATTTATTCTTCTTTATTAACAGAATCCCAGGCAAAGTTGCAATGGTTTTGCACAATGTTCATCCTCTTACAGGTAGAGGTGGTCA
Source organism: Propithecus coquereli (assembly GCF_000956105.1). Lineage (NCBI taxonomy): Eukaryota > Metazoa > Chordata > Mammalia > Primates > Indriidae > Propithecus > Propithecus coquereli. Next base: position 684,176 of record NW_012149997.1, on the reverse strand, counting down.
ATAAGATAAATCAGGAGTTTGCTGGACTTCTGGGACAGTGCTTTATGATTCTGAGCATTCTCGCTCTTGTTGCTGATTAGATAGAGCCATAGCAGCTATTTGAAAATTATGAGACAAATACCAAGAGCGTATCACAGATGTGTCCCTCCCATCCTTGAGCACATAAACCCATACCCTCAAACTCCTACTTGCAAACTTAGTATTACATGAGGATATCAAACGTGTTTTAGCCTGTCTAGTTGGATCTCTTTATGAGAGCCAAATATAATTCCTAGCTGATTTAGTAAATTCCTCTTCACAGAAGTTATAGAAACTACATAAGGACACATGGACAAGTGTTCGAGTAAGATTGTGAACATCAGTCTCACTTGTTACCTCGTGTTCACTTTATTACACTATATGCCATTACATGTGTCCTAGGAATTGTGCTCTCTTTCAGTGTTCTGCAGCAGTTTGTTTAAGGCTCATGAATATTATCCTCCAGATAATTTGCTCAAATTGTCC
>NW_012149997.1:680445-681881 GCF_000956105.1 Propithecus coquereli | reverse complement strand
TTAACTGCAGTCACCATGATGTAAAATAGATGTGTTGAACTTATTCTTCTTATCTAACTGAAATTGTAAGTCCTTTGACCAATATCTCCCCAATCCTCCTGCCCTCTACCAGCCTCTGCTGCCCACCATTTCATTCTTTTTCTATGAATTCAACAAGTTTAGATTCCACATATAAGTGAGATCATGTGGTATTTGTCTTCCTGTGCCTGGCTTATTTCACTTAACATAATGTTCTATAATCTCATTTATATTAAATTAATCTCTTCTCCTACCACCCTTCTCCCCACTCCTACTTTGTGCTTGGTGTAGATACTAACCCTTAGCAGGTATTCGTAATGGATTTTAAGTAGGAGAGAAGGGAGGAAGGAGGGAAGAAAAGAGGGAAGGTAGGAAGGAGGGAGTGAGTCAAAGAAAGAAACCTTATTATATTATTGAAGAAATTACAGTACTCTAAACACATTTGTCAGTCTGTTTAAAATGATATTAACCTGAATAAACAATTCAATATGTTATGCATGAACAAACGATGAAACCATCAAGAATTATTTAATATGAAGTTTGGGAAAAAGAAATGACTATGTAATGCTACCTTTTCAAAATAAGGAAGGAGAATCAAAATGAAAACTAATTATTTATTCTTCATATTACTGAGAGAGAAAACTAATCAAGGTGGATAATTCTACTTTAGATCAAAAATGAAGGATGACTATATAGATGGTTGACTGATTATCTCGTGTAGCTTGTCAAATGTCCTAAGGCTCAGTTCCCCCCAAAAAAATTCAAAACTGTGTTAAAATATCAGGACCGAAGCAAAATTACGTATCCTTTTACTAGTTCAAACCACATTCTCCAAAACTGATCCAGATTTCTGACATTATACCACACCTATACATACCCTGTGATTCCTGAATTAATTGATAAATATTCTCCCCTAAGCAATTGTTGGTAATTAATAGCCTATTTAGGAAAACGTTAAGAATAATAAACCTTTAAATTAAAATGTGAATTGCTTTAGAAACAAAGAATTTAAATATAAAATTGTTCAGTCTGAATCCAAAACTTGAGCAACGTCCAACACATTGAATTTGTCTTAGAAGGAAATACTGCCATTTGGGACAACATGGGATACCTGGAGGACATTATGCTAAGTAAAACAAGCCAGACAGACAAAGGAAAATACTGCATGCTCTCACTTATATGTGGAATCTGGAAAAAAATAGTGAAACTTATAGTAACAAAAAGTAAAATGGCGGTTACCAGAGGCTGGGGGTAATGGAAATGGGGAGATGTTGGTAAAGGGGTACAAACTTTCAGTTATAAGAAGAATAAATTCTGGAAACCTAAAAAATGAAAAAGAAAAAAAAACAATGACTTAATTCAAGCCTGTGGGGAAAAAATAAACAAACATCCAGAATAAAAATAAGTAAACATTTCTT
>NW_012149997.1:677234-680395 GCF_000956105.1 Propithecus coquereli | reverse complement strand
ATTTTATTTAATTTTAATGACACATTTTATAATTTGCGACATTTGTTTTCTCTCTCTTTCTCCACATACACACAATTTATTTTCAGAACTATTTGAGCGTAGGTTGCATATATTATACCCATTTACCTCTTAATACTTTATGCATTCCTAAGAACAAAGATAGACTCTTATATAAGCCAAAGTATAGCTATCAAGTTCAGGAAATTTAACATTACTGTAAAACTTTTATTTAATCTACTGTGCATATTCCAATATTATCAATTGTCCCCAAAGTGTCCCATATAGCAGTTTTTTTCTTCCAGGACAGAATCCTGTCCAGGATCATATGTAGCATTTAGCTGTTATGGCTCTTCAGTTTCTTTTGATCTATAACAATTCCTCAGCTGTCTTTTGTCTGTAATGACACGGACATTTTTCTGAAGCATGTAAGCCATTTGTTTATAAGATATTCCTCAATTTGGGTTTATCTTGCATTTCCTTATGATTAGATTAGGTCAAGTATTTTCAGACAGAATACTGCAGAAGTAATTATGTGTTCTTTTCAGGGTACCTTAACCTCAGGCACAGTATGTCCATCTGCCCCTTTGTTGATGATATTAGTTTCAATCACTATCAAAGTGTTGGACAGTAGTCTAAGAGTAATCCCCAGCTAGCTCTCTTTTGAAGGTGTGTTCTACAATAAATAATCAGCATGGTAATACTCCAGAAATCCAGGCCAATCTCAAAGTATCAGAAAGTCTGATTTTCCTGTCAAAAATGCTGTCCAATGGGTCTCCTGACCCTTACCTTCTCTGTTTCCAGAGCCAGAGTCTGGCATCAGTCTACTGTGTTTCCCTGTCTGCAGGGGACAAACACCAAGCTCCCCAGGTGGTGCCTTTGAAGTTCTTTTCGCTATACTAGAGGTGAGAGTTAAATATTCACCCACCATGGCCCCACATGTGCTCCTCTCCAGTGCATTGGGGGTGGGCTGGGACTCAGAACACAGCAGCAGCTCATTCCAAAACACTAGTTATGCATATGAACATTTACATTAGCCCGGGGGAGAAGGTATTTTAGAAAAGTCTTCTCAGAGCAACTGATGCCTGATAAACTCTACACATTGCTTGTATGTTTACTCTAAATATTGCTTTTACTATGATTCTAACTTTACAGTTACTTTGTCTTCACTCTACATACTGTTTGGCTAGTACACCCACAATACAGCTGCATCTTTCAACTTTACACCAATGAGCCGTTAATTTATAATATCTGCTACAATTTCTCTCTATGAAACTGAGTCTTTCAATATCTATTGGACATCTGAAAATGCCATAGAGATCAAAAAATTAATTTGCTAAAAACAAGTCTTCCTCTTCTTGCCCCCAAATTCTTTTTATGTTAAATATTTCACCTGACAGCACCAAATAATTTTGGACTGTTTCTTTAAGAACCATATCCAATTAATCAACAACTGTAAAATTTTCTTCTTTGTAATTATCTTACTAATACATTGATTTATATCTGTCTCCAGTTTCTCATCCTATATTTACACTCTGATAATTTCTAACTTCCATTATTATGTAAGAACTGAACTCTCTGCCTAAAATCTCGTCTCTTGCATTCTGTCTACCACACAACTGTTGCATTGATCATGGTAGAATATAACTATGACTAAGGTACTTGGCTGCTTATTAAGCATGACTCCTTATTGCCTGTTGGGTAAACTATTTATTACTTAGCATGTCATAAAATTTAAAATCTTCACTCTGACCATATTTCTGGAGCATTCATTGACATTCCTCACCTGTGTGGTCCTTAAAATAAGACATATTATCCTCCAGATAATTTGCTCAAATTGTCCTCCTTGCGTGGGATTCCCTAACTTCACTTGTGTGTTCGGTAACTTCCTTCTCAACCTTCAAGGTTTAGCTTTCATATCACCACTTTCATGGATCATCCAAAAGATATTTCCTAACACACCTCCACCTGGCATACACCACCTTACTTTGTATCTAAGTAAAATATAAGTTTTACCAAACGTAAGTTTCTAGAATCCAGGAATGTTGTCTTTTCTTTAGTACTCTGGGGACCTAACACTACTAAGTGGTCAATAAAGGTATGTGGAATAAATGATCAATGATTCATCTCATAGACGTCAATAATGGGAAATTTAAGAAAATCTACAGTAATAAGTGGAGAACAATCAATGTGAAGTAGATCTTTATAGAAATTATTTCCTAAGGGCAAACTTGGTAAGTTAAAATGAGTTTATAAATTTATATTTTCATTTCAGATATTCATATTCTAATACTTCAATGTCTTCTTTCAAAATTCAGATTTTGTTAAAAAATAAAATTATGTTATTAGTTTTGTTTTTCTTAAATCTCTATACCAGAGTTTACTTCACATACCTGGTGGTTTATACTATTCACGTTGCATAACATCCTGTGTTTCAGAACATTTTCCCAAGTTACAGTAAATTCTGCAGGCTGTCTTCTCATCTCCACCCAGCTTATTTCCAGATTCGAGAATTTTTATCATTTTGTCAACTCACCTTCAATATTAATTGGGCTAGACTAAGCTATAATGTGGTAATGAATAAACTCCCAAATTTATTTTGCTTAATGTAGAAAATTTTGTTTCTCTTCTATGCAAAATCTATTTTGTCATGAATTCAATGTATCTCCCCACTGGAAAGTGGCTCCCAGATCCAGTCTTTTAACTTAGGACTCTGCCATTTCAACATGTGGCTTTATGGTTTTACACAAAAGAGGAAGAAAGAGCATGAAGAACTCACACACAGTATTTCCTCTCATAGTCCAATAAAAACTAGTCACATGGCCCCTTCATATTGCAAGCGTTCCTGCTAAATGTAGTTTTTCTGGGTAGATGTCTCAACCATCTCCTGTTTTCCCAGCACAGCTTCTCAGAAGAGACAGCACTTAGGAACTGCCCAAGTCAGATACTTATCATTTTTCTGGCTGCCACTTTTGAAGTCCTTTACCTGATGCCTTACCCAACTCCTGATTTGCTTACAAGAGTTTTGGGGGATTTTTGTTTTTGATTTTTAAATATTTCATCAAATGTTCTTGAAGGAAAAAGTTTCCATGTCCTAGCTTCTTGTAGCATCATTACTTGGAATTGATGGCTTACCTTTAGGAGAGGGCCAAAAACTCCACAAT
>NW_012149997.1:671139-675499 GCF_000956105.1 Propithecus coquereli | reverse complement strand
AAATTTTGAATGGGAACCACTCAGACTGCATTCTCTCCCTCTTATCTGAAGGAAGAGAACTAAGAGAGTAATTTTAATATGAAAGTGTACCAAGAAAGCTTTATTTTTTTCTTACTCTGTTCCATTTTTTTCTACTATGGTCTGAGGGCTACATGATTTTATGCATGGTCTGCTAACCAAATGCTAAGTAATAGGGCAGAAATGATAAAAAAGAACCAGTAAATTTGGCCTCTTTTCCCCTGGTATGTCTCCAACTGAAGGATCCTCTTCATATCAAACGGAAGAGCTTTCACTTAATAAGAGTGCTCTGATCTATGTAAACTGCCTAGCATAGAAGCCATATTTTTTTCTCTTTCAAATTCCACAGAAATTAACCTCCATACCTGAAGGTTTTATGCTAAAAATAAACACTATGATTTGCTTTACCTTTTGAACTCATCTCAAATACTAAATAACTATTTGGCTAGATAAATTGACCTTAAAAGTGAAAGCTCTACTCTCGTACTTTTTCATTTAAAATATCATGATCTCTTGACTTATGTTTATGTTTCATAATGCTGTTGAATATAAATTATGTTAAAACCATACACTCGATTTTTAACTCCTCATAGTGCTATCAAATCTATTAGGCACATTTCTAAAATTTTTCTCCTGTTGGTTATTATTACTGTTACTCTATTATTAATAACTTACAAATGGTGGTTAGTGATGAATCTTGAACATTAGGTGAAGAATGTTACACATTATCTTCTAGGAAGGAGAAGATACTGAATATCTTTTGGGCAATGAAGTTGAGTGTTACAAACTTTAAATTTGTAGTGATGTATGTGATAAATTGAAGAAGAGACATTCCAGAAGCAGAAGACCCACATAGGAGGCTATTGCCATATGCACATTTGTTGCCATACACAATATATTAATATCACCATCCACATCAGACCCATAATCAGCCACTCTGGTTTGCTCAAAGTCTTCTGAATAGTATTAAATATTTCACATATTCTTTACCTCCAAAATGAATGTGGTAGGATATAAACAGAATTCATTATCTATCTGTATAAAATTCTTAGTTCCTAACACAGTTTTAAGTCTATATGAGGTGTTTTCAAATGTGCAGAACCAAGTCATGATATTAATAGATAATCTCATTTATATTAAATGTTTATTTATTTATTTTAAATTGACAAATTTTTTTGTGGTGAGAACGCTTAAAATCTACTCTCAGCAATTTTCAAATATAAAATATATTATTATTAACTGCAGTCACCATGATGTAAAATAGATGTGTTGAACTTATTCTTCTTATCTAACTGAAATTGTAAGTCCTTTGACCAATATCTCCCCAATCCTCCTGCCCTCTACCAGCCTCTGCTGCCCACTATTTCATTCTTTTTCTATGAATTCAACAAGTTTAGATTCCACATATAAGTGAGATCATGTGGTATTTGTCTTCCTGTGCCTGGCTTATTTCACTTAACATAATGTTCTATAATCTCATTTATATTAAATTAATCTCTTCTCCTACCACCCTTCTCCCCACTCCTACTTTGTGCTTGGTGTAGATACTAACCCTTAGCAGGTATTCGTAATGGATTTTAAGTAGGAGAGAAGGGAGGAAGGAGGGAAGAAAAGAGGGAAGGTAGGAAGGAGGGAGTGAGTCAAAGAAAGAAACCTTATTATATTATTGAAGAAATTACAGTACTCTAAACACATTTGTCAGTCTGTTTAAAATGATATTAACCTGAATAAACAATTCAATATGTTATGCATGAACAAACGATGAAACCATCAAGAATTATTTAATATGAAGTTTGGGAAAAAGAAATGACTATGTAATGCTACCTTTTCAAAATAAGGAAGGAGAATCAAAATGAAAACTAATTATTTATTCTTCATATTACTGAGAGAGAAAACTAATCAAGGTGGATAATTCTACTTTAGATCAAAAATGAAGGATGACTATATAGATGGTTGACTGATTATCTCGTGTAGCTTGTCAAATGTCCTAAGGCTCAGTTCCCCCCAAAAAAATTCAAAACTGTGTTAAAATATCAGGACCGAAGCAAAATTACGTATCCTTTTACTAGTTCAAACCACATTCTCCAAAACTGATCCAGATTTCTGACATTATACCACACCTATACATACCCTGTGATTCCTGAATTAATTGATAAATATTCTCCCCTAAGCAATTGTTGGTAATTAATAGCCTATTTAGGAAAACGTTAAGAATAATAAACCTTTAAATTAAAATGTGAATTGCTTTAGAAACAAAGAATTTAAATATAAAATTGTTCAGTCTGAATCCAAAACTTGAGCAACGTCCAACACATTGAATTTGTCTTAGAAGGAAATACTGCCATTTGGGACAACATGGGATACCTGGAGGACATTATGCTAAGTAAAACAAGCCAGACAGACAAAGGAAAATACTGCATGCTCTCACTTATATGTGGAATCTGGAAAAAAATAGTGAAACTTATAGTAACAAAAAGTAAAATGGCGGTTACCAGAGGCTGGGGGTAATGGAAATGGGGAGATGTTGGTAAAGGGGTACAAACTTTCAGTTATAAGAAGAATAAATTCTGGAAACCTAAAAAATGAAAAAGAAAAAAAAACAATGACTTAATTCAAGCCTGTGGGGAAAAAATAAACAAACATCCAGAATAAAAATAAGTAAACATTTCTTATTAAATAAAGTCAGCATTCCCCAAGGATGGCTTTATAGTGAATTCCATTCTAAAATGCTGGTGCTATGCCTAGAAAATAACTGAGGCTCAGAGCTCAGTGAGGCTAAAGATCACTTTTGAACCCAATATTAAAGGTGATAAAGTGATACCTGATTAACTTTTCTTTCTCTGACAAAATTGATTTTGTTATTCACGGATTACATTTCTTTGGGAATGGATTCATGACTTCATCCTAGTTTTTCTTTCAACACTTTTAGTGTATACTGTGATGTCCATCCATTATAGCTGTACAGTCCAGATCTTCTTTCAGTGAAGGATTTGTTTTCCAGCTGCAGAGATGTTCTTCCTAGGGAGCTATCATGCAATGACTAATTGATAAAGTTGATGTTCAAGGTGCCTAGTGCAAGACGACTCTGACATGCCATTTTAGTTACAGAGTTCCCCAGGGGAGTCAGTTGGAGCTGTTTTTCCGGCCTACCATGCATGCATTTTGACTTCTCCATCTGCTTAATCATGCTTTTTCCCTCTTTCCTCCACAGGTGTACCAAATGGTATTCACTAATATTTTGAAGCTTAAACTCAATTTCAAAGTCCACTTCTCCTAGAACCCCACCAACAGATGCCATCTGAAGTATTGATTTATTTCTAGAATGTCTGACAAGATAATATTGAGATTTATTAACTGTGTTGTTTTGGTTTTCCAAGTCAAATCATTTTAATTGTTGAATCTTGCTCCAGTTAGTGGGTTAGGCATTTTGTTTCATTGCACCAGTGAAGTAAGAGGAAAAAGCAGAAAGGAAGAAAATTTTTAACATAAACAAGATATCAATGATTAAGATTACATTTCTCATGAGAATACTTTTTACATCCATTCTCTTAGCATTTTTCAAGAATGCAACATATTATTAACTGTAGTCACTACATTGTGTAATAGAACTCTTGAATGTATTCCTTCTATCTAACTCAAATTTTGTATCCTTTGACCAATATCTCACCAGCCACCCTCCAATCACCCCTCCTCTGGTAACTACCATTCTACTCTGTACTCCTACGGAATCAACTTTTTTAGATTCTACACGTGATTGAGAGCATGTGGCATTTGTTTTTCTGTTCCGGGTTTATTTCACTTAACATAATGTCCCCCAGGTTCATCAATGGTGTCGAAATAACTGGATTTTCTTTTTATGGCTTAATAGTATTTCATTGGGTACATATAACACATTTTCTTGATCCATTTATCCATTCATAGCTATTTTAGGTAATATATATGTTAATTAGGTAGATTTAGTCATTCCACAATGTATGTATACTTCAAAACCTCATGTCGTACATAATAAATACATACAGTATTATCTGTCAAAAATAAAATCAAAAAATTTAAAAAAAAAAATAAAATCAAAGACCAAGAGGAAAAAAGATCAAATTTCTGCTATCTTTCATATATGTAATGTGAATAAAGTTGGGTCATAAAATAGTAAAATTTTACTGATTACACCCTTGATGTTGTACATTAAGATTTGTAACCGCTGTATACATGAAATAGATTTATAGCTTTCATTAGTTTGTGGCTTATTTCAAAAGCAAATTAGGAGAGGAAAAATTTTGTTCTTTGCCTTAAAAATTAGGGCAAATCTTGATTTCAATCCTTCAGATATTTTCATTGCTTCCTG
>NW_012149997.1:666132-669624 GCF_000956105.1 Propithecus coquereli | reverse complement strand
TCATAAATTCTTTGCCTAGGCCAATGTCTATAAGAGTTTTTCCAACATTTTCTCCTAGAATTCCTATGGCTTCATTCCTTAGGTTTAAGTATGTTATCCATTGTGAGTTGATATTTGTGACAGGTGAGAGGTGAGGATCCTGTTTCAGTCTTCTACATGTGGCTATCCAGTTTTACTAGCACCATTTATTGAATAGTGACTCTCTTCCCCAGTGTATGTTTTTGTCTTCTTTGTCAAAGATCACATGGAAATATGAGGATAGTTTTACATCTGGGTTCTCTGTTCTGCTCCATAGTTCTGTGTCTCTGTTTCTATGCCAGTACCATGCTGTCTTGGTTACTATAGCCTTGGAGGATAGCTTGAAGTCTGGTAAAGTGATGCCTCCCAATTTCTTCTTATTGCTTAATGTTGCTTTGGCTATAAGAGGTCTTCTTTGGTTCCGTACAAAGCATAGAATTATTTTTTCTAGATCTGTGAAAAATGATGTTGGAATTTTAATAGGGATTGCATTGAATCTGTACATCGCTTTGGGTACTATAGACCTTTTTAACAATGTTGATTCTGCTGATCCAGGAGCATGGTATGATTTTCCATCTGTTTATATCCTCTGCAATTTCTTTTCTCAGTGTTTTATACTTCTCCCTATATAGGTCTCTCACCTCCTTAGTTAAATATATTTCTAAATATTTTATTTCATTTGATGCTATTGTGAAAGGTATTGCATCTTCGATTTGATTCTTGGCTTGACTGTTATTGGCATATATGAAAGCTACTCATTTGTGTTGAACCATCTTTTCATCTCTGGGGGAGATGCAGATGGAAATCAAAAGATTCTTTGAACTAAATGATAATGGGGGTGCAAATTATCAAAATCTGTGGGATACAGCAAAAGTAGTCCTGAGAGAAAACCCATAGGCTTAAATGCCCACATCCAAAATACAGAAAGGTGACAAATTAACAAACTAATGAATCATCTCAAGGAACTGCAAAAGGAAGAATAAACCAATCTGAAACCCAGCAGAAGAAAAGAAATAACCAAGATCAGAGCAGAACTAAATGAAATAGAGAATAAAAGAACTATATAAAAGAGTAAGGAAATGAAAAGTTTGTTCTTTTTGAAAAGATAAACAAAACTGACAGGCCTCTTGCTAGATTGACCGGAAGCAGAAAGGAAATGACTTAACACGCTCAATTAGAAATGAAAAAGGAAAAGTCACAACTGATGTCATGGAAATACAAAACATCATCTTTGAATACTTTAAAAATCTCTATGCCCAAAAACTTGAAAATGTGAAGGAAATGGACAAATTCTTAGAAACACACAACCTCCCTAGGCTCTATCAGGAAGAAATAGAATTCCTAAATAGACCAATTCAAGCACCAAAATTGAAGCGGCAGTAAAAATTCTTCCAAAAAACAAACATCTCGGACCAGACGGGTTAACACGCGAATTTTAGTAAACCTACAAAGAACTGCTACCTATATTGCAGAAATTATTCCATAACACTGAGAAGGATGGAATCCTCCCCAACTCATTCTACAAAGCCAATATTACCTTGACACCAAAGCCAGGAAAGGACACAACAAAAAAAGAAAACTACAAACCAATATCACTTGTGAATATAGATGCAAAAATTCTCAATAAAATTTTAGCAAACCAAATTCAACTGCACATCAAAAAAAATAATTCAGGGGGAGGAGCCAAGATGGCGGACGAGAAAAGCCACCAGTCAGAGTGTCTCTGCAAAAAAGAAGAATTTTAGAAGAGAAAAAAATAAGCTACCAGAGAAACATAGATCGGGTGAGGGTCGGAAGGAAGGGTGCCTGAAACTACAGGAGACTCCACGGGAAGACGTTGCAGAAGAGAACTGGAAGGAGAAAGGTCCCAAGAGGCTTGGAGACCAGCCACAGGGGTAGGTGGAGCAGTTAACTTCCCCCTCCCTTGCATCTCGGACTGCTGGTGGGCTCCTGAGCGGTCGGAGAGACCTGCCAACACCAGCCCAGAGATGGCTGCCGCCAGTGAGCAGTGGCCTCTTGCAGACTCAGTGCCAGGTTCCTAGCACCCTCGGGGCACGTCCCCGGGCACAGACCTGAGCCTATCAACAGACGACATAGTGCTCCATTCTCTCCTTCCCCCTCCCTATCCGTGGGTGCCAAGAGAGACAATTTAGCCATCACATGGAGGCATCTCCAAGGAACGGGACATTTCCTTCTGGGGCCATACAGCAGACTGAGGGGTACTCAGACTGCGAGTTCCCTACCCGCCAGCCCTCCCAGGTCCTACTTCCCTGGGGACTCCAGGAGAGTGGGGCAAATCCCGAGGTGGAGTGAAATCTATCCAGCTTGGGCACCCTGTACGTGATTCAAGACCAGTACCCCTCCCCCTGACGGGGTCAGGGATTGATGTCCAGGGTCCAGGGTACAGGCCTGCAGACCAGACCCCGTACACCCAGGTCACAATCGCACTGCCCCGGGACACAGAAGAGAGATCTGTGAAAAAGCCTACTGAGGAGTGTGTGCCTTCAGGGGCAGATCAGCGTGCTGGAGCGGCAACCCTCCTCCCAAAAGAGGGCCGTGCACCCAGCTCAGGCTGTGATCCTGGGTACAGAACCTCCTGGCCCACATCACAGCCAGGAGAGATCCATTGGCCTGAGGTCCCACTTGCTGGCAGAGGCCTGGGAGAGGACACGGAGAGGGGGAGATTGGAGGGGAGCGAGACCTGCTACAGACTGCGGGGCTTGGACAGCCCCACTCCCCAAGCCCAGACTTTCATCTGAGTGGAGCCATTTCAGCGCCTCCTGGCAGCTTTGCACAGAAACAAAGTGTAGACCTTTGACCCTGCTAACAGCAGTTGTGGAGCCTGAGGGCAGGCTTACCCAACCCAGCTCCACCCAGACTCACTCCCCTCACTGAGGTGCAGAATAAGGACACACCTGGAAATCCCAGGGCCCCACCCACCGCCCGAGGCACAAGAGGGCCTCTCTAGAGGAATAAGAGCTAGCTGCAGGACCCAAAAACAGCACTGCAGCTCGCTCCTCCCTGCAACTGCCACCTACTAACAGGGAGGTCATCCTGCACACCCTTTTACTGCATCTACTGATTCATCATATAGGGTGTGGTCGAATCTCACCCACAAACACCACCTACTGGCTCAGAGACTAAACAGGGCATGCCATTATCCTAACGAAAATCTAAAGGCAAGAAGGAACAACTGATCAAGATGGGAAGGAACCAGCGAAAGAACTCTGGAAGTATGAAGACTCAAACGGAAAGCACACCTCCAAAGAGGAAGAACAGTTCCCCAGCAATGGACATTAACCAAACTCAGAACACGAAAATGACAGAAGAAGAATCTGAAACATGGATTTTAAGAAAACTGAATGATATGCAAGAAAAAATGGATCACCAACACAAAGAAACCACAAAAAAAATCCAGGAATTGGAAGAAAAATTCACTAAAGAAATTGAAATATTAAAGAAAAATCAAACCGA
>NW_012149997.1:634222-653852 GCF_000956105.1 Propithecus coquereli | reverse complement strand
AAAAATTTCTAAAAATAGAACTACATGTGATCCAGAAATCCCACTTCTGGGTGTGTATCCAAAGAAATTGAAGTCAGGATCTCTAAGAGATACCTGCACTCCCGTGTCCACTGCAGCATTATTCACAATAGCCAAGATATGGAAACTACCTAAATGTCCACCAATGGGTGAGCAGATAAAGAAATTGCAGTATATACATACAATGGAATATTATTCGACTTTTAAAAAAGAAGGAAATTCTGCCGTTTGTGACAACGTGGAAGGAGCTGGAAGACATTCTGTTACATGAATTAAGCCAGACACAGAACGACAAATACAGTACTATACGATCTCACTTATATGTGGAATCTAAAATAGTCAAACTCATAGAAGCAGGGTGTAGAGTGGTGGTTGCCAGGGCCTGGGGGAAAGAGAAATGAGAACGCGATGGTTAAAGGGTACAGTTTTAGTTATGTGAGATATATAAGTTCTGGAGATCTGCTATACAGAATAGTGCCTATAGCTAGCGATACTGTATTGTATACTTAACATTATTCTAAGAGTGTAGATCTTATGTTAAGTGTTCTTATCACAAAAAAAATAGTAATAATAAAGACGGCAGGAGGAAACTGGGAGGTGATGAATATGTTTATGGCCTTGATGGTGGTGTTGGTTTTACAGGTGTACATTTATCCCCAAACTTATTGAGATGTGTACATTAAATATGTACAGCTTTTATATGTCAGTAATACCTCAATACATTGGCTTGAAATAACAAAAATAATAATAATTTTGAAATATAGAAGAAAGAACAAAAGCAAGTAGAAACTGGAGGGAAAATTACACTTGAGAGAACATAACAATACTTTTTGGAATTTGCGAGTTAATAATTTTGCCTCGTAGTATGCCCCAATCTCTATTACTGTACAGAGACACAAAAAGCTATAGCCTAAAGGGCTTGAAGTATCAGAGGACAGAGTTTGGAACAGCAGAGCAGAAAGTAATTCTGGAAGTGAGGGAGCAGCAACGGGGCAAACATCAGTATCCGTGTATAAAATCTACCCAAATCCTTGGCTGATCTCTAAAGCATGATAAAGACCCCAAGAAGCCCAGTAAAATCTCAGCAGATGTAAATTGAAAGAACTGAATCGTAATTGCATCTTCTACAGCTCACAGGAGAGATAGAGTTTGGAGTCCCTCCAAGTTATCTACCTGCTAGAATGAAAATCATTTTTCAGAGGAACAGAATCTAGAGTCTCTACACATATTATTCATATCCAGTAGTCAATCAAAAATCACTAGACATATAAAGAAACAGAAAAATACGACCTATACTCAAGAACAGAAATATAGTCAATACACCAAACCTATGAGGATACAGATGTTGCAATTATCACATAGGGACTTTAAAGCAGCTGTTAAATATTTTCAAGAACTTAAAGGAAAATAAATGCATATAAATAAACAGATGATCCATCTTAGGAGAAAAATGAAAGCAATATACCAATTTCCAAGGCCCTTAGCTGGGAGATTTCAGGAACAGGAAAGATATGAGTGTTAATAAAGTTGAGTGGACAAGAAAGGGAATGCCAAGACATGAGAAAAGAGACTTTTCGGGAAACCAGATCATGCACAACTTTGCAGGCCATGTAAGGATTTGGACTGTCATTCAAATGAAACAACAAATTGGAGGGATTTGAGAAGAGTGATATTACTGCACTTCTTTATAAAGATAACTTCAACTACACTGCAAAGAAGAGACTGTTGATAATAAAGAAAAATATTGAAGAGATATTTAAAATCCTATAGTTCACAGAAAATTATCAAAATATTTTCATTTTTCCACATTGTCTTATAATTATGTTTTATATCTTAAATTTATAATTAAAAATTAATATACTTTGTAACTATATATGTATATGTAAATTATAAATTTTTATGTTTTCACATACATTGGCATAAAGTTGTTTATATTTCCTTTAATCTTTCACCTCTAGTTGAGTTGGGCTCACTTACTAGTTTCTAATACCGTTTAGATGTTCTTTGTCTCATTTTTAGTTTACTTCATACACTGGGTACATAAATAATTAGCTTTCAATCATTTTTTCTTGTATTTTAATTTTATTCTAAGTAGTGTTAAACAAAAAACATTATATACAATGGTTTCATGATAGCTCAGTTCCCAGTAATTTACTAATTTTCATTTTGATTTCTTCAAACCAGAACCTTTCATTTTTAAAATGTTAAAATATATAAGGTTTATTAGTAATCATTTTGCTATTGGTTACTAAATTGTACTTTTGTTAGAAAATGTAATCTATGTAATATAGACTTTGAATTTGATGAGTCTTGATTTGTAACCGGGTTTATGACCAATTTTGTAAATATTCTTTTTGTGCTTGTTATTAAAATGTATACTTTTCTGTTTAGACATAAGGTAACCCTTAATAAACTTGTTGATTTTGTTAATTGTGTCTCAATATCCTCTAAGTCCATAGTTTAAAAAATCTGTTTCAATTTTTTGGCTTGTGAAGCATTTGAAAACACTACCTGTCTAATTGTCTACCTCTCCTTGAAATACCGGTAATTTTCACTCTAAATATTTTGGGGCAAAGTGATTAGGTGCATACTGGTTGCGTATTTTTATTATACTAATGAACTTAGATTATTATCATTATATTGTGATAGTCTAAAAATCTTTTTCTCTTCATGATTATTTTGTAATTACTGAGAGACTACCCAAGAGGCACACTTAAAATATAAGAAAACAAATTTCTAGAAGTTAAACGTGTAGACATAACAAGCATGTGAAAAAATGTTCACCATGACTAATCATCAGAGAAATGCAAATTAAAACCACAATGAGGTATCATCTTATAGGATGGCTGTTACTAAAAAGACAAAAAATAACAGATCTTGATGAGGATATAGAGAAAAGGGAACTCTTATACACTGTTGGTGGGAATGTAAATTAGTGCAACCTCAATGGAAATCAGTACGGAGATTTCTCAAAGAACTAAAATAGAACTACCATAAGATCCAGCAATCTCACTACTGGATATCTACCTAAAGGAAAAGAAATCAATATATAAAAAAGATACCTGCACTTGTATGTTTATCACAGCACTATCCACAATAGCAAAGATACGGAATCAATCCAAGTGTCCATTAACAGAGAATTGGATAAAGAAAATGTGGCATATATACAGAATGGAATACTATTCAGCCATAAAAAATGAAATCATGTCTTTTGCAATAACATGAATGAGACCAGAAGCCATTATCTTTAGTGAAACAACTCAGACACAGAAAGACAAGCATCGCATGTTCTCACTTATAAGTGGGAGCTAAATAATGTGTGCACACAAAATCAGAGTGTGGAATGATGGACAATGGAGTCTCTGAGGGGCTGGGGGCAAAAGGGTGGATGACGTGAGGTTGCTTGGTGAGTACAAAGTGCGTTGTGTTGCTCTGGTGACTATGCACTGAAGGCCCTGACTTCACCACAATGTAACAACATCACACTTGTACCCTATGAATATATACAAATAAAAACTAAATTTTAAAAAGATATATATAAACAGAGGTATCTACATCATCTATAACTGTATATCTCTATCTCCCTGCCCCTATCTATACATCCATGTTCATATTAATACATTTTAAATAAAGATTTCAGACTTTTTGCACTTATAGTAATTACTGATACATTAAATAATTTTAACACATAATATTCGTGTTCTGTTTGTTTTGATTTTACGGGATTTATTTTTCTTTCTTGTCTTAATTTATTGTCTTTACCACACTGTATGCTCTATATGTATTCTTTCACTGAAGCACATGAAATTTTAACATCCACATTTGACCTAAGAAATTTTAAAGGTAGCATCATTATCTTTCTCTGAAACAATACAATGACCTTCAAAAATTAACTCCAGTATCCCTTAATTTATATTACATATTACAAAGCATTGTCCATTATTCATGTTGATCTTACACATTTGTTATTTGTTTACTAGTGTCTTTTTTCATCCATCGTTCTAACTTACCTGTCTTTCTATCAAGTTTAATTTTCAACTCGAAATGTATATTTGGAAATTCTTTCAATGAGAGTCTCTTCTCTTTCTGTCTGAAAGTGTCTTTTACTACACTTATTCTTTTTAAAAATTTTTAAAAATTATTTCAAAATATTACGGGGGTACAAATGTTTTTGGTTAGATGTATCAATTTTGTTATGCTAGAGACAGTGTTATAAGTGTGCCCATCACCCAGATAGTGTCCATTGTACCTGTTAGGTAGGTTTTCACCTGTCTGCTCCTCCCCCTCCCCCTGCTTGATTTCCATTGAGTTTTACTACCTTCTGTGCACATGTGTGCTCATCGGTTAGTTCCAATTTAATAGCAAGTACATGTGGTGTTTGTTTTTCCATTCTTTAGATACTTCACTTAGGATAATGGTCTCCAGTTCCATCCAAATTGTTGCGAAAGGCCTTAATTCATCCTTCTTCATGGCGCAGTAGAATTCCATAGTATACATATGCCACATTTTGTTATTCTTGAATGATAATAAGAGTAGTACTAAATTGTCTCTTCCTAGATGTCACATGAGCATTTGCAACCGGGAATCACATTTTGTGTGAATTTCTCAACTGAGATTTATTAGAGTCTGGAGAAATAATAAAATTGAACCTAACACACGTGGGAGGCTGTCCTGTGCTTTTGAGTTCCGATTTTTTTAGATCCATCCAGAGGCAAATCAGAGGCAGGCGAGCTTCCTAGTTTTCTTTGATGAGTGTTTTGTTTTGTTTTTTGTAGGTCTATTTTCCCTGAATATGTAATCTTTAAGGATCCTGAATTGATGTACAGATCTCAGTTTCTGCCCTCAGTTATTGCCCTTATCTATATGGCTAATAAAACACCTTGATATTAAGATGGGTGAATCCCCATCATGTTTTTAAAAGAAGTCAGTTTATTTAAAGACATCTCTTCTTGCCTCAAAATTCTTCCTTATGCTGTGAAGAAATGATTTTATTAATTGAGCTGCTGTGACCCCTATTCCTCCCAGCTGTTTCTCCAAAAACATCCTCAGGGAAAAATCCCTGAATGTGTTTAATCCTCTTTTAATAACAACTGAAAATGCCTAATGTCCTTGAACACTTGCATGCCATTTAAACACACACATTCCCACAAACTCATCTGCACACATACACACAAACACAGGACCAGGCTTTCTGTTTCTTGGGCAAAATATCTTTATGTCTTTAACCTTTCTGCAAAAGAAATAGTTTCAAAATTCTCCATCCATTCTGGCAACTTCACCGGATTCATCATGGTCTATCAATTTCTCTCTAAAAATGTAGATTTCTTTAATAAACACAGATCTCATACATGTTTGGCCATTCAAAGCAGATCAACATTGTTGCCTCACTTTTTAAAAAATTTCAGTAAAAAAACACACGCCATGATACCTACCCTCTTAAAAAAAATTTAAGTGTGTAGTAAACTATAGTTAACCAAAAGCACAATGTTGTACAGCAGATCTCTAGAATGTTTTCCTCTTGCTGTTCAGCAGGTACAGAGTCTCAGTTATACAAGATTGCCTTGCTTGTTTTGACATCAGATTCTGTGAAATAAGCCTGTTGTATTAAACATTAAGTAAAAGCCATAAATCATGGAATCATAGACTCACACAATTGAAAAAAACATTTAAAATCTAGTTTAATAACTCAATGAAGTCTATATTTTAATTTGAATCCCTGTTAAACTAGGCATCTAAAAGATAACTTACGTGTACATGATATTTTAGAGTTTATTGATAGATTTTAAATTAATCCATATTTAATTTAATTTTTTGTTTCATTGAGATCTCACCATCTACAGATTATAGCAGATGACCTATAATACTAATTATGTCTTGATTTGAAAGATTATATATATATGATTTTAATTTTCATTGTTTTTAATCCTTTTAGACTTTTTGTTTAAGCCAATATTTTATAATTTTTTTTGTCCTTGTTCTGATCTTTTAGTTTTGTGTACTGCTAGTAACTTGGTTATATAAGCCAACATATAAATGACAATATTGATTACTAGTCATAACAGCCTAGAGGAAATGGAGTATTATATCTGAACTATCTGATTTGCCTTTCATTCTCAATACCTTTTCAGCATTAACACAAAATCTAAATGCAAATAGATGAAGTTTAATCATCTTACAATTATTCTACAAAGAGCACAACTACTTCAATTTAATGAGCATACTGACATGTGATATTACTGTTATCCTACAGTACCTTCTAAAATATTCCAGAAAACTGTGTGAGACAAAACTAAAAAGCTAGGGTGAAGGGTTGTCGTAAAAAGTCTCTAATTGGGTAATATGGAAAGTGAATTCACTTCACATCTTTGTTTTCCCTTTCACTTCCAGCCACAACCACAACATGTTTCTAAGCGAAAGAAGCAACATAAAATGTCATAACTACAGATCATCTTTATAAAGAGTATAAATGAAAACTTTCTTCATAGTCAAGAGAAATAAATTGAGAGTGTATTTCTACGAGAAAGAAAATCATTTTTGTAAAAATTGATACTAACCTATGAAACATTGAAATGAAATTTCTCAGCCAAAAGATTGCACTAATTTGCACAATCTTTAAAAATTTATTTTGCTACTGCATATATACCTTGTCTTTAAATTTTAAGTCTAAAGCCTGAAAAATTAAAACCACTTAGAGCTTTATCCACTTTAATTGATAATGTGCTCAATATAAGATAGTTTAAATGTCTTATGAAGTCTAACCAGTCTCCATAGATAGATAGATAGATCCATACATAAATACATAAGATAGACTATAAAAATTACCAAATGCTACAAAAATTAAGCTAGGACTCTAATAACAAAAACTTCACATTTGCAAAAGACCTCAAGTTCAGTGTTACATGAAAGAAAGTAGATTTTGTTTATATTGGTCAGTATTTTTTTTTCTATTAGTCAAGCCACCTATAACTATAATTTATGTTAAATAAGATAATTCATAACCATAACACTATAAAATACTATTAAATTATATAGTAAATATTACTAAATATGTCTTTTTGTATAGAAATAAACCATCAAAGTAACTTCTACTCAGTGTCCTATGTCCCCCTTTTATGAGTTTGACTTGTCTTTCTCTAGGATTTGTACTAGAAAATTCTAATATTTATAGATGTAAGAGACCTTATAAATCTTTTCTTCAGATATAAAAAATAAATCTTATTTTCTTTTTCCTCTTTCAACATAATATTAAACATTCTCACAACAGTGAGTATTTTGAATTGGCTCTAGTTTGTCCATATTCATTTAAAATTATGGTGTTCAAATCTGAATCCAATGCTCTAGGTCTCTTCATGTATGAGCAGGACTTTTTATTTTTGGAATACTAGAGACTGTACTTATAAGGAATTAACTATTATATATATTATATATTATACTATTTATGGTTCCTACTAACTATTTTTGCCCACATCTTGCTATTCATATACTGAGTTTCCTAAATCTAAATTTCTAATCCACTCTAAAGGTGCAATCCTTAAACCACGAGCTTCTCCATTCCTTTATGCGTGTACTTCAAGTGTTACAGAGTAATTAAATACACCAACTCTGGCCTCCTAAAAGTAAGTTAACCTCTGAACTTTCACAATTGCATAATCGAGGAAAATTCACCCACCTAACAGTGTGATTCAAAAAGACAAATAAGATAATATGAGTTAGATACTCACTGTTATGCCTAGCACATACTAAATGCACAGATTAACGTGGTATTTTCAACTAAGTAGCTATGGGCATTGTAATTTGGGAGCACGTATGCAAAGTCTTTAACTGTTTCCTATTGAATTTTTCCTTGTTAGATCTGGATCACCATTCTAGCCTATTGATATCTTTTTGAATCCAGATTCTGTTATCCAGAAAATTTATTCTTTCCACTTTTGTGTCATCTGTAATGTTGATAATCATTACTTCAAGAACTCGACTGCAATGATTGACAATATTAAGCAGGACAGAGACTCCTTTTCTGTGTGCAGTCAACCATGTAAATTCTACCTAATTGAACTCATATCCAGAGCATGTGTCTACAGCTTTTCATAGAAATATCATAAGAGAAAATGTCACATGCTTTGCTGATGTCCAGATATATGCAGTTCCCTGCTCTCCTGGCCTAATAAGCTGTCATGAAATAAAGATGGTTTAAGCTTGACATGTCTTGTTCTTGTGAACTCTGTCTCACCACTCTTGATAAAGGCTTCTTTTGGAAGTGGGATTTTCTTTACTTGAATATATCTTCACTGGAGTAACCTAGAGCTAGAGACCTTCACAATCTATCAGATCCTGCACAGTCCGGGGATGTCAAGGGCACATGCTTTATCATAAAACACAGGCCCCTCCATCCTGTAGGTCCATATTCATCTCAGTCCTGCCTCTTTTTAATATACAAAACTATCCCTGATATACAAACACATATAAGTAAGATTGTACATCATGTACTGTTTTGGCTTTGGTTATTTCTAACTCAGCAGTACTGTTCATGAGGTTTATTCAATTGTTGCATGGAGGTGTAGATACTTCATTATCGTTGCTGCACAGGATTCCATTGTATGAATACATCACAACTTATTTATCTATGTGACTTGTTGGTCATCTGGGTAGTTTCCTGCATGGGGCTATTACAGTGATGTCTTTCAGCGGCTATATGTATGCGTAACACGTAGTTTTAAACTGAGAGAAGTCAAATTATTAGCCATTCCAGAAATCTTTATAAAGAAATGTAATATTTAGAAAGGAGCACAGCGTGTATTTTTAGTAAGAAACTCCTAGATTTATGTTGTAGACAGCTACAATCTAAGTGTGATCTTGATCACATTACTTAATCTTTGTTACTCTGCTTCCACATTTGTAAAATACAAGATGTTAAAAATATATTCTCTGGGCCAGGTGTGGTGGCTCACACTTGTAATCCTAGCACTCTGGGAGGCCGAGGCGGGTGGATCACTTGAGCTCAGGAGTTCGAGACCAGCCTGAACAAGAGCAAGACCCCATCTCTACTAAAAAAATAGAAAGAAATTAGCTGGACAACTAAAAATATATAGAAAAAATTAGCCAGGCATGGTGGCACATGCCTGTAGTCCCAGCTACTCAGGAGGCTGAGGCAGGAGGATTGCTTGAGCCCAGGAGTTTGAGGTTGCTGTGAGCTAGGATGACGCCACGGCACTCTAGCCGGGGCAACAGAGTGAGACTCTGTCTCAAAAAAAAAAAAACCAGACATATTCTCTGGCTTCTCTTGAGGATTGGTATCCACGCTATCCGATATGGTAGCCAATAGTCACATGTGGTCACTTACATTTAAATATAAATCACTTAAAAATTAAATAAAAGTAAGAATTCAGTTCCTCAGTCACACTGGCCATATTTCAAGTGCTCAATAACCACTTGTTATTGGGCAGCGTTGTATGTACTTTTTTAAATATATAAGGCATTTAAGCCAAACTGGGACTCTTAATTTGATACTCAATAAATGATAGTGTATCACATGTTTTTCACTGAACACTATCATAATTTTGAGGCATCTATTCCTCAAATCGTTTTGATATCCACAGAGCCAATCTCAATGATGCTCCTGAAAGTATTGTCCAATAGTTTGAAATATCTATTTTTCCTTGTCTTTATCTCTTTCTCCTTTTGGTGATAGAGACCATGAAATCCTTAACACTGGGAGAGGCCACTGCTATGGCTTACTTCTCATCCTCATCCTGTAGGTGTTCCTGGAAGTCTCATCAAGTCAAACCACACTGGACTGTGCTGGCCATTGGACTCTGAAAAAAATCCCATCTATGCTCATCACTAAGCACCCCGCTGTCACAACGTTTACAGAAGTGTCCAGGTGGCTTGTCAATATCGCACAGAGTCACATGACCAGCACTCTTTTCAGTTTCTTCTTTGCAAAATCCATTTCTCCCTGAAATGTAGGCACAGGATTTCCCAGCTTGACGTATGGATAAATCTTAAGAATCACCAAGCTGTTCTCAAGATACCCTTTCTCTTTGACATAAATATTTATTTCCTTTAAATTATCCTTAGTGTTACAGTTATTTGTATTTCATTTTGTGGTTTTCTCTTCAATAGCTATGGTGGTTATTAATATTACTGTTAGCATTATTATGTTTTATTATTGATGCTTACTATGTGAAAATGCAATGATAAGCTGTATGGGACTTTAAAAAGTTGTCATTGTCATTTAGAATTTATACAAGAGAATAGAATATCTAGCCTCCAATAATTATAATCTAAGGTAGATAATTATATGGCTGGCAGTAAACATGTTTATCTCCATCATTTTCATCATACTTATAAGTTTTAAATATGGAAAGATAGAAATAGCAAACACCACTATATGTTTTTATTTTGCCATTTTGTTTCTTTTTTTGTCTTTAGGACTATTCATCTGTATGAGCAAGGAAGCAAGTGTACATGTGGTGTGATTGTAAGGAAAATTAAATACTCTATTCATATTAATATATTTTTCTCTCCAGGCTACCTGAGACTCTCAATTTCATACTGAGATCATTTATATCCATAAGGTTCTTGTTAAAACACAAAAATGTCCTTTAGGAGTGGGCCAGTGAGAGGGATGTTTCATGATCCTTTAATATCTCATGAACCCCGATACAGGGGAGTTTCTCAGTAGGTGTAACAAAGGGAGTGACGTACAGGAAAGGGAGAGAGAAAGTTAAGTGGCACTGGATGTTCATGCTTGGAAGGCAGACTGGGACTTACCAAGGGCCCACAGTGAAAGAAAAGTTGAATAGATAGAATGAAGGAAGAGAAACATATATGGAAGTGGTTACAATTTAGGGCCATCGTTCCTGAAAATCCATTTCACATCATCTACATTCTTGTCATGATCTGCTCTTGCCATATTTCATATACTTGCAATTAGGCATTCCTAATTAAACGCATCTGATATCCACCAGACTCAGCATGAAAATTCAAGGCAAACTCCACGTCTTCTCTAGTCAATAAAAAGGTAATAAATACTCTACTGTTGCTTTTAGTTTTAAATACAGTCTCACTTCAGTAATTAAGCCACCCAATCCCATAAAATGATTTTTAAATGTCTCATTTTGCTTCAAAATGCAATCTTTTCACCTACCTAAGCTTGAGCCCACTTCAGGTGGATGTCAACTTCTTTATTATCACCTAGATTTTTAAATATTCTTCCTCCACCTCACCAGTCATCATGTATGAGTACAACTTGGTTGAATATCAGGGAAAGAGAAGAGGTATAATGAACACTCTTTGGATCTGATATTTAATTAAATCTGACTTGGTTTTTCATGGCCACTGTGATGGACTAATTGTAAAAATGCCTACAAACCTTTGAACCTTTCTTATCCATAACTTTTGCCCTATAACTTGAAAATACTCCTTCACTCAGACTCTGAGGTTGGCCATATGACTTGTTTTGGTTGATGGATTGTGAAAAATTATAATGTAAGTAGAGGTTTAAAAGATCCTTGTATGAATGGGCTTGTCCTCACTTTTGCGTCTCTGCCATTAGAATGAAAATATCCTTGTACGAGCTTGCTAGAGGATGAGGGGCACATGTCATGTCAGTTGTTTCAGCCAAAAGCATCCCAAATAAACCTGAAAGTCAACCAATCCATAAACACTTATATGAGCCAAGCCAAGATGAGTAGAGACATCTTGCTGACAACCCCAGACACAAGAACCACAAAGTGATTATTTAATGTGAATGGATTTTTTGGTTATTTTTTATGCAATATTATTGTGACAATAGGTAACCAATATAGGCACTCTCCTGACTTCCTTTGGGACTCCTATAATCATTGGTAAATTGCTCATATGTTTTTTCACCAGTAAGGAAAATTATAGGCATTTCTATGCTAATGAGTTGCCCTTTCATTCTCCAGCCCCTACACATCCAGAAAAACTTCCAAGTTACTTATTCTATGACCTAACTAACACCTCATTGAACAAAGTCTAAGAAAACCATATTTTGCTTTCTCTTGCTTATGGTTTACACCTGGGCCACAGGAAATAGTCATACAATTTTAATCCAAAAAGACACTTGGGGTACAATCCAATTGCTAAACAGACAGTTTTCTCTTGCTACTTGTTTGAGTCAAATATTATACCCATTCCCAGGATATCCACATGCAAAAGAATGAAACTAGATCTTTATCTCTCAATCAACTCAAACTGCAGTAAAGACTTAAATGTAAGACCCAAACTATAAAAACTACTAGAAAACAACGTAAGGTAAATGCTACATGACATCTGTCTGGACAAGGAGTTTTTAGATAAGATTTCAAGAGTATAAGCAATAAATGCAAAAATAAATAAATGGGATTAAATCAAACTAAGAAGTTTCTGCATAGCAAAGGAAACAAATCAACAGAGAGAAGAGACAATCTACAGAATGGGAGAAAATATTTGTAAATTATATATCTGAAAAGAGGTTAATATCTAGAATTTAGAAGGAACTTAAACAACTCAATAGTTTAAAAAAGCCCCAAATAATCCAATTAAAATGGGCAAAATATCCGAATAGACATTTCTCCAAAGAAGATATACAAATGGCCAACAGGTGTATGAAAAAATGGTCAACATTACTAATCATCAAGGAAATGCAAATCAAAAGCACAATGAGATATCATCTTACCCCAGTTAGAATGGCTATTATCAAAAAGACAAAACACAACAAACACTGGAAAGGATGTGGATAAAGAGAAACTCTAATACACTGTTGGTGGGAATGTAAATTTGTGCAGCAACTATGGAAAACAGTATGAAAGTTCCTTAAAATGTTAAAAATAAATCTACCATATGACCCAGCAATTTCACTATTTAGTATGTATCCAAAGAAAGTGAAATTAGTATGTTGAAGAGACATCTGCACTCCAGTGTTTATTGCAGCACTATTCACAATAGCCAAGATATGGAATTAATCTAAGTGCCCATCAACAGATAAATGGATAAAGAAAATGTATATATACACCGTGGAATACTATTCAGTCATAAGAAGGGATGAAATCTGTCATTTGCAACAACATGATGAGCCTGAAAGACATTATGCTAAGTTAAATGAGCCAGGTACAGAAAGACAAATACCTCATGATCTCACTCATATGCATAACCTAAAAAATTGATCTCATAGAAGTTAAGAGTAGAATACTGGTTACCAAAGACTGGGGACAATAGGGAAAAGGTAAGATAGGGAGAGTTTGGTCAATAGGTATAATGTTACTACAGTTAGATAGGAAGAATAAGTTCTGGTACTCTATTGCACAGTGGGGTGACTATTACTAAAAATAATGCAGTATTTATTTCAAATAGCTAGAAGGGAGGATTTTCACAGCAAAAAAATGATAAATGGATATGCTAATTATCATGATTTGATCATTACACAATGTATACGTATATCAGAACATCACTTTGTACCTTGTAAATATGTACAATTATTACATGTAAATTAAAAAATGTGATGGAATGGAGCCAGCTGGCAAGGGGAAAACACCTGGTACAAAATTTAAAAAGAAACAGTTCCTGGTGTCCATGAAATTTATAGGGACACATATTAAGCTCACTATGGCATCTTTTCAAAGCCTCTTTGTTTTGAAGTGGATTTCAAAATAATACTACATTCTACTTTGTGGGGAAGGAGCCCACAGCACTATTCCTTCCAAATAAACTTGCTAAAATATAATATTCTCAAGTAAACTGTGACGCTACTATGACTCTACTTGAATTCGGGAGGTGTCATTCCACC
Source organism: Propithecus coquereli (assembly GCF_000956105.1). Lineage (NCBI taxonomy): Eukaryota > Metazoa > Chordata > Mammalia > Primates > Indriidae > Propithecus > Propithecus coquereli. The sequence goes on along the minus strand of NW_012149997.1, from coordinate 640,048 downwards.
CTTCTCACTTTGGGGGTTAAGTGGGTCCTCAAAGAACAGTTGTCGAGGAAGAAAATGCTCCTCTCAATCTTTTACCAATTAAACCTATCATTTAATATTCCTTATAGGGTTAAGAAGACTAAAACTCCTTTGTTTCTTTGTTACATTAAACATTTTCACATCCTGGTCTGATACATTATTTTGTAATATATTTCAAACATTTCCATTTTGACATCTGATTACAATATGCTTCATGAACACATACAATATTCTAGACTCTGGAAGGTAAGTGTGAATCCTGCTTTTTTCCCAGTAAAAACCACTGGGTCAATAAAAGTGATATTCACCTCAACCACTGCCACTGAAGCCCTCCCTTCTCAATAACTGTGTCTCCTTATTATGGACCTCCTAGAGAACAAATTTGCTTATATCATATAAACTTCTTCCTCCTCACCATCCTACCCCAAAATACACACACACACACACACACACACACACACACACAGACACACACACACAGTCTCTCTCTCCTTATACAACTGGTACACACATACATGTTCACATTCAAGGAAGATAAACTAAAAAGGAATGCAAAAGAAATTAAATTTCCATGCACACCATTTCTTCTGCACATATTCTCTGGTTTCATTTTGCGTGTTTGGTGGTTCACTGCTCAATAGCTGGATTTTGATGGTTCATATACAGTAACATGGACCAATCTCATCAAGGCCTGAGATTAAGCCTAAAATTTGGATAAGGTTAAGAATAGAGAAACATACCTGAGTTCAGCCACAGAGGCAACATCCACTTATGAGAAAAGTACAATTTTTAATAAGTGAAAAAATATGTACAGCTGGCATCAGGAGCCCAAGATAAAAAGAAAACAAAACACAAAATAGGGAAGTTCCAATAAATAAGCCTAGTGTAGTAGTGGGTAATTAAGAACAAAGTGATATTCAGAGACCATGTGCAGGCAGGTATTCAGGATCATGTAAGGCTATCGGCTACATACAGTCCTCCCTAATTAGGTTGGCTGTGAGAGTATGCAAAGAAATTGCCAGAATCAAATGAAGTCCTAATCTTACAGGGACCAGAATATTTGATAGCTTATTAAAGAGGATGACAATGAGTTAATCAGTTACTATTTATTGAGTCCTTACTATATTTGAGCCCTGAACTTGATAGTTTAAGTTTACTTAATATTTGTGAAATAGGGTTATTAAACCTATAATAGAAAGTAGGAAACCAAAGTTTGCATAAGTTAAAGTTAAGGTTCTAGGTCATATAGTAAGGAAGCATTAGAATTAGATTAACACTCTTCTTCCATAGTGAAGAGTTGATTACTGAGAAATGACTGCCTGTCCAGAAGCTACATTTCCCAGTATCCCTTTGTATATAACTGAGTACATGTGATTAGTTCTCACTAATGGCATGTAAGTGGGAGTGACTTTTAGTGACTCTTTTAGGTCAAAGTGTTTAACAAATAAATGTGCATTCTCCATCTTTTCTTTTTTCATGTGCTAGCTGTAAGAAAATATCTTCAAGGCTCTACCTTATGACGGAGCCATGAGATGGAAAAAAATATGTCCCCATCCATCACCAGGTTGAAAGCCACTTTGAATATTCATATTTAATTGTTGTATGAAAAAGCAATAAATGTTTATTGTATTAATCATCTAGATTTCAGCCTTAACAGCTATGGTATCTATCTTTACATACACTAATACAATCTTCTTAATAACTATGACATACTACCTTTCTAAAGAAACTGCAATGTATTGAATGAGTACCTTCTTTGAGGGATTATTGTGAGAACTTAGTTAATGCATTTGTATAAAGGTCTTAGCATAGGGTATACACCTGGGTAGCACCACATATGTTTGAAATAACTATGATGATGATGATGATATTGTAGCTTTATTTTAAATGTATTTTCTCCTTTTTAGCTGAAAAAATGAAATTTTAGCTGAATTCAACAAATTTGGAAACCAGATAGCAGAAAAATTAAATATCTTGTTTGTGACAGAGTTAAAATAAACCCAAGTTCTTAGCTAAAAATGCTGTGCTATTTTCCTGTAACATTGTGACATTTCCTAGGTAAGAAAATAGAAAACCAAAACTTCTTGGGTTTGTTAACCAGGATGAAATTGAAAAGGTATGGCTGCAACCTTGAGAAATTTAGGTCATTTATTCTAGCTGGAGTTCAAGATCAGGAATGAGTCAAAAGGGAGGGTTTATGATAAATTACTTAAGTTTCTCCAACATGAAGTTAGGATTGGGCTTGGATTGCCAGTAGAAGTCAAAGACTACAGCTTTGTAAATATTAAGACTTGAGAACTAAAATAAAATCTTAAGGCTCCCCCCTCCACCGGCTGACTGAATGGACCCCCTCCTGGCCAAGCAGATATCCTAAAACTAAATTACCTGCCATAAGGAGGGAGATCAAACATGCCTCATCATGCCACCACCCCCCACCCCCACCCCCACCCCTGCCCTTCTAGGAGACATCCTTTGTAACTCATTAACAGGCCTAAGGTTATGCAAGACAAACCTGTAGGTCCTCAATTTACACAACAAATATATGTCCGGTGGCTTATCTCTGATTAACAGACCTCCCTATCTTCAAACATTCCAACCTTTAGACAAAAGCATCATGTCCTTAACCAATTACAAGTCAAAGAGCCTTTAAACCCACCTATAACCTATAACCATCTCCCCTCCAAGATGGCCCACCTTTCTGGGCCAAACAAATGTATGCCTGCCATGTATTGATTTATGACTGTACCTGTAATTCCTGTCTCCCCAAAATGTATAAAACCAAACTGTAACCCAACCACAATGAGTCCACTCGCTCAAGGTTTCTTGGGTGTGGCTCTGGGCCATGGTCCTCAAATTTGGCTCAGAATAAACCTCTTAAAATTAATTTACAGAATTTGGCTTCTTTTCCGTTGACAGACTCTTCAGGTAGAATCTTCTAATTTCTTTTGGACATATACTTATTTCACTTAGGACTTGGGAATACCTTGAGAATAAGAAACCACTTCAATTGTCAAAAATGCGCCCAATTAAAAATCTCCAATGAATATGTATATAACAGGTTATCTTTATTTTGTTTAAACAAGATTATCCAAGTAAGAATGGGATTGTATCTAGGCCACCATTATGCAATAGAATTTTCTGTAATGATGGCAATATATCCACATTAATAAATATGTTAGCCACCAGCCACATGCGGCTACTGAGCATTTAAAATGTGGCTAGCACACCTGAGGAACTGAATTTTTGTGTTTTTTTCTAACTTCTACTGGCAATTCAAGACCAATCTTAACTTCATGTTGGAGAAATTTAAGTAATTTATCATAAATCTTCCCTTTTGACTCATTCCTGATCTGGAACCCTATATCTGATAGTGCAATACTAGATTTATAGGTATTATTCTAGTAAAGAAACTGAATTTTAATGCAAATCTGTGTGTGAATTAGACAGATACTTGAAATTTAGGAGCCAAATAGGAACTATATGGCAACATCAAAAGAAATATAGGATTTGGAGAACTGAAATTATGTCTACATAAATGTATACCAATTTAGTCTAAGTAGTCAAACCCATGTCAATGGAGTCATTATTAGAAACCTAGACCGATGGCAATTTGCAAGACATAATGCCTCGCTATGTGAACAGACCTTATGTTCTAAATCCTCAATCAAATATTCAGCTTATTGTTAGGCTTCCAAAGCTTCCATCTGTGCCTTTATCCACTGCTAGATGCCAGTTAATAAATGAATTCACCTTCTTCTTCAATGGAAAGATAGAGGTCATAAGTTGTGAATTTCTTCAGTTTTCTTTCCTACTTTCTTAAAGTTTATTTTAATATGCTCCCCCTTTTTTCAGAGAAAAAGGATTTGCTACTTGATGTCAATTATATATCTCCTTCAATTACTCTTGACTCCACTAACTTTTGCTTTCTTAAGGACCATCAAATTAACCTGACTCTCTCTCATAAGTCCAGTTTTTATTTTTATTAATCTATCTCTAGTTAAGTTTATAAGTATACTGAAAAAGACTCTGATTATTAAAACCAACCAATAAATGATATCTTCTTTGATTTATTGTCAGTGGTTATGTATACGCTGTGTTCATTTCCTTACCTCCTTCATCCATTAAGTCATTGTGGTTTCTTCTCACAAAATCTGAGTTTCCTTTTTCAAAGTTCAAAATGTCCTCAATTAGCAACTTGAATTGAAAAGTACAGACTTTTCTTTAATATCATGGGTACTGCATGTTGAAAATTTCAAATTTTAGAAAGATACTATACTACCTAAATTTGTATGACACAATTGACAAATGGGCTAGAGATGCCAACTCATATCAGAGATACTGTTACAGTATCTTACTTTCCAGTGAATTACTGAAAAATATGTGCAAAATATGTACACATATTGACAAAATACCTTTGCTTTTAGTGGAGTTATTCCAAGCAGCTGTATACCTTCATCATGGCATTTAACTTTATTAAAACTAGTCTGAAATAAAACAAAATTGTTATGCCCTGAAGAAAATAGTATTATCTGGTATATTAATAAAAAGGTACTGACCTTAGTCCATGGAAATTGTTAAAGATTTTAGTAACAGAATAAAACATCCTTACAGTGTCGGCATAAAAAGAGTTGAAAAAAAACCCTTCAATTTCTGTTACAAATTATAGATTTATCCAAGATCACTTAAATTTCTTCATATAATATGTGAGACTTTAGTACATATGATAATACAATTGTGAAGATGCTAAAGCTACACACACTAAAATTTGGAGTATCATAATATTAATGGAATGCTTTGGGTCATGTCCATGATGCAGAAAAAAGGCCATTTATTTTTTTAAAAGTTCTCAACAATTTAAAGACTATGTTTTGTGCCTTTGAGATCTCAAGTAATTGATTTCTCTTGAAAAGTGTCATAAATATTACATTAGTACTTGTTAGTAAGCAAGAACATTTTTTCAACCATGTTTTAATATTTTATATTCTCTAAACCACATATTGTGAATTAATAGAAATACTATTTAGATATTGGAAAAATAAGTTGAAATCATTCAAAAGCAAATGCCTCTAACTTGAGCCCTGTTAGAGGAACATGAGCAAAATAATAATGAGTTTGAAAATGATTTGTTCAAAGCAATAAGTAATTTAGTAGCTGAGTCAGGACCAAAGTAGTTAAGGACTAGCTAGCCAGACAGATACTTACATTACCTATTTGTACATGGTACTAACATAGCAATGGGATAAGTTAAAAATATACTGCTGGGTAACAACTTTCCAGGTATATCACCACATATCCTTTTAAAAGGTAAAGAGTATCTTCAAACAGAAATTACAACACATTCCTTGTTGCTGGCTGATATATATTACACATTTTTGCCATTCAAATAAAAAATTGCAGTGTACAATTATAGTCACTATCACGAACCATAAGAACCATCTAGTTGACAATCCCCTGAGGTCTGAAGTCTTAGATAAAATTTAAACATCAATAAATTATCACAGAGTGCTATTTTATATTCTAATCTAAATTCTCATCTCTTTAGTATGACTTTAAATAACTTGCCTGCTTCATAAAAGAAAGCTAGAATGAGTAAGAACGACCAAGAAATGGGAGATTTTTAGAAAGTTTCCCACCCCGGAACATTCTACTTTAGCCCACATCATTGAATTAGTAAGTCAAACTGCTCTTGCAAAGTTTCTTGTGCAGTGTGTGACTCACATTGCAAATTTGATATGGAAAATACAAAGTAAGAGTCTAGAACCTGCATAGTCAAATAATCTTCCATTCTCTTGAACAAATATATATATA
>NW_012149997.1:617844-633522 GCF_000956105.1 Propithecus coquereli | reverse complement strand
ACCTCTGTGGAAAAGAATTTGGAGATACCTCAGAGAGCTAAAAATAGAAATACCATTCGATCCAGCAATAGCACTATTAGACATCTACCCAAAAGAGCACAAAACATTCTATGATAAAGACATCTGCACCCGAATGTTTATGGCAGCACAATTCACTATCGCAAGGATGTGGAAACAACCCAAGTGCCCGTCAATCCATGAGTGGATTATTAAAATTTGGTATATGTATACAATGAAATATTACTCAATCATAAGAAATGACAGTGACCTAGCACCTCTAATACTTTCCTGGATTAAACTTAAGCCCATTATCAAAAGTGAGGCACCACAAGATCGGAAGAATGGGCTCCACTTGTACTTGCCATCAAATTGGTACTAACTGTTGAACACTAGGGTGCTCACATGGCAGTAATACTCTCCAGGGATTAGGGGGATGAGGAGGTAAACCCGCAACTAAAGGATACGGGGAGCATTGTAGAGGGGAAGGGCATGCCTCTAACCCTCACTTGGGTGAGGCAAAGACATAAAATGTAACCATAATGTTTGTACCCTCATAATACCCTGAAATAAAAAAAAAATTCTTATTTGAAGTAAAGAACATGGACAAAATATAACCACTACTTTTTACTATTATTTAATAATAGTAGTAGTAGCAATAGAAAAAATTGTATTGTGCTAGTAAGTTGGTTGAAAAGCTTTTCATATATTAATTCATTAACTCAACTCCATTTTACAGTTGAAGAAACTGAAGAATAGAAAGGTTTAGTAATTTGCCAAAGGGTATATAGCTAGTAAGGAAAGAAGATGGGATTTCAATCCAGATTATTTGGCTTCCGATTCTATGTTCTTAACCACTATTTTACACAGCCTCTATTTAAAAAGAAAAGTGTATTTTAGCTTTGCTATAGATACTCTGACACATATAAATAAAGCAACCAAACCTTAGAGTTAAGCAGTCCACATTTCAATAAAATGATTTGGGGACTTTAAAGCTAGATCTAGATCTGCCATGTGTTTTTAATCTGTACTGAATTTTTAGGCTTTATGAATATATTTCAATTTCTGCATAATTTACCACCTTGGTTCTGGACATATTGCCAATATCAAGGCAAGACAGGAAGCCAGTTTAACACAATGAGATACCATTTCACACACACTAGAATGCTTAGTGTGGGTAAGAAAGGATGTAGAGAAACAGTAGCCTTCATACATTGCTGATGGAAATATAAAATGATGCAGCCACTTTGAAGAATATTTTGCCAGTTTCTCAACAAGTTCAACATTCAACTACCACATATCCCAGCAATTCTACTCCTGGATATCTATACAAGGGAAATGAAAGCATATGTACACAAAAATACCTCTATGTCAAAGTTCATAGCCGAATTATTTATGGTAGCCCCAAACTGGAAACAACCTAAATGTTCATCAATTTTTAAATGGATAGACAAATGTGGTATGTCAATACAATGGAATACTCTACAGCAATAGAAAGGAATGAACTACTGATACATGTAATTTCAAGAATGATTCTCAAAAATATTATAAGTGAATGAAGCCAGATATAAGAGAATATATATTGTATGATTCCATTTATAAGAAATGTCCAGAGACAGAAAGTAAACTAGTGGTTGCCTTAATTTCAAAATGGTATCTCACTGTGGTTTTAATTTGCATATCCCTAATAATGGATAATGTTAAATGTCTTTTCATGTGCTTATTAACCACTCATATATCTTCTTTGAAGAAATGTTTGTTCATATCTTTTGCCCATTGTTTGATTGAATTGTTTGTCTTCTTATTGAGGTGTTAGAGTATTTTTTTGTAAATTCTGGACACAAATCATCTTGATTTGCATTTCCCCAGTGATTAGTAATGTTGAGCATTTTTTCATATACTTTTCGGCCATTTGTATTACTTCTTTTGAGAAATATCTATTTATGTCTTTTGCCTACTTTTTAATGATTTTTTCTACTGTTGGGTTCAGTTCATTATATATTCTGAATATTAAGTCCCTTATTGAATGAATAGTTTGCAAATATTTTCTCCCATTCTGTAGGTTTTCTCACCACTCTGTTGATTGTTTCCTTTACTATGAATAAGCTTTTTAGGTTAACATAGTCCCATTTGTCCATTTTTGGTTTTGTTCCTATGTTTTTGAAGTCTTAGCCATATGTATATTAGTACAGCCAGTATGGAAAACAGTATAGAGATTTCTCAAAAAACTAAAAATAGAGCTGCCATACAATCCAGCAATTTCACAACTGGGTATTTATTCAAAGGAAAGGAAATCACTGTATCAAAGGCATACCTGCACCCCTATGTTAATTGCAGCACTATTCACAGTAGCAAAGACATAGAATCAACCTAAATGTCCAACAACAAATGAATGGATAAAGAAAATATGGTATCTGTACACAATGGAATACTATTTGGCCATAAAAAATGAATTTATATCATTTGCAGCCACCTGGATGAATCTGGAGGTCATTATGTTATATAAAAAAAGCTAGACGCAGAAAGACAAATATTGCATGTTCTCACTCATATGTGAGAGCTAAAATAGTTCATCTCATGGAGGTAGAGAGTAGAAAAATAGTTAGCAAAGGCTGGAAAAGGTGTGCTGGGGTGGAGGGGGATGAGGATACAGAGAGGTTGGTTAATGGGTACAGTTAGAAAGAAGAATTAAGTTCTAATGTTCAATAGCAGAGTAGAGTGACTATAGTTAACAGTGTATCATATATTTCAAAATAGCTAGTAGACAGGACTTGAAGTGTTCCCAACACACAGAAATGATAAATACTCAAGGTGATTGAAGTCCTAAATACCCTGATTTGATCATTACACATTCTATGCATGTAACAAAATATCGCATGTACCCTACAAACATGTGTAAATATTATGTATTAATAAAGAAATTCCAACTTGACATATGGAAAAAGGAACAGGAAGACTTACTCTTCTCTGAATCAATTTCCTATTTTCTTATTTTTTACAACCTTCCATCCCTGAGATTTTGAGAATACAACACTATCCACATCTTAATTCTATTTTTGTACTATATTAAAATGCCTTCACATTTACCTCACCTTAAAATTACCTAGAATTGGACATTATTAAAATGAACCTGAAAATAGGGAGTTTTGCTATTTTATCTATCCATGACAAAGAAAGGTTTTCATTTTAAATTCTACATATAGTTAGAATATATAAACTGATGAACAGTCATATACATTTTTGGAGATGATAAAAATTCCCTTTCAAAGTATAATACAAAGAGAAACTATTTAAAGCAATCATGTAAATATATTTTAGAGATATGCAAAAACAAAATTATGAAACATCAGCATCCTACTATAAGCTCGTCTTTTCCACTAGTAAAATAGCCAGTTGTTCTGAAACACTGAAATGATCTGAAATTAGCATAATTCTAAAATAAGGTATTCAAAGCCAAATGTGAATATGAGTATATATTAAAAATCCCTCATTACATAGATTTTAACTTTTAATATGTTTAAAATAGTAATACAACATACATGTACTTATTCATAGGTTATCTAAATATATATATATTATACCAATGTAAATAGAATATCTTTGGGGAAATTTTAGCTTTGTCCATAAAAACAGTTGCCAGAAACCTCAATTGAACCAGAAATTAAAAAGAAAATACAGTATTAGGATTAGTGTATTTAGTTAGTTTACTTTTTTGCTACTAATCATCATAGGATCAAAGCCAATGGGATAAAGATCTGAGTTCCAAAGCAAATTATGATTAGAATGATGGTAATTCTTTTATGGACAAATATTTGGAGAGCCACTGAAATGAGTGACAAGGATAATAAATTTTAAAATTAACAATGAAGCAAAGTTCTTCTGAACCTGGAATTTCCTTCACTTTCACAAAATAAGTTGGGCACGTTACTTTTCAAACACTCATTATCCCTTAGTCTGCAGTGGTGTCTTCTGGTGGTTATTCAGGCAGGTTAATATGTATCATAGATGTGTATTTTAATAACTCTGTAAGTGGTATCAGTGACTCATATTTATCTTTGATTGACGTGATGGACTAAGCATCAGTAAGGCAGGAGCCTACCATTACTGAATCCATATTTGCTGCAGAGCAAGTCCGTTGAGAGGGCTCTGTGTGGAGAACCGATGAGAGCTGGCTTCCCAAGCAGCTGCCATGTGCTTAGGGAACATAAGCTGAGTGGGCAGAAGAACCCTCTTAAGGAGTCACTGAAGCACGACATTCAGATTAGGTGGCATAGCTGTGGACTCCTGGGAGCAGCAGTGGCAGAGCAGATAGCTCTTTTCTATTTTAGCTGTCAAGCAGACACTGAGCAGAAGCAGCAGGGTGACAGACCGCCACTTCAATTACTAGCAGAAGGCTACATATCATTAAGGACTTCGAAATATAAAAATTACTGTACCGAAACACACAGCTCTATAGACAGGAGAGTTCCTTCCCAGAGACCCAAATCAAGGCATCTGGCAATCTTTCTACTCAAATGGTAGATATTTTCTATTAGAAAATGGGATTCAAGGATTTAACACAGAAAAACGGTTTATTATACAGTTACTAATGAATTTTACAAACTCTAGCTATGAGAAAAGCCCTTTAAGTTTTCACTTTTCTCCACCCCCGAAAGTATTCCATACACTACAAAAGATGTTTTTACCAGAAGAAAAGTTATAATTTGTAGTTAGAGAAAAGGTCAGAATCTTACCACTGCCATTTACACCCCCCTACGCCCATGAACTTAGATGAGTTTCTCTCTGAGACTCAATTTTCTCCTCTTTAAAATGGGGATAATAATATTCCATTTTCATTTTTATTATTTTGAATATTAATATTTCAAATATGCCTGGGATATGGTGGCCATTATATACATGGAGTTTGTAATAATCAGTACTTATTAGAAAAAAATACCCTTTACATTTAGAAAGCATTTTCTTTATTATAAAATGCTTCTACACATAGTCTTGTGAAGTGGGTAAAACATCCTTATTTCCATTTTACAGATGAAGGACCCAGAGGTCAGCAATAGTGACTTCCACAAGTTTATAAATGGTAGAGCCTGCACTGAAAATCAAGTCTGCTGACTTTAATTCCACTGTTCTTTGACTTGTAAACACTTATAAAACACACATTTAAAATATTTAGTTTTATTCCAATTTTTTTTCTTTTTTTTTGAGACAGAGTCTCACTGTGTTGCCCGGGCTAGAGTGCCGTGGCATCATCCTAGCTCACAGCAACCTCAAACTCCTGGGCTCAAGCGATTCTTCTACCTCAGCCTCCCAAGTAGCTGGGACTACAGGCATGCGCCACCATGCCCGGCTAATTTTTTCTACATATTTTTAGTTGTCCAATTAATTTCTTTCTATTTTTGGTAGAGATGGGGTCTCGCTCTTGCTCAGGCTGGTTTCGAACTCCTGAGCTCAAACAATTCGCCCGCCTCGGCCTCCCAGGGAGCTAGGATTACAGGCGTGAGCCACCGCACCCGGCCCCAATATTTTTTTATTTTAAAATGTGTTTTGATAAATGTTACAAATACAGAAGTGTATGGAGTAATAATATAAGAAACTCAAGGACTTAGCACACAGATTTTGTTTTAAACCTCTCTCTCCAATCTCTCTCTCTCCTCCTCCTCCTCCCCTCCATTCCTCCCTCCCTCCCTCTTTCCCTCTTTCTCTCAATCTCCCTGTCATACTCTTCCTCTCCTTCTTCCTCTCCTCACTGTCTCTCAAATTACGTGGTTGGGTTATAAAATACATCAAACATTATCCATAGAAGAAGAAGTGGTCCCATTGTCTCCTATTCCCAATTCCATTTCCCTCCACACACAGAGCCAACTACTACTATGTATTTAGAGTGTTTCCTTTCACTCTGTGTATTATATATTTGCATATATTTCGAGTTGGGAGTACTCAAAATAATTATGAATAGAATGATATTCTACAAATATTCTACAACTTGCCTTTATCTCTCCAAATTATATTTTTGAAATCTGTTCATGATAATATAGACTAATTGATTTCAATCATTTTAACTTCCCAGTCGTATTCTATGCTATGAATAGAACTTCATTGGTCTATATAATCCTTAACCTTCATTTTAAGCAATGTAAATGTTCTGATTAATTATTTGGAATTTGTTAAAGCTTGCTTTTCTGAATTTATGCATATTTAATTGTGTAGTATGTACCATGAGACTAGAATATTTATCCTGTCTTTATTAGCTGTAGAGTTTTCTTCCAATGGCTACATATAGAAGTTAATAGCATTTCACAAATTATCTATATTCATACTTATTTATGCACAATGTATTATATTCTAAGACAACTTTCTTAAAATCTTCAACTAGGTTAACACATTTTAAACTTTATGTTTAGTGCTATTTTATGTTATATATTTTGAAGATAAGCTCTTAGGTTTGTGCAAGTTTACAGTTGCTATGTATCATGAATTTTAACTTTTATTATTAGTTCCTATGGTTTATTGGCATGAAATTCTATTTTATGTAATATTACATATTGTCTCATCATCTTCTATTTGTTTGTTTAGTCAAATGTATATTGCCTTCCATCCCTGATGATTCAAATTTTATATGTCATTTTGCTTTTGGTGTTTCTCTCATAAGCCATGCACATCTAATTTTCAAGAATCTAGTTTCTTAATACCTTCTAATGAAATAGTTTAATCTATTTACATTTATTATTTTTATTAATATATGTATTAATTTCACTACATTTTAAAATTGTCATGTTTTGGTTTGCATATTAATTTTCTTCCTGCATTCTATTATTCTGATTTAATGGAGGTCCTTAATATTAAATATCCATATTTAATTTTTTATTTAACTCACAAATTTAGAGTTGGTCTATATTTTGTTCCTCATCCTTTGCATGACAAAGACATTATTCAGATATCTTCTACCAATCATCCATCTATTGTTTCCCAGTCTTTTCATTAAATTTTGCATTTAAACAATCCCTAATTTTATTATATTCTTTTTAAAGCTCACAACATGTTTAGTTTAAACCAGTTCCCCTTTCATCATTTCTTCTTTGTCCAATTCCTTCTTTCTAGGTTTATTTTTCTTCTTGCGGAAGTAGGTCCATTAGTGGTTACTTCGAGTAGAATCTGTAGAAAGTTAACTCTTTATCTTTAATTGATTACAAATGTTTTTACTTATCTTCACTCCCTGTTTTTGCATAATTTTCCTAAGGTTTCAAATAAATATTGCTTTGGGAAATAGCTATTACTTATCTTTAGAATAAATGAATGCATTGCTGAATTAGTTGGGACACAAAATATAAGCACATTTTTATTAAAAGCTTTTTTATAATAGCAAATAGGGTGTAAGTATTTTCAAGAGACCTTTTAAAAATCTCACTGATATATTAAATAACAGTTTTAACTGTTATTTACTTTTGTTTTTAAATGGTTAGTGAAACCATTTAAAAGCTTTTTATAAAAAGCTAATAAGATTGCTTTTTACTTTATTCCACGGAGCCAATTTTCAAAACTTATCACAGAACATAGCAATGTATCTGCATAAGCAAATGGTTTGTAAAGGTCTGACAAATTTGAAGGCTATGCCCAATGTGCACCACAAAACTTATTCATTGTTGTTAGATTACTTTACTCAGGATTATTGATATATTTTCATTCTGGGTTAGTATTTTCTTTTCATGTGAAAGCTATCAATAATGGATATATTATTATTTACATTCATAGTCATAGAAATGTGTATTAAGATCTCTACATTTGATTACTGAATTATATATATCCCAAAGCTCTTAGAAGAAACATTTGTAGCATGAATAAGTTTGCTTTTAAAGATATGCATTATTCAGTTAATTTAAAATGTATAGCCATGTCGTGAGCTGATACCAGACCCATATGGATTATTATGGCCAAACACATAAAATGTGTAAGCTTAGCTACTTTATGCTGTAGGCACATACACTGAAGCACAATTTCTGCAATTCTTCAATAATGGATAAGAAGCTGCTCTGTTTCTGGGAACCAGGTAACCAGTGAGAGTCTCACTGACTAGTTGTATTTCTCCTCTGCAACACTAGATTCAAGTGTTATATGTAATGTTTCTGTCTTAATCTCAGAGAGTATGTAGGCCACTCTATTGTAACTGCCAGTTTTTAATGTGTGCAGTACAGCTTTCACAATAAAAGAGAGAAAAGGTCAACAAATGACTGTAAAAGTGATCACATTGCATGGTAGCTTAAACACAGCAGAAGCAGTTGGGATTATATCAGGGTAATATTATCGGTTCCTTTCTCCATGTGTCCATCCCTACTATCAGGTATCAGGGGAGATCACTAAGAAAAAATTACCAGAGTCCTTAGGGATACAATGTTTTTAAAAGATGAAATTGATTCCAGGGTCCATCTGTCTAGACCACTTTAAGAACATTCCTCTCCTTCAACTCACTACGTATTTCTTACTTTAATATCAAACATTTAACCAATTGTCCCTCTTCCTAAATTAAGTGCACTTATGTTTGATTATAGAGTTCAGTCCTCACCACAGGAAACAACTAGAATTTCTCTTGAAACCTGACCGTATGTGCCTTCTCTTAGGTAATAAATTCTGTGTCAGGACAGCACAAGCTATATCCTACAGCCGATAACCTAGTCAAACCATGAAATAGGAGAGTTTATTTACTTATAATGAATAGCTTAACCTTTCCATTGGTTGGCTCCCTTTAGAAAAGTATATACCACGTAACTTCAGAGAAGAATTTACTTAAGTAAAGGAGGCATAAATAGAGTTTCTCTATTATGTCTTCCAACATGGCATGCTGATTATAAACAAAAGATTTGGCAGCTTCAAGGCTTCAAATATATACAAAATTCTCTCTTATCTCTTACAGATTTACTTTATGGTACTCAGTTTGCTGAGACATTCAACTCTATTTTGTAAATGGAAACATATGTACATATATGTATATGTGTATCATACATAGGACATGTCATGTTTTATCCCACTAATTCAGGGATCTACAAACTACAACCCACTGCCCCACCACCTGTTTCTGTAAACAAAGTTTTACTGGAACACAACCACGCTCATTCTTTTACATTGTCTATGGCTGCTTTCCCACTACAACAGCAAAATTAAATGGTTGTTACAGACCATATGGCCAGCAAAGCCTAAAATTTTAACTATCTGACCCTTTAACAGAGAGTCTGTCAATGCTTGCACTAATTGATTTAAGAGTACAGGGGGTGTATTTGCATAATCAATAAACTCTCATGTTCCTTGCTTTTATAACTAATGCTCATTTCTAAATATTTCTAGAGAATATAATATAATACACTGAGGTCAATACTTTTTTTTTTCTATAAGCATTCTTTGTGCAGCGAGCACATGATTCAGTTAATGAGAATCTGTGGGAACTGATATCATTGCCAAGGGAGAGCCTGACTTGACCTTTTTATTCAGAAAAGATCTAGTTAGTATCTATACTGAGGGACAGATTTTGAATATGTAAAGGTACATATCAGCAGTTCATTGAGCCAAAAAAAGGCTTAGGTATTGATTAAGTAAGGTGCACTTGACATTCAAGAACCATTGATGAGCTCAGAAATGGGTAATCCAAATGCCCAGATTAAATTAGGGGGAAAGAGTTCAGAAGGCATTGACATTGATGTCTTTTAGTAACTGTTTGCATTGTAATGTCCATATTTGTAGAGTCCAAAATAAAAAAGGATATATAAATGATTTTGCTGCATAGTGGGCTCTTGAAAAGCTTTATAATCTATGATGTTTTTCCATTATTTTGTGACAGATCAAATGCTTTTGTTTTCTGTGTATTTGGAATTATTTTACTTAAATAAGACATCATGGCAATAAAGGACCATAATTATTCCCAAAGAAGAAATCGAACAAATAATCAAATATTTAACATAATAAAGAGATATGAGAGATATAATCAACACCGCAGTTCAATGTAATTTGACTTTGACAAAGTTAGTCAGCATAGTGTCTTTTTTTTTTTCCATCACAAATTCATGTAGCATAATGGTCCAGTTCATTCTAGTAAAGAGTATTAATATGTTGCATGTAAATGAAAAAAAAAGTGATATTACAATTAGCCAGAGACATTCATTTGTCACTGAGGGGAAGGGTAGATGAGCGAAGTATGTAAGGGCTATCAGACTGAAAGACATTGTACTTAATGTCACTGGGTAAGAGGAATTTTCTTGGTTCAGATCAGTGATTCTCAACTCTGGTTCTACTTTAGGAACACCTGGAATTCTTTTAAGATAACATCAATTAATAGGGCCCACTCCAGATCAAACGCATCAGACTCACTAGTGTTAGGGCTTGAGAATAGCTGTTTCTTCCAGGTTCCCCAGTGTATACCCAGAGTTGGGAACCATTGAATAGACAAAAAAGATGAGACAGTTTTCCCATCAAATAAGAGAAATTTTGGACAGAGATACAAAATATTTTAAGGACTTTCGGTAGTGAGACTATTAATAATTTATAAAACAAGTTGATAATTCACAGCTCCCAGTTGTTTGAATAGATTTATTTAACCTGACTATTAAGTCAACTTTTTCATAGAAGAGAAGTAGGTAAAATGGCCAGGACATGATATATTGTACGGGGACTCTCAAAATATCAAAATCAGAGATTGTTAACTGATTTTTGGTTGGCACAGAATATCTGGGTTCTATCCTTTGGAGAGTGGTTGGCTGGTAACATGGCAACATCCATCCTGAAAACTTTGCTGAAAATAAACCTAAGGTCACAGACAATGTCTGCTTTTATGATAAAGCAAGGGTATTCATGGAAGATGAAATTGGAAAATAAAGCTACTAAACCCTTGATTTTAACAAGATTGATATATTTATTGATATAGGCTCCTTAAAGGAGGTCTGCATAAAAAAATTTAATAGCTTGCTTAAACTTTCATAGTGTATCTTAATAGAAAAATTCAGGAACACTATTGAAACTATTTATTTAACTGTAGAAATTGAAAACTTTGGAAAATAGGAAATTGGGACTCTCCCAAACTAGAGCTTAGTATTCACTTTATTTATAGATCCCAAAATGGACTGAGTGAAGTTTTAAAGAAAAAATAGATACATATAATCTCTAATATTCATCTGTCTTCATATAAGGATAAGAAAATTCTAAATGATAATCAGTATTCTTGATTCAAATTTCAAAAAACATTTAATTACATCCTATAAAATAATTGGCATGTACTCAAAATTTCAAGCTCAAGAAAGACAAAGAAAATCTGAAAACTATTCCAGATTAAAGGATACTAAAGACAAATGCTAACTAAATGCAATGTTTAAATATTTTAAAGGAAAATTTTGGAACAATTGTGAAATTTTAATATGGACATTGGATTAGCCAATAATACTGTTAAAATTATAAAGCTTCTGTATTTGCTATCTGCACTAAGGCTAAGTATGAGAATATTCTTATTAAATAAATAGAAATATTTATAAAAAAACAATAAAACAAATGTGGCAAATGTTAATAATTGATGAATCTAATTGAAGAGTCTATTGGCATTCTTTGTTCTTTTCTTGCAACTTTCCTATAATTTTGAAATCTTTTTATAAATATAAGTATAAAAATACTTTTTAAACAGTGTATGTAGCAGATGCTGTTCTAGGTAAACAAGAAAATAACAGCTAAAACAAGATTGAAGCAGTAATAAAAAAGCTTCCAAGAAAAAAAGGCCAGGAACAGATGGATTCAGAGCCAAATTTTACCAGACCTACAAAGGAGAGCTGGTACCTATACAGGAGAAATTATTCCAACATTGAGAAGGAAGGAATCCTCCCCAACTCATTCTACAAAGCCAGTATCACCTTGATACCAAAGTCAGAAAAGGACACAACGAAAAAGGAAAACTACAGGCCAATATCCCTTATAAATATAGATAGAAAAATCCTCAGTAAAATACTAGCAAACTAAATTCAGCAGCACATCACAAAAATAATTCACCATGACAAAGTGGGCTTCATCCCAGGGATGCAAGGATGTTTCAACATATGAAAATCAAAAAATGTGATTCACCACATAAACAGAAGTAAAAACAAAAACTGTATGATCATCTCAATAGATGCAGAAAAAGCATTTGACAAAATTCAGCACCCTTTCATGATAAAACCCTCAACAAACAAGGCATAGAAGGAACATATATTAAAATGATAAAAGCCATGTGTGACAAACCCACAACCAACGTCATACTAACTGGGAAAAAGGTGAAAGCATTCTCACTAAGAACTGGAACAAGATGAGGGTGCCTACTGTCACCACTTCTATTCAATATACTCCTGGAAGTCCTAGCCAGAGCGATCAGGCAAGAGAAAGAAATAAAGGGTATCCAAATTGAGAAAGAGGTGGTCGAACTATCACTTTTTGCTGATGACATACTCCTATATATAGAAAACCCCAAAGACTCCATCAAGAGACTCCTGGAATTAATAAATAAATTCAGTGAGGTTTCAGGTTACAAAATCAATGTACACCAATTAGTAGTATTCCTATACACCAATAATGGTCAAGCTGAGAGTCAAATCAAAGACTCAATACCATTCACAATAGCTACAAAGAAAATAAAATGCCTAGGTTTATACTTAACCAAGGAGGTGAAACATCTCTTCAAAGAAAACTATGAAACACTGAAGAAATAAATCACAGATGACACAAACAAATGGAAAAACATATGCTCATGGATTGGTAGAATCAACATTGTTAAAATGTCCATACTACCCAAAGTGATTTACAAATTCAATGCAATCCCCATCAAAACACCAATGTCATATTTCACAGATCTAGAAAAAAATAATTCTATGCTTCATTTGGAACCAGAAAAGTGCCCAAATAGCCAAAGCAATCTTATGCAAAAAGAAAAAATTTGGAGGCATCACATCACCAGACTTCAAATTATACTACGAAGCTATAGTAACCAAAACAACATAGTATTGGCACAAAAATAGAGGCATAGATGAATGGAACAGAGCAGAGAATCCAGATATAAAAACATCCATACACAGCCAACTGATCTTTGACAAAGCAGACAACAGTATGCACTGGGGAAAAGAAGCCCTATTCAATAAATGGTGCTGGGAAAATTGGATAGCCACATGCAGAAGATTGAAACAGGATCCATATCTCTCACCACTCACAAAAATTAATTCAAGATGTATAAAGGACTTAAATGTAAGGCATAAAACCATAAATGTTAGAAAAACTCTTCTAGATATTGGCAATCACAGCAACAACTAAAATAAATAAATGGAACTTGATTAAGTTAAAAGGCTTCTGCACAGCTAAGGAAATAATCAACAGAACAAATAGACAATCTACATAATTGCAAAAAATATTCACAAGCTATACATCCAATAAGGGGCTAATATTAATAACCAGAGTCTACGAAGGACTCAAGCAAATCGGCAAGAAGAAAACAAGTAGCTCCATTAAAAAGTGGGCAAAAGACATAAACAGAATGTTTTCAAAAGAAGATAGACAAATGGCCCATAAACATATGAAAAACTGCTCAATATCACTAATTATCAGGGAAAAGCAAATTAAAACCACAATGAGATATCACCTTACCCCAGCTAGATTGGCTTTTATTAAAAAGTCCAAAAATAATAAATGCTGACATGGATGCAAAGAGAAAGGAACCCTTATACACTTGCCGATGGGACTGACAATTAGTACAACCTCTATGGAAAACACATGGAGATTCCTCAAAGAACTAAAAGTAGACCTACCATTTGATCCAGCAATCCTACTACTGGATATTTACCCAAAGGAAAAGAAGTCATTTTATAAAAAGACACGTGCCCTTGAATGTTTATTGCAGCATAATTCACAATTGCAAAGATATTGAATCAACCCAAGTGCCTATCGATTCATGAATGGATTAATGAATGTGGTATCTGTATACTATGCAATACTACTCAGCCTTGAAGAAGGATGAATATTGCCTTTTGCAACAATTGGATGGAACTGGAGACTATTATCCTAAGTGAAGTATGTAAAGAATGGAAAAACAAACACCACATGTACTCACTATTAAATTGGAACCAACCGATGAGCACACGTGTGCATAGAGGGAAGTAAAACTCAGTGGAAATCAGCAGGGGGGAGGGGGGATGAGGGGAGGGGCAAAAACCTATCTAAGGGGTGCAATGGACACTATCTGGGTGATGGGCATGCTTACAGCCATAACTCAAGCATTACAAAAGTGATCCATGTAACTAAAAAGATTGTACCCCTGTAATATTTTGAAATAATAATAAAAAATAAAATAAAATGAAATCATGGTTCTTGCATTTTAGTGGATGAAAACAAATAAATAACAGAAAACAGTAAATAAACAAGATTGTTTTTGAATAGTGATACTGTGAAAGAAATATAATGGGGTGGTGCAATGATTGGTAGAAGGAATTGGACTGGAAGGTATTATTTATATTTGTTGATACAGGACAGCTTCTCAGAGATGATATTTAGCTGAGTTAATCATTGGGAGATCTTAGGAAAGGACATTGAGACAAAAGTCTTTAAGGTTGGACAACATTTTGTAAGGGCAAGAAACAAAGAAAAGCCGGCATAAATAGAGCTTAACGAACTACCAGGGAGTTGATAAAAGATTGAGTTTAAAATTCAGGTAAATTTTTTTAAACTACACTATCCCTGAGTAGGTATTTTGCTTTCTCAAAAACCTCAGACTTAAGACAATTCTGGATCTCAGAGGGCAACAGGTAAAAGTACCGCCATGAAGAACAATTCTTAGGTGAACTTACCAGCCAGAACTAAAATGGAATATATAATTGAGATTAACATGGGTCTTTGTTAAACTGGAAGGTAAATGTGACTTGGCCTCCCTCTTACGGAGAACGGACTACAAACTGAATTGTTTCCTTTGAGTTAAAGCTTCCTATTCTCCAT
This sequence comes from Propithecus coquereli, assembly GCF_000956105.1. Lineage (NCBI taxonomy): Eukaryota > Metazoa > Chordata > Mammalia > Primates > Indriidae > Propithecus > Propithecus coquereli. Next base: position 618,561 of record NW_012149997.1, on the reverse strand, counting down.
ATAAATTAAGTAAAATAATATGTTGGGCTTGAATTTTAAAAGCCCTAATTAAGTTTTGTAATGCATTTCCTGATAACATATAATTTTGCCCAGAGATTACTCATGGACCAAAAAAAAAAAGGACAAAGAATAGAAAGTAGGTTTAAGTTTTATTATTTTCTTTTTTCCTTATTTTTTTTCCAACTTCTCTCTTTACCTACAAAACAACAGGAACAAAACAGATAGAGTGAGATAGGAGTATTGGACAAAAGTTTTTTATTCCTTGGGCTCTTGGCTCAAAGCATAAATAATATCGAAGCCAATTATCATTCCTCAGAGGTTCATGACCAGAAAAGACAAGGGATCCTCAAGAAGTCATGATATGGATGTGATTTTTACATCTTCTCCATTTTGAAGTGTCTGTATCAATGTTTTTGCTCCTTCTTTGAGTGTGATCTGATGTGTGAAGTGATAACAATCTGTCATTGCTGCAGGGAAATAGACCAGCCTAGTTTCTTGACCTACCCAAACTGTGGCAGAACTGCTTGAACGCTTTCTTAGTATTTTAAGACACTTGTTATAAAATGTTTATTCTTTTTTAATTTGGCATTTGTTATTACAGATATTGTTCTCTGCATATTATCTCAACTGTGAAATTATTAACACCCTTCTATGTCTTTACCATAAGCAATTTCTTGCTGTAAAAATTAACTTTATAAGGCCGGGCGCGGTGGCTCA
>NW_012149997.1:617234-617794 GCF_000956105.1 Propithecus coquereli | reverse complement strand
TTGAAAACTTTGGAAAATAGGAAATTGGGACTCTCCCAAACTAGAGCTTAGTATTCACTTTATTTATAGATCCCAAAATGGACTGAGTGAAGTTTTAAAGAAAAAATAGATACATATAATCTCTAATATTCATCTGTCTTCATATAAGGATAAGAAAATTCTAAATGATAATCAGTATTCTTGATTCAAATTTCAAAAAACATTTAATTACATCCTATAAAATAATTGGCATGTACTCAAAATTTCAAGCTCAAGAAAGACAAAGAAAATCTGAAAACTATTCCAGATTAAAGGATACTAAAGACAAATGCTAACTAAATGCAATGTTTAAATATTTTAAAGGAAAATTTTGGAACAATTGTGAAATTTTAATATGGACATTGGATTAGCCAATAATACTGTTAAAATTATAAAGCTTCTGTATTTGCTATCTGCACTAAGGCTAAGTATGAGAATATTCTTATTCCTTTCCATTGGTTGGCTCCCTTTAGAAAAGTATATACCACGTAACTTCAGAGAAGAATTTACTTAAGTAAAGGAGGCATAAATAGAGTTTCTCT
>NW_012149997.1:567384-605950 GCF_000956105.1 Propithecus coquereli | reverse complement strand
ATTTATTCATAATTATTTTTGCAAGCACAGTAAGTCACACCTAAGCATACAGGGCAGAGGAAGGGGATAATTAGAAGCATCTTTACGGCAAAGACTAGAGAGATGCCTTAGTTTGGAATGCTATAATAAAACACCATAGACTTAGTGGATTAAACAACAAACATTTATTTCTCACAGTTCTGAAGCTGGAAAGTCCAAGATCAAGGTGTCAGCAGATTTAGCGTCTGCCTGATGAGAGCTTTCTTTCTGGTTGTAGACAGCTACCTGCTTCTGTCTTCACATACCTGAGACAGAGTGGGCTCTGATTTCTTCCTCTTCCCATAAGCGCACCAATTCCATCATGGAGGCCCCACCCTCATGAAGTCATCTAAACCTAATGTCCTCCCAAAGACCCCACCTCCAAATACCATCAACTGGGGATTAGGGATTCAACCTATGAATTTTGAGTAGACACATTCAGTTCATAGCAGGAAAGGCAAAGCTGGGACAAGGCCTGAGAAGGTAGGTGCAGTGGATATCTTAATGGGACTCTGGAAATGTTGATGGAAATTATAACTTTATAGCTTAGGGAAAAAAAGACCTAATGAGATTTGTGCCTTGACTACCTCTCTGTGCTCACTTCCTACTCTTTCTGCCTTGTCCACTGTACTTTAGCCAGACATTCGTTCTCCTAACAGAGCCTTTCATTTATAATCCAAGTAACTCTTTCCCCCCAGAAGGTTACAGAGGTACATCCCTCATTTCATTTCAGGCTCTAATTGTCTCCTCTGAGCAATCTATCAAAATTTCTAATATTGTCTATCACCATATTCTTCTATATTTTAATTCAGGCTATTTATTACCACCTGGAATTTTATCCATCTATTGATTTTTTATCTAGAGTGTATGGTCTGCCTCCTGCCTTAGACTGTGAATTCTAGGAAGGCGGTAACTTTATTGGTTCCATTCACCACTGTATTCCTCATTCAAAGACCATCCAGTACATAAATAGCACTCAATACATTTGGGTAGAATAAAGAATGAAAAAACTCTTATGTCATCAATAATAAAAGGAAATTATTTAATAAAAGTAAACAGTAGGGTTGTCCGTGACTTCAGGCAAATTAGATTTCAAGGAAGTTCATATGCAAGTGGGTTCCAAGAAAGCTAAAGTAGGAACCTAATGGACCAAACAGAAAAAGACCTGCTGCTCTTAGAAGTCAGGGCTCAGTAGCAACATCCAGGCCTGAGACAGACGATCTATATCTTGGCAAGTAATATTAGCACATGTTCATTGTGAACTTTGAGCATTCTGTTCCAGATGGCAATAAGTAGCATGAAAAACAGGACGCAGAAATATGTTCTTGATTTGTCTTTGCAGGAGTATTGTCTTTCCTTTTTCCCTCAGGTAAAAAAAGTGAAAGTTAAGCTGAACAAAACTCATGAAAAAAACAAAACAGAACTTATAGTGACAAAATGAACCTTCTGTTTGCCTCTGGTGAACTGCCTTCTTTCATCCCTTAATCTTTATCAGTTCTAACTTAAAGAAGCCCCTACTTTATGTACAAGGCTGGGGTTATTTTGGAAATGTTTAATCCCCCAGACCAACTGTCCTACTGTTTTGCTGTTGTATTTTGTTGCTCCTTAATAGTCTTCTGTTTATTTAGAGTTAGTTTTGCAGGTCATTGGCTACCATTACATTACATATTTCTTGAGAGTTTCGGATAGAGCTTACTCATTCTGCTCATCACATGATAGGAAGTCAGTAATAGTTATTGAGCTACAATTGTAGTGCATTTAAAATTTTTCCTTTTATTTTTAATATAATTCTTAAATTTTATTTAATTTTTAAAATATTAGCTATAATTCTAAGTCTTTCCAAACACCAGCAACTTGTCTGTAGTTAAGTGAGAAAGATAAAACGCATGGAAAATATAATTCATTTAGGGAAAACCTGTGGCTGGTCACTTAAAGGAAAGCTTTCAAAATAGGGTTGAGTTTTTGGTAGCTGTATGTAATATTCGAGCAGTCAAAGCAGCAGTTATATCTTCCAGGCCTTCTTTTTGTTGTTGTTGAAGACATGACAATTCTTGTTCAAATCTGTGATCTCTCAACCTCAATGCCCAATTGTTCATGATTTTCATACTCTTTATTGCCTACTGAGAATCTGAATGCAAATTCTGGGTGATTTTTAACCTCATTTCTTCTTGACAAATACAGATTTGTCAGGAAATATGATATTTTAACTAAGAATGCTGATCCTTTTTTTTTTTTTACTTAACTGACAATGGCGTTTTTAACTCAGATTCCTTTCCAGCTCTGATTTGCCCAGCTACAAGGCCTCAAGAGCCTTCCCTTAACTCAGTTTCTATGACTAATATCAAAGGTGATTGGAAATGCTCAACATCCCACACAACCTCTGAAGATATTAAAACACTCTCTTACCTAAGACACCGAATGTAAATGCATTCAACTAACATCATCATTTTCCTCTTATTAGTAGCAATAGGTCCGCATTTGAAGCAAGTTTTTCTTTCACGGGTTTTTACACAAGTTTTTCTTTCTCTGAAAGTGCTCACCATTCTTGCATATTCATGACAAAATGACTTGGTTTTCTCAGCCCAAATATCTACTCTTTTTCTTTACCCCCCAATTCTACTGGAACTCTTTAATGCATCTATTGTCCTCTAAAGAACTTCTATGACATTTGTTTTTTGATATCAGTTGGCATTTTAAGTTCTGAAAGTCACTGGTACTTTCAAAGAGAAGAAAGAATGTAATCAGAAGATCTTGAATTAATTACTTTGACAATATTGTATTGCATGCATATCTATGTAAGTAAATGTGCTAAGTCCTAATTGTTGTTATAGAGCAATTACTAAGGCTGTAAAAAAGCTAGCACTACAGTGCTTTTCGCTAATAAAGAAGCCTTATTTTAACTATGCAGAATAAGGAAGTTTCTTTGCTTATTTCTATTTATGTTTTCTGTATATAGAATCATGCATTCACATCTTGGATGGCTAACAACCTAACTTTTGACATAACTCATACATCCCTTTCTTTGATGCATATATAATAGCATATTTTCTTTCCTGAGTTCAAATTTTAAATATTGAAGACAAATTACGTGGTTTTATTGGAGGAAATTTTGTATCTCCCACTAACAACATTTCCTTATTCATGACACCAATGGTATGTTTGTATTTTTTTTTTTAGACCACATAGGGTATATGGAAGCTGTGCACTTATTCTATGAAATTATATCTGACAGATAACAAAAATACATTAGAGGCAATGATAGTATATGGAATATGTACTATTAATAAGACCCAGCATAGAACGTAGCATCTGACTGAACTTGAAACAGTATAATGGACATGTTGCTATACTAGCAAGAAATATTTGCAGCCTGTTTCCTAACCTGCAGAAAAGGTTCCAAGAAACAGAAGGAGCCAGATGGAGGTGGGAACAAGATACACAGCTGGCCCATCTGCCGAACACACTGACACTAGTGTGCAGTCCAAGAAGAACTCAATGGTTTCCCTTAGATATTCAAACTTATTCCAGAAAGTAATCTGTTCACTTGGTCTTAAGCTCATGGTCACTTGGTCAATAAGCTCATAAATATAAGCATTTACTAGACATGCTATATATTGTAAAATGCTATGCCATCACTTTTATTAGCAAAACAATGGTATTCTAGTATTTGATAGTACAGTAGGGAAATTATAGTTAACAGTAGTTTATTATATATTTCGAAATGGCCAGAAGAGAGGAATTGTAATGTTCTTAACACAAAGAAAAGATAAATGTTTGAAGTGATGGATATACCGATTACCCTGATTTGATCATTACATTGTATTCAGATATCAAAATATCACATGTACCCCCAAAATATGTACAACTATTATGTATAAATAAAAAAGTGATGACGTTGTTATATAGTTATTTAGTAATATTTTTCCTGCTTCCTCTTTTACAAATTGAATCGCACTTGTTCTTTTTCACCCACATACTTATTTACAACCAATTACATCATTTCTCTCTCCAAACAGGTTTTACAGCATCTTTCAAACTGACATAATATGTCAATTTGATTCGAGCCCTATTTGCCCTCTATTTATGATCAGAAATACATTCAATAGAGCCAAGAATCATTTTCTAGTGCTTCCAAGGGCCCACTCTCATCTATCATTCTCCACATTTATGATCTCTTAGTTTATTTTTAATCCATTTTATTGTGTTCTTATCAAAACGTATTTGACAATTTTTATGCACTTACTTGAACCACTGTATCAACCACCTTATTGAAGCATAGACGTTTATTATCCATGGTCCTCCCTTCATATGCTAATTTTATAATCTGTCAAAGAAACTCTTAACTTTACCCAGCATGATTTACTGTTAATGATCCCAGTGCGTTTATTTTGCATGATTTCATTGTTCTCTAGATGTTTGTAGAATTTCTCTCACTTAGTTTTATTAGTAACTGAGCCATGTTTTGTGCTTGAGGAAAGGCTAAGTGGATCTTTTGCGAAACATGTTATTAACTCTTTCACGTAAATGAGAGTTCTCTGGTAATAGTAACTATCATAGATGAACTAAGTTACATATATGCATAGGGGCATATGTGTGCATGAATGTGTATGTGTGTGTGTGTGTGTGCACTCATAACCAAATTTTTGCACCTCCCCATAATCCCATGATGTGAATAAGATCACAGTAAGAATAATGATTCAAGTTTTTATTTTTTTGTCCTCACCCAAATGTGTCCCTATCAAGTAAAATGTTGTTAAAGTATTTGAGGTGAATCATTAAATATGTTCTCACATGCATTCACAAATTAAAAAATACCTCCAGATGAGCCTGCTCCTCCCTGGACATGTTAAGTACTTCTGTGTCTACCAGTTATTTATTATTATATATCATGAGAGTCAGAATTTCATTACTGTTTTGTCACTGTTCTACTTACCATCATCTTCAATGCACTACAGCACTTAGGGTACTAAAGCAGAACTCTATTGCCATACAGAATTGCAAAACAAATACCTAGGTTTCTGCATTCTGAGTCATTCTGTCACCATCCTGGGTTAAATATAGCCCCTTATTACACACTTTTCTTTATGAAATTGTCTCTTTCAGCTTCTGCCTGAAACTTATTTCTCCAAAGGCCTCATCAACCAGACAGTTCCAAAGATCTGAATGGGAAACACACACTATTCTCCCTAACATTGTTCCATCCCTCTCTCTAAAGCTCTTACACAAACCTTCCTCTTATACTAATGATTACATCAGCAAAAATAATAGACCAAAAACAAATCAGTCCACGTAAATAATCTCATCTAGAGTCTCTGCATGGATTTTCCAGCCACTTTAAGACATTTTTAAATCTTAACTTGGGCTTATGGTAGATCTTCTCCACAGGTACCAAGGCACGCATATGAGCTTACAAATATGTGGGTGGAAGTGGGGAGTGTTTATTATTTTAGTAAGGTAAGGAGTTATAGTATATAGGTTCTGAATCATGTTTTAGGCATCAGAAATTGATCTCTTTGGCCATATTGAACCAAGGTACAAATGACAATGTTTTGTTTTGTTTTTAATTTTTTTTTATTTCAGCGTATTATGGGGGTACAAATGTTTAGGTTACGTATATTGCCTTTGCCCCGCCCGAGTTAGAGCTGCAAGCGTGTCCATCCCCCAGACGGTGCACACCACACCCATTAGGTGTGAATATACCCTCCTCCCCGCTCCCATCTGCCCAACATCCAATGAATGTTATTACTATATGTACACTTAAGTGTTGATCAGTTAATACTAATTTGATGGTGAGTACATGTGGTGCTTGTTTTTCCATTCTTGTGTTACTTCACTTAGTAGAATGGGTTCCAGCTCCATCGAGGATAATACAAGAGGTGCTAGATCACCATTGTTTTTTGTGGCTGAGTAGAACTCCACGGTATACATATATCACATTTTGTTAATCCACTCATGCATTGATAGGCACTTGGGTTGTTTCCACATCTTTGCAATTGTGACTTGTGCTGCTATAAACATTCTAGTGCAAATATCTTTTTCATAGAATGTCTTTTTTTCCTTTGGGTAGATGCCCAGTAATGGGATTGCTGGATCAAATGGTAGATCTACTTGTAGCTCTTTGAGGTACCTCCTTATTACTTTCCACAGAGGTTGCATTAGTTTGCAGTCCCACCAGCAGTGTGTGAGTGTTCCTATCTCTCTGCATCCGCACCAACATTTATTGTTTTGGGACTTTTTGATAAGGCCATTCTCACTGGGGATAAGTGATATCTCATTGTGGTTTTGATTTGCATTTCCCTGATGATTAGAGATGTTGAGGACTTTTTCATATGTTTGTTGGCCATTAGTCTGTCTTCTTTTGAAAAGTTTCTGTTCATGTCCTTTGCTCACTTACCTTATAGTCTTTATATTACTTGTATTTGTTTGGAAAACATTTATTTTACTCCATTATAGGCCAGGCATTGTGCTTTGAACAAGATGGCAAAGATAAATTAGAATCTGTTACTTTATAGAAAACTCAAGTTATTTTGCATTCATTAATCACCCCCACTTTATCACCCCCTTATACAGTTAGATAGAATGAACAATATCTGATAACATGAAAAAATGAATATAGTCAAAAATAAGTTATGGTATACTTTAAAATAACTAAAATAGTGGAATTGGAATGTTTCTAACACAAGAAATGATAAATACCTGAGGTGATGGATACCCCAGTTACCCTGATTTGATTAATACACATTGTATGCCTATATCAAAACATCACATATACCCTATAAATATATATAACTATTACATACTCATAAAATTTAAAAATTAATCAAAAAAAATAAAACATATGAAAATATGTTCCAAAAAAATAAAACTCAAGTTAAATACTAAACAGTGATTTAAATAATGTATTTATCATTTTAAAAAGTCAAGTTAAAAATTCTAGTATTAGTATGATTTTCATGTTCATATATTACTGAATTTGAAATAATGAAATTACTATAGTGTTTTTCACATTATTTAATTCCCATAAATATAATTGTCTCACTTTTAAAATTACAGAAGAAAACACATGGCTATGTAAAGATATTGCTTTTACAAATACCTCCCTGCCTCCCTGTCTTACAAAATTACAGAATAGGCAAAGTATAGAATATCAAATTGTCTGCATAATATTCTTCCCTCTTATCATTCGAAACTCATACCTAATCCCATTTTCATAATTGCTTTAACTACACAGTAATTGGCCTTTTCATATATTTATTTTTCCATGTCCAATGGCACATACAGAAGAAAATTCCTAAAACTCTATTTATTAAGCTGACAGGAAGAACCCTGTGTGTGTGTGTATGTGCGTGTGTGTGTGTTGTGCAAGAATGTGGTGGTTTTTCTTAATTGATTATGACCACCATTTTATTAACACAGCCATTCTGGGTTGAAGTGAAGCTCTATGGGACTCCTCTGCAGGAAAAATCATGAAACCACAGAAACTCCTGGCAGACATGCATGGTCCACATATTTGCAAAGTAAGCTATTTCCATTGATTCTACCTCCCCAACGGTATTTTCTCCTCTATACTCCCACTGTCTTCTTTCTTCGGGTTTGATCATGCCTCTCCAGTCCTTCAACTCTCCTTTGGGCCTCAATTCCAATAAATGAGTTAGGGCCTTGGGTGAGCCCTGAACACGGGGGTAAGACCACATTCCCCTACATCTTCTATGGTCCATCTACATGGTTAGTAGTGAGCTAAAATATGAATGACTCTTTTCTATCCTTTCAGTAGTCAAAGTCCTCAACAAAACTATTTTCCTGAATCAATCTGAACCAATCTCAGCTGGTCATTAAGTTTTCTTATCAGGCACCAGAAGAAGTCCCAGTGCCAAATTCACTACTCATCTTCCACAGTCTTTTCTCCATATGGCTCTGCACATTCCTTATTCTGTTCCTGTCATTGTGCCTTCTGTAATTCTTAATGCACCATCAGCAAAATCTCTTGAATCCTCAATGTCTTATCTATGTGGTCTTTGACTTCAAGGAGGCTTTTGTCTGAAGACCTGAAGGTATCCCAAGTGATGACTATTGTTGTGTCCCATAGCCCTCTATGTTTCCTGTGGAGATGAGGTAGGAGCCCTCCTTGCTTCTTATTGCTGATTTTAGAGTATTCTATCTTCCTTCTGCCTAAAAACCCTCACTTATGATATTTATATCATCAATGTATCTTACATACCACCCTTCCATGTTGTTGATATCTACTGCACCCTGGGTCATTTTACCTCATTACTGGCAGATTGCAGTTTCTTCCTCACTGTGACTCCGGTCAGTATTATACTTGATACGATTATCAACATATATCAATAATCTTTCTAACAAGTGGTCTTCTCCTATCTCCCTTCTTCCAACAATCTTGTCCTCCATTGTAGCCCATCAACAGCCTTCGGTGTTCAAATTATCTGTTCTAAAGGTATTCTTAACTACTCAAATCATTCCTGTTTTAGTCGTCTATTCATGTTTAACCAACAACCCCCAAACTTGGCAATTTATTTGTTTGCTTATACATTTAGAATCTGGGCTAGGTTCAGCTGGTCTTGCCTCATGTGGCTGCATTCAAATATTAAGTTGGCTGGGGGCTGAGTTGAGCTTATCTGGGACCTCTGTCGAAGATAAGATGGAAGTACAGAGGAAGAAGAACCAAATTCTACATGTGGATTTGCCTCAAAAGCATATAGAAAACACCACATTTATGTGCACAGAAGTTTTAATTTTAGTATCTGAAGATTAAACAAACTTAGAGCCAAAGCACAATAAGATGTATGGAGAATGCCTTTAACAGAGGTAAATTAAATTGTAATAGACACAAAACACCCTTTCAGTTCTCTTTGCCTTTTTAGTAGTTGTTATCTCTGGCCAAAATTCACTTTCCCACTCCCACTCTTTGTATAGTAAGCATCCTGTACACGTTTTTCAAATGTTTACTGATATTTTGGCAAATCTGCATATAGAATTGGCTGCCCTTTCCTATGTAGTTCTATTCAACCTTTCATAGATGCCATTATAATATCTACTCTATCATGTTAAAATTTCACTTCACATACCTTTTCCTCCCAATATATTATAAATTCCTAGAGGAAAATAACTTCCTTTTTAAAAATCTTTGCATCTCCAGTTTTTAGCAGAATCATATATTAGGTACCACTGAGTATGTACTCAATAAATAAACAATCAATATGTAAGTGCATAGCAAAGTGACAAGATCTCCATAGTTTACGTTCATGGTAGGCAGTCATGCCTTTATGCAATGAACAAATATTTGAGAACACTGTCTGTGTATGTCACTGTGCTAGGCATTAAGATACAGTAGTAAAAACTATGGAAAAGGTCTCTCCCTTAAGGAAACCACATTCTAGTGGTGATGACATAGATTAACAAATAAACATACAATACAGTTACAGTTTATGATAAATTTGAAAAGCAGGGAATAAATGTGGTGCTCTGCTAGATAACAATGGGTTACTTAGTTTGCCTAGGAAAAGCCTCTCCGAAGAGGTAATGGTTAATCTGGGGAAGGAGGGGGTGTGAAAGGATACATGCATATAAAGATTTAGGAGAAAAAGAATTCCTGGCAGAGGAAATATTGAAAACAAAGTCCCCATGGAGCAAAAACATGACTTGTCCAAGGAACAAAAGGAAGCCAGCAGGACTAAAGTATAAACCCTAGAGTGACATGAAATGTCGCATAAGAGATAGGCAGAAGCTAGATCATACAGGGCTTTGAGGGTCCTGGTATGGACTTTGAATTTCGTTCTGTGTATTATGGGATATTATTGAAGTATTATAAGCATGGAAGTTGCATAAACAGATTTACTTTTACTGTATAAACTGATCAGCCCCAAAGAAAAGTGATATGGATACTCTACCGGGGACTATTCGCTCTTGACACTGAAGCTTTATAAAGTTACACTGAAATCCAGAAGGCAAAGGAGAAAAAAATAAGACTTTAAGTTGTTGAGGAAGTTTATTATTCTAGACTTTAAAATCCCAATCAAATGAGTGATTACATAAAATAGTAGAAAAAATATATTACCATATGTGAACTCCACCCCCTTTTTTTTCCACTTCCCAACGCCCTTTTATTAGGAAGTTCATGGAGTGTGTCTCCAGAAAAAAAGTTAGAGTAAAACAAGACAGAGGAAGATGTAGGATCTGGATAGGAGATCCAACATGGAGGTGCAGCAATTTAGAGTCCTAGGATGATAGGGTAATTAATCTCCAGGATGATGGTTATGGATGTGGTCTAAAGAGCAATTAGTTCACCTTGAGAAAGGAGAACAGAAGCCTCAAAAGCAAGGACTCCAAATAGAAGAAAATTCAACCCAGGGGTAAACTATTACTGTAAGTCCTATTAGAAAGAGACACTGGAACCTTTGGTGGAAGACAATGTAGGTTAAGGTAAAAAATAAGCAAATGTGTATAAGCAAACATGGCAATGATTTACTCTAATAAAAGCAAAACACTGCCTAATAAAGATGTATTCATACTGCACTACTTGGCAAAGCAGTGAGAAAATACCTTATTTAGAAAAATCACACAAACACACACACACATTAAAGATTCATCATTCCAGGTGAAATACTGTGTTTTGTTTAAATACTAAGTGATCCCATTTCTTTTCACAAATTTATATTAATTTGTTACTTTCATCTGTTTTCTAAGCCTAGAAGAAATTTATATCATTGTTTGTTGTGTTCATGAAAATAAATAGGAATGTTTATTTTCTTCCAGAAAAGAAGACTTGAGAATATAGAAATCTTCCTACTCTTAAGGTTTTCAAGTTATTTACAGGTTCCAATAACATATTCTGAAAGATAATCACTAAGAAAAGGTTAGGTGTTTCCTTAAGGAAATCATTCTCTAAATGGCTTTGTAGAAGGTATAATTTCGATTGTCTTTGGCCAGGTAAAATATTCCTTACTCGAATCAATTAATGATGGTGATTTAAGAGTTATCAACCTAAGAGACATTTACTTGAAAAGGTGATTTGCATTAAAGAAAAGGTGATATTGAAGTCCTTTTTCTCTAGCCAGACGACAGTAATTCTTTACAAAGCAAAAGCTTTCATTGTCTGAAAAAAAATTACATTTCTGTTTGCCATGCTGTTAGCAATGAAGTGAAAACAAGTATGGTTTTGAGCAATTTTTAACAAGTATTATGCAACTCTAATAATATATTACTAACAATTTTTTGCCTTTCATTTAATAAATTGTCATATTGATCAAAAAGAGAAAGAAATGATATTCTGTTATCTGGGTGACCCAGCACCAAAAGGGAGAGGAAATGACATAAGAAATATTAGTCATTGAGCCTGGCTTTTAAAAAAAGGTTTGTGGCGGAGGGAGCAAGATGGCCAAATTAGAGACATCAGTCACTAGATTATCCCAAAACAAAGAAAAAGTTTCAAGTGAAAAAGCATAGCCCAGGTGAAACACTGGAGGAAAGATTCCAGAACTTACATTTATTGGTGATTCCACGGGAAGAAGTTGTGAGGCAGAACAAGGAGGAGCAAGATTTTGGCAGAGACCAACACCCAAGGGATTTGGAGTCCAGCAGAAAGGGTAGGTGGGAACGTTTACTCTCCTGCACCTGAGAGGTCCTGACTTGTGATCTTAAGTTGTCTTCACCTCACCCAGTGGAGACACAGGCACAGAAAGGAGTCTGTAGGGTAGGACAGTGTCCCCACCCCAGAGCAGAAGCACCACTGGAGCCTGGAAAGAGACATGAAAGTGGGGACCTCTCCTCCTCCAACCACCCAATGCTACAGACATAGCCGCCTCTGCTCCCAAGAATGAGCTTCTGGTGTTGGTGTGCTGCAGAACAGCCAATTCTAGGCTTGTGGGGATGTACAGCCCTAATAGTACTCTGCTCACTGTGCCCAAGTTCTTTCTACACAGAGGGTGTGCTTCGTTTCCCTCCTTTCATGGACAGGCAGTGTTTTTGCAGCTGTCTCCACCCAGGAATTTTAGGCCCTTTGTCTCAGCATTACTGGATCCACAGCCAGTGCTCCCCGATACCCATTCAGACCACAGCAGCCTTAGCAGACCAGTGAGTCCTGGGAAAACCCCACACCCAATTTCCTCTATTATTATCTTGCATTAGTAAGATACACTTGTAACAATTAATGAACCAATACTGGTACATTGTTATTAACTAAAGTTCATAGTTTGATCAGATTTTCTTAGTTTTTACCTAATGTCCTTTTTCTGTCCCAAGATCCCAGCAAGGTCACTGCCTTATATTTAGTCATTCTTCTTAGGCTCCTGTGTTCTGACAGTTAAGACTTTTCATATTTTTAAATACCTTTTGCAGTTTTGAGGAGTATTTCTTAGGAATTTTTCAGAATGTTCTGCATTTCGGATTTTTTCTGATGTTTTTCTCATGATTAAACTGGAGTAATGTATTTTGGGGGGAAATACCACAAATAAAATACCATTTTAATCATATCGTATCAAGAAAATATAATATCAGCATGACTTTTTCACTGTTGATGTTGACCTTGATCACTTGGCTTAGTTAGTGTCTATCAGGTTTCTCCAATGTAAAGTTAGTCTTTTCTGCCCCTATTCCATATTGTACTCTTTGAGCAATTACGCTTAAAGAATGGGGAGTTATACTCCACGTACTTGAGGGTGAAATATTCACGTAAAATATTTGGAATTCTTTTGAAAAGGAGATTCACCCCCCTCATTTATTTATGTTTTAAATAATTTATTGATATTGGTATAAACACCTAGATATTCCTGATATCTATTTTATACTTTGAATTGTAATCCAATACTACTTTATGATTATGTTACTCAAATTGTCCCAGATTTGGCTACTGGGAGCTCTTTCGGTTGGCTCCTTTGTTCCTTTGAAATACCCCTGTCAATTTTTTTACCACTGTCTTTCTTTTTGAGTACTTTCTTCCACTTCAAGATGCCCCATGATCATTTTTTATTTTTCCTGCTTTAGTGCTGGAGTCAGCCATTTCTCCAAAGAGCCTTGGGACCTTTTATTGAAAAATAATACTAAGATCTGGACACTACACTAGGTATTCTAACTTCTGCTGGGACTGTCATTGCTTCTAGGTCCTCTCGGCTGAGAGAGCAAGAAAACGTATGTGTCTATATTAACCTCTGTGTATGTGTGTATATATTTATATTTCTCTACATTAAGCTAAATATGAATTTATACTGATGAATCCAACTCTACTCCATTACCACATTCTAGCATCCTCCCCTTGGCTCCTGTCCATTTCTTATCTGTAATTTTACTCTTCAACAGTGGAAAATCTGGCTCCCACCATCCACCATCCATTTACTTAATTGTTCAGTTCCAGTATACATGTACAGCAGTATCATAATTATTAATCCATAGCCCCATGTACCAACTAGAATACAGTACTTATATACAGTTTCTTTTGCCTTTAGTCTTACAGATCCCACTAATTTCCAAGGTTACTTAGGTTAGCAACTCCAACTCCCTTCCCCCCACCATCAATGAGGTTGTTTCATACATTTATAGACAGTTTATTTGCCACATTCTGCAGTCCATCTTGGGATTTCCTGACCTCCTAAATGATTTTTCATTTGCATACATTAAGGTTCACTCTTTGTGCTATAAAATTCTATGGATTCTGACAAATGCATAGGGACGTGTATCCACAATGACAAACAAACCACGGTACATCCACACAACAACAAGATATTATTCACCAATATAAAAGAATGAGCTATCAAACCAGTATCAAACAGAATAGAGTCATAGCTCTGAAAAAATTCCCTATGCATTACCTATTCACTTCTCCTATGCCCTACACCCCTGGAAACCACTGATCTTTAATATCTGTATAGTTTTGTCTTTTTCGAGAAGGTCATATATTTGGAATAGCACAGTATGTAGCTTTTTTTTTTATTTCAGCATATTATGGGGGTACAGATGTTTAGGTTACGTATGTTGCCCTTGCCCCCCCCCCCAGTCCGAGTTTCAAATATGTCCATCCTTCGGGTGGTGCGCATTGCACTCTTTGTGTATGCAAATACCCGTCCCCTCCTCCCTCCTCCCCCTCCCCCCTCCCCCCTGCCCAACATCCAATAGATGTTATTCTTATATGTGCATTTATGTGTTGATCAGTTAATACCAATTTGATGGTGAGTACATGTGGTGCTTGTCTTTCCATTCTTGGGATACCTCACTTAGTAGAATGGGTTCCAGCTCTATCCAGGAGTATACAAGACGTGCTATATCACCATTGTTTCTTAAAGCTGAATAGTACTCCATGGTATACATATACCACATTTTATTAATCCACTCATGTATTGATGGACACCTGCACCCGAACGTTTATAGCAGTATGTAGCTTTTTCAAACTGACTTGTTTCAGTTAGCAGTATGCATTTCAAATTCATGTCTTTTCAAGCTCTTCTGCATGATCCAGCCTATTCTTATGGCTTTCTACTGTGTTTTGTAATTCCTTGAACGCATCTTTCATTTCTAGAATGTCTGTTTGGTTTTCCTGTAATACTTCAATTTCTTTAGAGAATTTTTCATTCATTTCCTGCATTGCTTTTTTGGCTTCTTTGTGTTGGGTTTCTATTTTCTCTTGAATTTCATTGAGCTTTCTTATAATCCACATTTGAAATTCTTCATCTGTCATTGTAATCATTTTGTTTCAGTTGGTATCCATTGCTGAGGAGCTAATGATTTCTTTAGGGGGTGACTTTTCACTCTGATTATTTATGTTTCCTAAGTTCTTTCCCTGATTTTTTCTCATCTGGCCTCTTGGTCCAGAGCTGGGAGTGCTAGAGCTGGTTTATGGCCCTGTCTCCAAGTCCCTGAAGATCATTCCCTGACAGTGCTGGGGAGGGGAGCTCTTGTCCTGAATTGCCTTAGGAGTGTTCTAGCATGTTTGATGAATCTCTTGGTTTACCTCTTCACCTCTTCCCAGTGGAGTGGGGTGAGTTTGGTCCCCCAGCTTACATTCCAAGCTGGTGGATTGTACTTGTGGGTACGAATCCACTACTCCCTAATAGCTTGAGATGAAAGGCAATATGTTTAGCTATGGGGTTGTTACCACTGTTGTTGATTATAATTTGCATGGAGGAGCCAGTTACTGAGGTAATCTGTTATGCCTGCGGTAGGCTTTGGTCCCCCAGGTGTTGTATACGAATGCCCCAAGCTTTGGGAGGGGCCTTGTAGCTCCTAGGGGTTGCTTGGACCCTGATCCCCTCTGGGATGGTCAGAGGAGCAAGATTGATGGGGTGCAAGAACCTGGGTGTGTGAGCTTCGATGGGGCTCAGTGATTGCTTATCCTGCCACTAGGGGGAGCCACTGATATGGAGTTCAGGGCTATCTCTCCAAGCTTGGTGGGCTGCTCTTGAAGGGAGGGATCTACTCCTGATTTCTGAGGCTTCTAGTCAGGTTTTTCTGTCCCTGTCCACAAACATGGGCACTTTCCCCTCCGATTGGTCCACTTGTGTTTCCTCCCCTTCAAGATGGGCTCTCAGGTTTCCCCAAATTTCTTGTGTCTGGCTCACTGGCGTACATCTCCACGTGTCACTGGCGGATAGGGGGATCTCCAATTATGCATCCCTTTTCCACCACTAGACCCCAAGGAGGGCAGGTGGGCCTCTCTATCCCCAGCAGTCTTCGCCAGGGGGGACACTCCCACTGGGGGAATAGTGGCAGCTCAAGGAAGGGCATTATGTGATTTTTGGATGGTGAACCAGATTTGCATACCTGAAATAAATCCCACTTGGTCATAGTGCATACTTATTTTTATACATTGTTGCCTTGATTTGCTAATAATTTGTTGAGAATTATTGCATCTGTATCCACAAGAAATATTGATCAACAGTTTTCCTTTCCTATACTGTCTATCTGATTTGGTAATTACAGTAATGCCAGCCACAAAGAATAACTTAGGAAATGTTCCTTCTGCTCTTATTTTCTGGAAGCAATTGCAGAGGATTTTTATTATTTTTTCCTTTAAAGCTTGGTGGAATTTACCAGTGAAAACATTTGAGTATGGTGTTTTTATAAGAGGTTAATAATTATTGATTTAATTTCTTTAATAGATATAGAATTATTCAGATTATCTATTTTTGCTTATAAATTTTTATAGTTTGTACATTTGAAGAAAATGGTCTACTTCATCTAATTTATCAAAATTGAGGGCATAGTATTCCTTTATTATCCTTCTAATGTTCTTGAAATCAGCAATATGATGACACAGCTTTTTTTTTGATATTTGTAACTTATATTTTCTCTTTTTTTTTTTTTTCTTTGTTAGCCTGGATAGTGCTTTGTCAATTTTACTGATCTTCAAAGAACTGGCTTTTGATTTCATTGATTTACCTATTGTTTTCCAATTTTTAATATGAATGACTTCTGCTCTAGTTTTTATTATTTCTTTTTTTTTTGCTTGCTTAAGGCTTAAATGACTGTTTTTCCTCTAGTTTTTTTGAAGTATAAGATTGTTGATTTTAGAACTTTTATCTTCTAATGTATACATTTAATACTATAAATTTCTCTCTAAGCACTGATTTTGGTGCATCGCACGAGTTTTTTGATAAATTATATATATATTCACTTAATTTAAAATATTTTTAAAAACACTTCTAAAGATTTTTTGATCCATGAATTATTTAGAAGTGTTTTGTTCACTCTTCAAATATTTGGGGATTTCCCACCAATTTTTCAGTTACTTATTTCTACTTTAATTTCATTGTGGTCTAAGAAGATACTTTATCTGACCTAATTTTTTTTTCTGGTTCCAATGGATTCTTTTACTTTTTAACTTGTAAGTTATTTTATGAATAATTTATGTAAGTAAGAATAAAAAGATGGTAAAAACAACAATATAAGAATTTTAACATAGAAAACCAAATTTTTTTTCATATTTTCCTGGTTTGAGAGGTATATGTAACCTGAAATGGGCAATGCTTTTTTTTTTTTAACTTGTTTTAAACTTCTATTTTTTTAAAGATGTGTTTTGTGGCACAGAATGTCATCTGTCTTAGTGGATGTTTCATGAGAGCTTCAGAAGAGTATGTATCCTGCTGGTAATGGATGGAATGTTACATAAATGTCAATGTGATCAAGTCAATTGATAATATTTTATAAGTCAGCTATATCCTTACTGATTTTCTGCCTATCAGTTGCTGAAAGAATGGTGCAGAAACCTCCAACTATAATAATGGATTTGTCTATTTTTCCCTACCTTCCATTGTATCAGTTTTGCTTCATATATTTTCATGCTATCCTATGAAATGCATAGATATTTGAGATTGTTATGCCTTCTTGGAGAATTCATCCATTTTTGTATATTATTGTGTAATGCCACTATTTATCCCAGATAATATTCCTTGTTATGAAGTTAGCTTTGTCTAAATTAAAATACCTACTATAGCTTTCTTTTGATTAGTGTTGGTATGATATATCTTCCTCCATCCCTTTGCTTTTAATATAATTGACTTTTGATATTTGAAGTGGGTTTCTTGTAGACAACATATTAGTCTTGTTTTTTAAATCTACTCTGACAATGTTAGACTTTTAATTTATGTATTAATATTTAAATGATTCACATTTAAATGATTATTGGTATAGCTGGGCTACTATCTACCATATTTTTAAGTGTTTTCTCTTCATTGTTCTTTGTTTTCTTTTCTCCACTTTTTCTGCCTTCTCTGTTTTTATGTGAACATTTTGTATGATTCTGTTTTATTCTTTCTCTGCATATAAAGTATATCTCTTTTACAAGAATTGGTACTTGTGCTAGAGTTTACAATACACATTGTAACAAATATGTCTGCCTTCAAATAACACTATAAAACTTTATCTGCAGTGCAGGACACTTAGAATATTTCCGCTTTCTCCCTCTTGTCTTTTATGACATTGGTACCATTTGTTTTATTTACCCATATGCTATAATCACCTAATATATTGTTACTGCTATTACTTTAATTAAAAAGTTATCTTTTAGATTAATAAAAATAAGAAAAATATTATTTTATTTTATTTTTTCCCACTCCCTGAAAAATATTATTTTACTTTTATTTCTTCTTTATCCAATGTTCTTTCTTCTTTATGTAGGTCTATGTTCCTGACCTATATAATTTTCCTTCTCCCTGAAGAATTTCTTTTAACATTTCTTGTAGGGCAGGTCTTCTGGCAATGAATTCAAACAATTTTGGTTTGAGAAAGTCTTTATTTCTTTTTTAATTTTGAATATTAATTAGCTAGATTTTTTTTTTCCTTTTTACAACTTAACATTTCACACTCCACTCTCTTCTTCCTTCCATGGTTTCTGCTGAGAAATCTACTATAATTCTTATCTTTGTTCCCCTATAGGCAAATTTCTCCACACATTCTCTACCCTGGGTTTATTCAGGATATTCTCTTTGTCTTCGTTTTCTTGCAGTTTGAATATAATATATATGTATGTAATTTAGGGGGGGGGGTTGTTTTTTATTTATTTGTTTATTTTGTGATATTTATGCTACTTGGCATTCTCTGAGCAACATCTATGGTTTGATGTGGTCATTAATTTTGAAAAGTTCTCAGTTACTGTTACTTCAGATATCTATTCTGCTCTGTTGTCTCTTTTTTCTACTTCTGGTATTGCAATAAAGGGTATGCTATACCTTTTGAAATCATCCCACAGTTCTTGAATGTTTTGTTCTGGTTTTATTCTCCCCCATTCTTTTTTCTCTTTGTATTTCAGTGTGGGAAGTTTCTTTTTACATATCTTCAAGCTGCCTGATTTTTTTCCTCAGCCATGTCCATTCTATTGATGAGCCCATCAAAGGCATTCTTTATTTCTGTTACAATGTGTTTTTTATTCCAAGCATTTCCTTTATGATTCTTTATTAGAGTTTCCATTACCTTCTGCTTATACTACCTATTTTTGCATTTTTGTCTACTTTTTCCATTTTGGTTCTTATTAAATTCATCATAGCTATTTTAAAGTCCATTTGATAATTACAACATCTGTGTCATATCTGAGTCTGGTTCTGGTTATTGCTTGTCTATTCAGGTGTGTTTTAGCATGCCTTGTAATTTGTTGTTGAAAACTAGACAGGAGGTATTGGGTTATAGGAACTGAGGCAAATAGGTCTTAGTGTGACATTTTATGTTAATCTGGATAGGAATTGGAGTATGTTTAATGTTTGTTGTAGCTCTATGTGTCAGAGGCTTCAAATTCCTCTAATGTCTTTGTTTTTGTCTTCCCTCCTCACTTTAGACTTCGGTAAGTTCCACCCAGAGAGAGTCTTGAACATCTTTCAGCTGTAATCCACTGTTATTATATTGAAGCTCCAATGGCGTGGTAAGGTACAGGGAGGGGAAGAGGTTTATAATTGTATGATTAACTCATAGTCTTTTAGTAGGCCCATGTTTCTGGGCTGTGACCTTCAAAACTGTTTCTCAGCTGTTCCCCATTTAAGTGAGGCAAGAAGGCTAGAGGGGGATGGTGTGGGAAAAATTTCTCCCAGCTGGAGCAAGGCTCTGATAAATGTATTTTCCCCCAAAGAGTAAACTTGTGTTATGGAGAATGCTATGGACATATTTCACCATGATTACTCTTTCCTTTCCCCTGCCAGAGCCACAAGGGAATTCTTCTTGAGTCTTCACCATGAGAACCTGGTGGAGTTCCTAGAGGAACTTTAAAACCCATTAAAGTGTGGGAGCCTCCGGAAAGCTATGGCCCAGAGGAGTTTTAGACTCTCATGCTAGTTCACAATCAGTGTTATCAGAATTATCATTTGTGTATTCATACCAGATTTTATATTTCTAGCAGCTTCTGCTCTAGATAAGTAGATTTTAACTATTTCCCTGGATCTGCCTGTCTCTCCAGATTTAAAGGTGGTAGTTTGCGCTGTGACTTCCATTCTCTGTGTCCAAGAGAAGTCATTGATTTGCAAGTTTGTTCAGCTTTTTTCTATTGTAAAGATGGGAGTGGCAACTCCCATACTTTTTACATGTGGGAGTATTTACACTGCAACAAGTTGTCTAAGAACCCATGGCAGTGCTCCCCTCGGTCAGGCCTGCTGACAATGAAAGCTCTCTCTGATCATTTAAAAAAAATTATTTCATACATCCTAAGTTTCAGTGAGTTCTACATATAGTTTACTCTTCCACACCTTTATATTTCTGGATATATTAGAAAGATTATTCATGTACAAATCCAGAAGAAACTTGTCAATGTATCAGAAAACCAAGTTTATTATCAGATAGTTGCTAAAATTAGCCTTGCTCTCACAAGCCTGGCATAATGTAATAGCACTAGATAGCCATGTCTCACCAAATTGTCTCCTTTTTCCCTAACCTGTGTGTGTTGACTTTTTAGTAGAGCTGACTTCTGTTTCCTGAATAACATGCTATTTTCCTTATGGCCCTAGAAATATGCTTTAAACACAAACTTGCTTAACTTGGACCCCCATAACAGGCCTAGTCTTTATAATATCCTCTTTCTGGATCCAAAAACTTAGTCAGATGTAGCTCCAAAATGGACGGAACTTCTTCAAATATTGTCATCTACTTGACTATGAACACTGTGACTATTTAAACATTCCTGAAACCAGGAACTTCCCAACACTGATCTCACTTATGAAGATTTAGATTTCTACTACCAACTCTTCAGCACTCTGGTATGAACTATTGTTACCTCTCCTGAGTGCCATTGAGTTAGTTTCCCTAGCCTCAGGCTCAATTTATTCTTCTTTTTGAGGATTCATCAGTAAAACATCATCATGTATTATAGCCAAGGCCATATAAGTTAAATTACCATTTGTATACATTTCAACAAAGGGGGAAAAATCAGCACACTTACACACACAAACACATGCACACACAAGCACATATACTGGATGTATATTTTTGACTAGAAGGACAATGTATTGTGTAGTCAATGAAACCATATCAAACATTCATAGAATAATTATATTTTTATTTCGTACATGTAAGAAAAAACTAGAAGACTGTTTACATATACCCAAAATCCCTTGAGACTTTTTTTATATGCCTAGATACCAAAGGTGTAACTTCTTAGTACAAGGAACTTAAAAAAGAAGCAAACAAGAAATTGAATAGTCTCACTAAAATCAGAGATTCTAAATCTTTCCCCCCTGTTTTCAGAGGCTTATAAAAGCTGAAATAAAATCTTTCTATACTCTCTAAGATTCATAGGTATCTATGACAATACAATTTAATAGAAGCTGACAAAAATACAACTCGGCAGACCTATAAAGGGAAATCTTTCAGACATTGAAAAAAAAAACAATTTTCCACTTATTTTAGAGGACTAAGTTGCTGGGAGTCTTCACATTTTATCAAGTACCAATTCTCTCTTTTCATTCCACTTTGCACAATATATTGGACAAATTTGGGCTTGAATACAACCATTTATAAAAACTGACCATTTTAGAAATGGATAAACGGAGATAAAAGGTTTATATTACTCACCTATCTTCAGTTAGGAGCTCTAAAATCCCTTAAATCTTTTCTAAGTTTCAGAGGTAATGTTCGAGTTAACTGACATTCAACAGAAAAATATTTCTGCCTGCTTATGAAGGAACTCTGAGTTTGAAAACATCTTGATGCAGTTCTAGCAGAAGAAATTTTAATTTAGTCTTAGCCCAAGTGGCTTCAGTAAAGATGAGTCATGTTAATATTTCAGAAGATGGGACCATATGCAACATAGGCCCATGCTAGATTAAAAGTCTGGATGAATGAATATCATCTCGTTGGCAAAGGTATTGTACTAAAGAACTGATTTAGCGATAAGGTACTGATCTGTATCAATATTGAGGCCCGAGACCAGGAAAGTTTTAAGGGCTTTAGAATGCATAAGATAGATATTGTATAGCCCTGGGTATAAATCTGGGCTCATTGACAGGAAAACTCACAGCAAATGGGCCTAGAACTAATTATGTAGTTAGGCAGAGCTTGCCTCTTTAGCTGATGGAAAATATCATGGGAAAATATGGTAGCAAAACAGCAAAATAAGCCCAGATATAAATCGGAAGAGGAGGTAGCTGGTTAGTAATGCATCTGAAGGTATTTTCCAAATCATAACACAGATTAATAGAGCCCAAGGAGAGCAGTGGACTTGTGGGTGGAAGAAGTAATGAAAAAAGTTTAGGGGCTGTAAAGGCAGCTGGAACTTGGTGAATAGAGAACTAAAGAAGACAGAGCTGTAGGTAGAGGGCTAAAAATCTATGTATAAATTCCCCCTTGGGTCCTTGGCCGATTCCTAAATTGAGCATATACATTGTGAGGTTCTGAGAGGCTAAGCAGAGAACAGTATCAGGAGGCCAGATAGATGAGCAGAGATTTCAGAGGTCACATTAATGCCGGGAAGACATTGGAGTCTGAGCTCATCCAAAGGGAAAGACTTTTCATGAACACACCAGATTTTCAACTGACACATCATAAGGCCATGCCTTAGAACTAAAGAAAATGCCTTAAGAATCTAAATGAAACAAAAATAGATCCACTCTAACAAAGCTTAAAACCAAGTCTTGATAAGATTGCAATGATCTTATGTTAAGAATGTTAAGATATAACATTCTTAAGAGGAAAATAATATAATCAAGAACCTCTAAATTCCTTGACAGTGCCTGGCATTCTGTTAAAAAATGACTAGACATACAAAGAAGCAGGAAAAAGCAGCTGAAAAAGTGCTAATAGAATCAATTCCAGAGAGGAATCTAGCAGACAAAGTGTTCAAAGTTACCATAATTAATATGCTAAATATTTATTACCTAGGGTTTTGGTAAGGGTCAAGTGAAATCACGTATGCATAAGTGTTTAGCACTCATATGTTTTCTTTTCACTTAGACATTGCTAGAAAAACACTGCAAATTTTTAGTAACTACTGATTTCTTGATGTTATGCAGAACACCAATCTCAGAAATAATTATTTCCAATTCATAGATTATGTGATGGTTAATTTTAGGTGTCGATTTGATTGGATTAAGGAATTTGACTGGTAAAGTACTATTTTGGGGTGTATCTATGAGGGTGTTTCCAGAGGATATTAGCATGTGAGTCTGAGTGGACTAAGTAGGGAAGATCCACCCTCAATGTGGACAGACACCATTCACTCTACTGGGAGCCCAAAGCAAACAAAAACAGAGAAAAGGTGAATATACCAATCTATCTGCTGGAGCTAGGATACACTCTTCCTTTCCTGTTCTTGGACAACTCCATGTTCCCTAGTCTTGGACTCCATGGCTTACCAGTGCCTCCTTGGGTTCTTGGGCCTTTGACCTCGGACTGAGAATTACACCATCAGCTTCCATGGTTCTGAGGCCTTTGGACTTGGACCAAGCCACACCACCAGCATCCCAGGGTCTCCAGTTTACAGACGGTCTGTTGTGGGATTTCTCATCCTCCATAATTGCATGAGTCAATTCCCCTAATAAATCCTTTCTTTTATATCTATATCATTCATATCTATATCTATGTCTGATTTATTTCACATGAATTCTACTCCAAATGTGTCTTCCTAAGACTATACCTCGGTTGCTGTGATTGAATTTCCGTCTTAGCAGTATAATAAGCTATTTAGAGTATATTCTGCCAAAGAAGCCTAATTTTAATCATCATAGATTGCTTTTACTCATTTAGCCTTGAAAGAGTGACCCTTCATGAACATTTATACAATTTGCTGATATCCACCATTTATTGATTACAATACTATTAATAGCTGCTGAGGGAACATAAGTATTAGACTACCTCATTGTAAGGCTAAAAGTTGAAAAATTCTTATAAATTATAAACCATGTAATAGTTCAAACTGGGAAAATGGAATATTACAAGTGGCAAAATTTAGCAAGAATAAAAGAAACATATGTGCTGAAATTTTACCAGGAAAATGCTACATATAAGAAATTTCAGTAAATTATCATCATCGTCAAAAAGCACTTAAGTGCCCACCTGTACCTGGAACTCTTTAGAAAGTGAACAAAGCAAATCAAATGATATGCTTTTGGTATAAAAATATATGTTTATGAATAATTTGTCTGGAATATAAATTTAGTATATTGGGAAAAATACATGTCCATACTGTTCAGGTTTTTAATGTAGCATATAATCATTACACAAAATTATTTATCTCTGAAGCCTCAGTAATAAAACTGTAGGATAACAGAAGCTTGAGCATCAATAAAGAAATAATAATTTAATGTCGTATTATTTGAAATGGAAAAAAAAAGTTGTATGCAAGCTGCTGAAATCATCATTCTCAAGGTCCTTTCCCTGGGTTATATCTCAATGTCATTTAAGGGGCAGAAGAAAAATACCACTCAATAGCAATTTCCCCTGCCTAATGTAGTTCCATAAAAACATTTGTATTTAATCAATAGTCTTTAATTTCTATGCAACACATTTACTAACTTATTCATTCACTTATTCATCTATAAATTTATTCATATCCCAATTACTTACTGAACATCATTCTACCTGTCTAGCAGGATTCTAGTCAATGAAGATATGGCAGAGAGCAAGACATTCAAAGTTGCTGCAATTGTAGATGTTGTATTCTGACTAGGGAAACCAGAAACTAAGACATGAAATAAATAGATAAGGTAAGTTTAGATATGAGAATTACACTGAAGTAAAAAAAGAAAAAATGCAGGCTTCTAATAAAAATGGCAGAGGAGTAGATTAATAAAATGTGGTGTATGTATACCATGGAGTATTACTCAGCCATAAAAAAACGATGGTGATCTAGCACCTCTTGTATTATCCTGGATGGAGCTAGAGCCCATTGTTCAAAGTGAAGTATCACAAGAATGGAAAAACAAGCACCACAGGTACTCACCATCAAATTGGTACTAACTGATCAACACTTATGTACACACATGGAAGTAACATTCATCGGGTGCCGGACAGGTGGGAAGGGGGAGGAGGGGATGGGTAAATTCACACCTAATGGGTGAGGAGCACCCTGTCCAGGGGATGGGCACACTTGTAGCTCTGGCTTCGACAGTGCAAAGGCATTATATGTAACCAAAATGTTTATACCCCTATAATATTCTGAAATCTAAAAATAAATTTAAAAAAATTAAATTAAAAAAAATGACAGAGGAACTGCTTTTGGATTTCAGGAAAAGCATAGACCTGAATGCCAATAAAAAGTAGGCTACTTAAAGATTTTATAAAATTGTGTTTTAGGCAGAGGGAACTGCAAGTGAAAAGGTATAATAAGGAACTTGCTTCATTCATTGTTCAAGGGAGAGAGAAGAAGCCAGTACAGCTAGAGCAAAAGGAGCAAGTCAAGGAATGAAAAGATAAGAGGCTGTAGACCATGATAAAAATTTAGGATTGGATTAGAAGTATGGTGAGAAATCATTAGAGAGTTGTAAGAACAACATGATCTTAATTTTAAAATTTATATATTTTAAATATTGTATATACAGAAAAGTGCATAAATCACAATTATATAATTTTAATGAATTTTTTAAAATAAACACATCTTAGTAACAAATAGACCAAAAAATAGAAAACTACCAACATCCCAAAAGCCCATGACACCACCAAAAGTAACCACAATTCTGATTTCTATCACTATGGCTTAATTTTGTCTTTTTCTTAACTTTTATAAACGTAATAATATCGTTTGTGTTCAGCTTCTTTTGCTCAACATTATGTGAGATTCATCCATGTTATTGTATGTATTCATAGTTTGTTCACTATTTTTCTGTTCTGCTACTGATTGACGTTTAAATTGCTTCCATTTGGGGGATATTACAAATAATGCAGCTGTGAATATTCTTACACATGTTCATAGGTGAACAAACAGTTGCATTTATCTTGGGAATATAGCTCAGACAGGTCACAGGTATACAAATGTTCATTCTTAACAAATGTGGCCAAAGAGTTTTCCAAAGTGAATTCTCAATTTATATTCTTCAGCAATGTGTGTAAGTTTCCACATAGTCTACATACTCTCTAACCTTTGACATTGTTAAATAAAGTTTTTATTTAATTTTTGCCATTATTCTGAGTATAGTGTGATGTCTTATGGTTTTTAAAGATTGATTTTATAGTTTTTATTCTACTTTATCTTTTACATATTTCACAAATAGAAAAATGCCTTATTTTTAAGTTCACAGTTTGATGAATGTTCACAAATTTAAACACTCAAATAGCCATCACCACAATCAAGATGTTTTCATCATTCAAAACTTCTCTCATGTCCCTGTGCAATTAACCGCTACCCACCCCAGCCCCAGGCAACCACCAATCTGTTTTTGGTCACAATTAATCAGTTTTGCCTCTTCTATAATTTCATATATGTGGAATCATAATGTAGGGATTCTTTTGTGTCTGTCTTCTTTTTTTCTGCGTATTTATTCATATTGTTTTGTGTATCATTAGTCTTTTTCTTTTTATTACAAAGTAGTATCCCAATATATTGGTATACCCCCAAAATCTTAGCCATTTTTCAATCTAGTCATCTGTTGATGGACATTAGAGTGGTTTCCAGTTTTGGTTATTATGAGTGAAGTTACTATGAACATTTATGTGCAAGCCTTTATGAGGACATGTTTTCTTTTCTTTCCACTCCACCTTGGAATGGGCTTTGTACTAAGTAGATGTTTAATTCTATCAAAAATTGCTGAAAAGTTGGACAAATTTATACTCCTAAGAGCAATACATGAAAGTTTCACTTTCTCCACATGCTTGTCAACATTTGGAATTGACTGCCTTTTCAATTTTAGCTATTCTAGTGAATGTGTGGTTAGTGATGTCTTTAAAAGGACAGATGTTTTAGGACATTCAATTGATTATTTTCTTATTAAATTAGTGCTTTATGCATAGAAATATTTGCTTACCTATAGATTGCAAAGATTTTCTTATGTTTTCTTTGAGATACTTGTAGTTTGGCTTTTACAATACTTTTAAGTCTATGATGCATCTTATGTTGAATTTATAGTATGAAGATCTGGTCAAGGTTCTTTTTTTTTTCATACATATATCCCAGCATATCAGTACCACTTGTTGAAAAGATTATTTTTTCCTGTTGAATTATGTTGGTCCTTTTTTTTAAAGGAAACTAATTGAACATATATATGTGTGAAACTATTTCTGTATGTCTGCAACTTACATCAATATCACACTGTCTTAATTCCTGTAGTTTTAAAATAAGTTTAGAAAACAGATAGTGTAAGCACTTAAACTTTGTATTCTTTTTAAAATTGCTTTGGCAAGTCTAGGTCTTTTAATTTTCCATATAAATATTTAGAATCATTTTGTCAATTCCTAGGGAAAAACAAACCTGCTTGAATTTTGATTGAGATAATTTAGAATATATAGGTCAATTTTGAAAGAAATGATCTGAACTAATATTGAGTTATCTAATCCATGAATGAAGTATATCAGTTCAATTTTTTAGTTCTTCATTTCTCTGGTCAATATTCTCTAGTTATAAGTGTACAGGTCTTTCATATATTTTGTTAAATTTATTCCTGCATATTTCATGATTTCGGGATGTTCTTGAAAATAGAATTGATGTTGAATAGAAGTCATGAGAACAGATTATCTTTGATTTTTTTCCTCAGTTATAGGGGAAAAGTACTTAGTCTTTGCCATTAAGTTTATCATTAGCTGCAGGTTTTTTGAAGGTGCCCTTTATCAGATTAAGTAAATTCTCTATAATTCTTAGTTTGGCTGAGACATTTTATGATGAGTGGGCATTGCATTTTATCAAATACTTTTTCTGCCTATACTGAATTGATCATTTCATTTAATTATGTCTGATTTTATTGACAAAAAGTTTTTTTTTCATTATATCCCCTTATTTTCTTTTTAATGCCTATTAGATCTGTAGTTATAACTTCTTTAAAATTCCTGATATTAAGGTCAGGTACAGTGGCTCACAGCTGTATTCCTAGCACTCTGGGAGGCAGAGGCAGGAGGATTGCTTGAGCTCAGGAGTTGGAGACCAGCCTGAGCAGGAGACCCCATCTCTATTAAAAATAGAAAAATTAACTGGGAGTCATGGCACACACCTGTAGTCCCAGCTACTTGGGAGGCTGAGGCAGGAGGATTGCTTGAGCCCAGGAGTTTGAGATTGCAGTGAGCTATGATGACACCACTGCACTCTACCCGGGGCGACAGAAAGAGACTCTGTCTCAAAAAAAAAAAATAAAAATAAAAAAACTTCTTCAACTGTAGTTGAACAGCAATTGCCTGAAGCTGAGAACATACCCTCTAAAAGCTCTGTATTTCTGCTTGTCAGAACAATGGCATTTCAGACAGGAGTCTCCGTCTTTTTCATCTGCCGGCAAATTAATAAAACTCTTCTTTCCTTCTCCTCAAAAATAAATAAATAAATACATTTCTGATATTAATCATTTGTGCCTTTCTATTTTTCTTTATCAAATTAGATTTTTATTGATTTTATTTTTCTTTTAATAAGAGCTGTTTTTGGTTTCATTAAATTTCTCTGTTGTTTTCTGTTGTCTTCATCCTGAATTTCAACTTTTATCTTAGTCATTTTTTTTCCTTTTTCTTACTTTAGGTTTAGTTTTCTTTTTGCTTTTAATTTTCTTAATTTTTCCTGTTTTAAAAGTTTCTTCAGGTGGAAGATCATAGATTATGTGCATATATACATATATAATACAATATATAACTTTAGTATCATCCTACAAATTTTGATATGTTGTGCTTCTCATTTTAATTCATTTCAAAATGTTTTTTGTAGTTTTCCTATGATTTCTTCTTCCATCAATCCATTATTTAGAAATGGATTGTTTAATTACCATATATTGGAGGAATTTACAGATATCTTACTGTTATTGAATTCTAATTCAATTTTATTTTGGTCAAAGAACACAGTCTGTATGATGTCAATCCTTTGAAATTTATGGAGAATCATTATATGGTCCAGTACTTAATCTATATTGGTGAAAGTTCCACATACATTTGAAAATAATGTATTTTGTTGTATTAGGTAGAATGTTCTACAAATATCAATTAGGCAAAGTTTTCTGTTTCTACTTTTCTAGGAATTCAATCATTTTTTCTTGTACCTCTTGTAATAATCATGTGATTTTCATTCTTGATTAATGTGGTGAATGATCTTGATTGATATACAAATGGATTCTATGGCTAGATTTAATTTAATAATGATGTAATGTCTTTTTTATATAATGCTGGATTTGATTATTTAATATCTTATCTAAGACTTTTGCCTCTTATTTACATGACAGAATGGCCTTAAATTTTCCTTTCTTATAAAGTTGCTCTCAGAGCAACTTTGGTGTCAAAGTAATTCCTGCCTCATAAACGAGTCAGGACGTGGTCTCGTTTTTTCTCTGGAAGTGTTTGCATAAGATTGATATTATTTCTGTCTTTACCTGAAGCTCTATGTGCTTGTAGTTTCTCAGTGGGAACGTTTTTAATTACAGATTACATTTCTATACAAAGTACTCCTATAAATAAGTAAGAGGGAGACAATTCAATTTTTACGAAATGGGCAAAATTTTTGAGCAGAAACATTACAGAGGATATTCAAATGACCAAGAACCATTCAACACATCCAACTTCATTATGCAACAGAATGCTATACAGGAATAAAATATGCAATGGAACATTATACAGGAATAAAAATAAATCAGCTATAATTACAAGATGAATCTTTTAACATAATTTTGAGTGAAATAAGTTGGTTAGGCCTGCAGTCCCAACTACTCAGAAGACTGAGGCAGAAGGATCACTGGAGCCCAGGAGTTCGAGACCAGACCGGGCAACATAGCGAGATCCTGTCTCAAAAAAAGAAAAGAAAAAGCATATACTGGTCCAGGTGTGGTGGCTTACGCCTATAATCCTAGCACTCTGGGAGGCCGTGGTGGGAGGATTGCTTGAGATCAGGAGTTCGAGACCAGCCTGAGCAAAAGCAAGACCTCATCTCTACTAAAAATAGAAAAATTAGCCAGGCAACTAAAAATAGAAAAAAATTAGCCAGGCATGGTGGCACACGCCTGTAGTCCCAGCTATTGGGAGGCTGAGGCAGGAGGACTGCTTGAGCTGAGGAGTTTGAGGTTGCTGCGAGCTAGGCTGACACCAAGGCACTCTAGCCCGGGTGACAGAGGGAGACTCTGTCTCAAAAAAAATAAAAAAAAAAGAAAAGCATATACTGTTTGACTAAATTATATTCCTTAATGATTCATAACTTGTCAAGGTCAAGTTATGGTGTGATAACATATAAAGAAAAGCAAATATTAATACCATAACTATCAGCAATATTCTCTCCCCATAATGTATGGAGAGAGTTGTGTTCAGTAAGGAGCTCCTGAGGGTGTATGTGGCGCTGCCAATGTTCTACATCTTGAACTGAGCAGTGATAATATGGGTGATTTGCTTTATGATAATTCATTAAACTACATATTTTACATTTTTATATATTTATGGTTCTATCTTTTACAATAAAATGTTTAGCATTTGAAAAACTATTACTTTCAGTTACATAAAGTATTTTTGTACTCAATTAAATCCCCGTTTTTCTTATTTTAAAAAATTTGTCCTATCTCTGCAACACTATGTCACCTCATTGCTAGACGTTCTGTTTGAACATCCTGTCTCTTAACTAGAGGGTCGGCTGAAATGTAAAGTTATTTTCCTTTGCCTGATCATGGTTTTCTTTGCTATTTTTTGGTAAAGGTCAAGCTGGTATGATACAGACACTGGAGCTAACACATCAGATGGCACCACAGGAATCTTTCCTTCTCAGGATGACTAGCTCATTCCATTGGGGGCATTGGGAAGAAACTTCTGAGCTCGATATAGTGTTCTCCCTGCCTTGGGAATTAAGAAGACAATTGTCCACCTATGGTCTTCTGTAGGACTTTCTCTACAGTTAAAAATTCATTACATACTCTTAAATATACCTAGCTACACACACACACACACACACACACACACACGCACACTCACTCATGAAAGGGAGGGTGGACAGGTCCCATTCTTCCTTGAAAGGCTCATCATGCCTCTCAGAAAATTGTGAAGTCAAAGGCTTTACTCATGCACATGAATTTCTCCAAACCAAATCTAGTCTAGCTATATTTTCTATCTTTATTCTCTCATGCAGAAATTGCAACAGAAAAATTGACCTTCCATAATGTTCCATTCACTACCTTACAGATCATTTCACCTGCTGCTTGCAAGGAAAGGTAATTAGTTAGAATTTGAAAGAGGAATGTGACAGTGCATTAAATCTCCCTCTTCTCATAATTCTACATCATTCTGTGTCCATTTTATTCACTCTGGCTTTGATACCTCTTCAAACCTGATAATCTATATCTCTAGTCAAAATAGTTTTTCTGAGTTTCTGAACAAAGAATTACATGTCAGCAGAGCATGTCTATTTGATATAGCCACCCTATTGACAGCTCAAAATCAACAAGGATAGGATTGTGAATTCACTCCAATCAGACGTTTTTCCCCATCATCCCACTGAAACTTAGGGTGGTCAATTCATCTGGTTTAGTAGGGACTATTCCAGTTTTAATACCAAAAGTCCCAGGCACACTGGATGGCTGTCAAAGTCATCAAAGATTGCCATGATGCTAAGTACAATAGTCAGCTCTCATCCTCAATTACTCAAACCCAGAGCAGATTTTGACTCAACTGATCATTTATTTCTCCTTGTAATATTTTTAGTTGTTTCATGATTTTGTTCCTACTTCGATGTCACTGCTTATTATTCTCATTTTCTGTCTTCTCTTCTTCCCCATCTCTAAATTCTGGAACATCTCAAAACTTTGTCTTTGACCTTCATCTCTTTTCTATCTACAGGCACTCTCTCAACTAACTCATACAGTCCTAAGGCTTTAAATACTCTCTTATTCTGATGATTCCAAAATTTATATTTCTAAACCTAAGGACATCCCTGAGCTTCAGATTCACACATCTAATTACTGATTTGACATATCTAGTATGTTTAATAGACAACTCAAAATTAATGTAGCAAGCAGAGATCTTGACTTTGCCAACCCTTCAATAAGTTTCTATCATCTCATTAAATTGTACCAATGTTTCTTCTGTTCTGTAGGCCAAAGAGCTATAAATTGTCTTTGCATTTTGTGATACACAAAATTCAATTCATTAGTCTTTCCCATTCTACTTTCAAAATCTGTCTTAGCTCAGGCTGCCATAACAAAACACCATAGACTAGATGGCTTAAACAACAAGAATGTATTTTCTCACAGTTCTGGATGCTAGATGTTCAAGGTCAAGGTGGTAGCATGGTTGGTTTCTGGTGAGGGCTCTCATCCTGCCTTGTAAATGGCTGCCTTCTCACTGTGTCTTCACATGTCATGGGGGGAAAGAGAGAGAGAGAGAGAGAGAGAGAGAGAGAGAGCGTGTGCTCTCTTCTTATAATGGCACTACTCCCATCGTATGAGTCCCACCCTTATAACCTAATCTAAATTTAATTATCTGCCAAGGGCCCCATCTCCAAATACTATCACATTGGAGGTTAGGCATCAACATATGAATTTTGGGGAGACACAACTCAGTCCACAGCAAAGATTAACCCAAATATAAATATAGTCATTGGTGGGAAAGTTCATATTAATTATTTGTGCATGTTAACAGGTGAGTACAAAAAGAGAATCTCAATTAGTTAGGCTGGAGGGGGTTAGAGCAGAAGAGTAAATATTCCACTGAGAGTATTGAACACGTACTTTTCATGCTTGGCAAAACCCTCACTCCAAGAGGGCAGTATTGTTTGCAACTAAATGTCTCCTTGGACTACACTGGGGTAGAGACAACTCTGTACCTTCTTCACGCTGCATGCTGCATTTTCTCCCACTATATATGACCATCTAAAAACACATTATTTTTCATACACTTTATTATTAAATAACCCTTATATTATTTGACTGTATTTTTGTTTTTGTTTTTGTTTTGTTTTGTTTATTTTAGCACTGGGATCTCACTATGTTGCCCAGGCTAAGTGTAGTGGCTATTCACACGCACATTCACAGCTCACAGTAGCCTTGAATTCCTGGGCTCAAGCGATCCTCCTGCCTCAGCCTTCTGAGTAACTTGGACTATGGGTGTGGCACAATTGCACCCAGCTCTGTTTATAAGCATCTTTCTGTCTGTCACATCCTTGTTTTTTTTGCCACCCTTTTGGCCTTTCGTTTTTTTTGCTTTTTTTTAGGCCGGGATTGGGAAAAAAAAATCAGAATGCTTTGTCTATGTTTTTTATTTTATTGTGGTAAGAACACTTAACATGAGATATCCTTTTAACAGATTTTTAAGTGCATGATACAGTATTGATAACTCTGGGCACAATATTACACAGAAGAGCTCAATGTTATACAGAAGTTGTTATTCATCTGGCATAAATGAAACTGTATACCCATCGAATGGCAACTCCCCATGTCCCCCTCCTCTCAGCCCCCGGTACCAAAATTCTATTCTTTGCTTCCATAAGTTTGACTATTTTAGATACCTCATAAAAGTAATAATATAATATTTATCCTTCTGTGACTGGCTTATTTCACTTACAGTAATGTCATTTCTCCAGAGAAGACATACCAATGATCACCGAGTATATGAAAAGATGCTCAATGTCACTAGTCATCAGGAAAATGCAAATCAAAGCCACAATGAGATTTATATCACACCTGTTAGCATGTCTATTATGAAAAAACAAAAGACCAAAAGTATTGGTGAGGTTGTGGAGATATTAGAGCCTTTGTATCCTTTTGGTGGGAATGCAAAATGTTGCAGCTGCTATGGAAACAGTACGGAGGTTCCTCAAAAAATTAAAAATAGAACTATCATATGATCCAGCAACTCCACTTCTGGGTATTCATTCAAAAGAATTGAAATCAGGATCTCAAAGGGATATTAGCAGTCCCATACACATTGCAGCATTATTCATAATAGCCAAAATGTGGAAACAACTTAAATGCCAATTGACAGATGAAAGGATTAAAAATGTGTTATATATGGCCAGGCACAGTGGCTCATGCCTATAACCCTAGGACTCTGGGAAAGCGAAGCGGGAGGATCGCTTGAGGTCAGGAGTTTGAGGTTGCAGTGAGCTATGATGATGCCACTGCACTCTAGCTGGGGTGACAGAGGGAGACTCTGTCTCAAAAAATGTAGATATAGTATATACATACAATGGAACATTATTCAATCACACAAAAGAAGGAAATCCTGCAATATGTGACAACGTGGGTGAACCTGGAGGATGTTATGCTAAGTGAAACCGGCATTCTCTTAAGATATATACACATTCTAGTGCATTATTTCCCTGATCAAAGCCATCCATAAGTTTCTCATCAAATTTTTATAGAAATGTAAATCCCTAAGCACAGCCTACAAAGGCCTACATAATTTGGATTTTAACCAAACTATAATGTAATTTTTTACCAGTGATCTCTTAATCAGTACCAATTCCAGTTTCATTCTTAAAGAAAGTTTTATTCTTGTCTTTTATAAAATAAACCTGTTACCACTCAAAGAACTCTCCACTTGCTCTTTCCTAATTCTGGAATGTTATTCCAACAAATCTTCACTTGATTAGCTTCTCACTTATGTAAGGTGCTTTTTCATCTTCATCAACTCCGAGAGACCAATCCTAACCAAATTTTCTAAACGCCCTACTGCACCCCGTTTTCTTTCCCCTTCCCATCATAGGTCTCTTTTTTAAATCCTTACAAGAATGGAACTCAGGAGGGCCTGAACTTAATCCTACTGGGACGTATATATTTGGTAAA
Organism: Propithecus coquereli; assembly: GCF_000956105.1. Lineage (NCBI taxonomy): Eukaryota > Metazoa > Chordata > Mammalia > Primates > Indriidae > Propithecus > Propithecus coquereli. The sequence goes on along the minus strand of NW_012149997.1, from coordinate 571,157 downwards.
TTAGACCCTTTATAGGACTCATTGCTACTATTTATTGGCTTAATTCCCTCCCATCTTTCCTACTAGAATGTAAACTCCACAGGGGCTATATTTGTTACTGTATTTCTTATTGTTATAAAGCTTTTCAGCATAAGTAGATGCTTGGCCAGTATTAGTAGAATAAAAGAATACCTGAAACTGATGAAAAATCTGCTCTTTTCCTGATATTTCACGTTTAGGTGAAAGCTACCTTTATCAACCCAGGCACCCAAGGCAAAAACTTTAGGTCATCCTTGATTGTTTCTTTTACCTTTCCCACTATAGGTAATTGGATCTCTCATCTTACTAATTCTATCTCACTAATAGATCTTAAATCTGCTTTTTCTTTCCACTATTATTTTCACTAAAATTTTATGCAGAACATGAAGGATAGGTGAGTATGGTTTTTCAAGAACAACTTACAGTGTCTGGGTGCGGTGGCTCATGCCTGTAATCCCAGAATTTTGGGAGGCCGAGATGGGAGGATAGTTTGAGCCCAGGAATTTGAAACCAGCTTGGGCAACATAGCGAGATCCTGTCTCTGTGAAAAATGTTAAAAATATTAGCTAGGAGTGGTGGCACGTGCCTGTACTCCCACCTACTCAAGAAGCTGAGGCAGGAAGATCTCCTGAGCCCAAGAGTTTAAGGTTGCAGTAAGCTATGATTGCACCACTGCACGCCAGCCTGGGTACACAGCGAGACTCTGTCTCTTAAAAAAATGATTGAAGGAAAGAAATCTGGTCTCTGACTTTTGAAACAAATGTTGTATTTCATTAATTAAAATAAAGACTTCAAACTTCCATGACATTACATTCTACAGTAAACCTCCAATTTAATGGAATACTCTGGGGTGCATTTCATTTCATTTCATGATAATCAAAATTTCTCCTGAAAAAATAAAAGTAAAATTATCTTAAATATACATACATATATGTGTACATATCAAATAGGGGTTAAAACAAAAGGATACAAAATATTCATTTTTCCATATATTGTGAATTAAGACACCAGAACTCTATTTAAGATGACATAAAATTATTTATCAATTATGAAGTTTTACTTGAAGTATTAAATGGTAAGTATACAAAAAAGAAAGTTACTTTACTATATTTCCCAAGTAGAAACAAAGGATAAAGTAATACAGAGATACTTGATAGATTCTGCTTAACAGTTACATTGAGGTATAATTGATACACAAAGAATGGCACATATTTAATATGTAAAATGATGAACTTAGACATATGCAAACACCCATGATACTATCACTACAATCAAGGTGAAAAACATATCTAACACCTCCTAGAATTTCCTTGTGTCCCTTTGTTCTTGCTTTTGTTTAATAAATGGCATAGAATTTAGTGTTTCTTGAATTCAGAGGCAGCACATTTCATTTGAGGTTGAGATGGTTAAAGAAAAGCTTTACTAATGAGGAAGGACTTAAACAAGGCTATTAAATAAAATTTAGAGTTTAGAAAGTAGAGTACAAAGAAATAACACATTCAGGGAAGGAATATAGGCAAATGGATGAAGATGGTAATGGGGAGCTATATATTTAGGGGCAGAGAAAAGAACAATTCTATTGAAGTAGGTGGAGAGAGGCTGATAATACAATAAAATCTGGTAGAGGATATATCATGAGAGATTATGAATGTCCAGCTAATGCATCAGAAATTTTATTCTATGGGCAAAGGGGATTGAATGAACACATGTAATTATTGAAGAACAACCTAGAAAAAATATTTTAGGAAGACCAAGCTCTTTCCATTGTGTGGCTCCTCTATCTACTAGGGCTTCACTGACAGGCATTCTCCCAGCAGAAGAGGAAGGACAATGTGGGGAAGTCATAGCCAATTTAAAAGCTGTGATCCAGAAATAGCCCACATCACATGGCTAGAACTCAGTCTTGTGGCCCTAAGTAACTTCAATAGATGTTGAAAAATGTGATTTAGTTTTTTATCCTGGAATAAAGGATGAACACTTGTTTCTATGAATAGTTAGCAGTCTTTGTCATAGTTGCTTGTTTTTGTTATCCCTGTGATGTCTTACTCTTATATTTATAACCTTCAAAGCCAATAAAGAGCAAAATCCAATTGTTGTGAAAGGCATCAATTCATTTTTTATAGCTGAGTAGAACTCCATGGTATACATATACCACATTTTGTTAATCCACTCATGCATTGATGGGCACTTGGGTTGATTCCACATCTTTGCAATTGTGAATTGTGCTGCTATAAACATTCGAGTGCAAATGTCTTTTTTATAGAATGTCTTTTTTTCCTTTGGGTAAATACCCAGTAGTGGGGTTGCTGGATCAAATGGTAGGTCTGCTTTTAGTTCTTTGAGGAATCTCCACAACTAGAGGCTGCACTAGTTTGCAGTCCCACCAACAGTGTATGTGTTCCTTTCTCTCCGTATCCATGCCAGCATCTAGTGTTTTGGGATTTTTTGATAAAAGCCATTGTCACTGGGGTTAGGCGATATCTTTGTAACAATCTGGATGGAAATGGAGACCATTCTCCTAAGTGAAATATCTAAAGAATGTAAAAATAAATTCCATATATACTCACTATTAAATTGGAACTAACCAATCAGCACTCATGTGCACAGGTGGAAGTAAAACTCAACAGAAATCATGCAGGTAGGAGAGGGGAGGAGGGGATGGGTGAAATCTTACCTAACGAGTACGATGTACACTATCTGGGTGATGGGCGCCCTTATAACTTTGACTTAAGCAGTACAAAAACAATCCACGTAACCAAAACATTTGTACCCCCATAACATTCTGAATTTTTAAAAAAAGAACAAAATACCAATCTGGATATTGCATCCATATAGAAGTCCTGATGTGGGGGATGCATCTCCTCCTCCTTCAGATGTGGATGTGATTCCCCATGGTCTGGACACATAAGAAATAAAAAGATAAGATATATTTCACCATCCTCAAACCCAGTATACAATGGCAGGTTGTGAGAAGAAAAGCACAAAAAGAATCGTACATTTGAAAAACGAAAGAGCGGGAAATATACAAAGTCACAGGTGCATAGCAAGATTACGTGAGATAGGTATTGTGAAAAAATCCCTGACATGGGAAAGTCTGACTAAATTCTGATTTTGATTCTACAAGAAATTTCATTTACCATTAGCTTTCATGGCCATATCTTCAATGGGGATTGGAGAATTTGCCCTCCTGGAGTGATGCAGAGCTTTGGAGGCCACTTCAGTATATGACAAGTCTGTAGTACAAAGGTTAGTTCCTTTGCCCATTACATTTTCCCCAAAATTTAATAGAATTCTAATATATTTGCTCCATAGACCAAAAAAAAAAAACACTGTACCTTGTATATTCCCTTCTATTTCTGTTTGAAGACTGATTCTTGAATAAGCTAATGTCTTATTTTCTATTAATAATACTGTGTTAAAAAAACAGCAAACAATAAAAAGCACATTCTAATGCTCTGGATATTTCCAACAACATGCTTTGCAGGCTCAGTAGACAAGTGTTTTAAATTCTCTTATACAAGTTGTAAATTCTATATGTGTATTTTTAATGAGGCTTATCTAGAGTGTATGTATGGGGCTTGAGTGATTAAAAGATTTGAAACTTAATCATGGTAAATTTGAGGTTCTTGGAAAGAAGCTATGCATCACTCTAAGGATGAACACGAAAACTCTGAAATTGGGGAGGAGAAAAACTTTCTTCCTTTACTCTAGCAGACTTGTGGATGAAAGAGATTTCAATATTAAATGGAGGAAAT
>NW_012149997.1:562753-564314 GCF_000956105.1 Propithecus coquereli | reverse complement strand
AAAAAAAAAAATGCAAAGCTGTTCTGATGTTAGATACCAAAAATAATAACAAATGCCCACTACAGACTTCCCAACATCCAAATCCATCCTTATTTCTTACTTAAATTTCCATATCAATGGACCATGTTTAGTTAATTCAAACAGTAACAAGTCACAAACTCTAGATGATGCCTCAGTATTAAGTAATTACTTTGTATCAGTATTCTAAAGTGCACCATCATGCATCCCACTTATAGTAGAAAGAACAGAAAAGAAAAAAAGGCAATTATTCAATACCTACCTATACATGACACAACAAGCTGGATAGGGAATATGGGTAAGAGGGTGTATTCTCTATTTTTGTAATTGTTCTCCAGATTATAGGTACTTACAATGTTTTTCTTTACCCATTCTATGTTCCCATTTCTTCAGCCACCTCCTGAGCTAATTTAGAGTTCATTAGGCCAATGTACCATGTACATATTTATTTCTGAGTGGTTTGAGCCCTCAGTGGCTTTCTCTAATATGGTTGTAGTATAGTTTTCCATTATCCCTTACTCCAGACAATGTAATATGATGTAGTATGAGGAATCACTGCAGGGGATCACTTGAGTTTCATACATGCTGCTTTTGCCACTGTTGTATATCAGCAACCTTATTTCCCTTTCATAATTAGGATTAATTAGTCCAACTAACACCGTAACTTCTCCTCCTACCATCTTTTTTTTCATTCTTTTGTTTCTTCTCTCTCTCTCTTTCTGTTTATTTTTTATTTCTTGCCTGTTTACCCAGTGACATTAAGGGGCTGAAATGGCCAGATGTCAATCATTTACAATTTAAGAGAAATATTATTATATTCCACGGTGGAAACAAGCATTGTAGAATTCTCAAATGAGAGCCTAGACGTGTGAAGATCTGAAGTAAAACTGAGTGAGTCATCAGATTTATTCGTGAAAGCCACCATCTCCACTTCCTCCTATTTATTACTTATCTCATGAATGCTGGCGAAGGACAATCAGCATTGCGTATTGTGCACTGATTCAGATCTTACATGGCATCCTGTAAAACAATGCAGTCTTATCCCTTTCAAGTTCCTGATCATCCAGCTAAACCAGAAAAAGCCTCTGCTGTAAATTGCTGTTTAGATTTACCTCAGGCCATCTTTTCTTACAAGCAAAGTGAACTATTATATGGAGTATTTAAAATTTTGCCCACTGGAAAGATTTTACCTTTTGATAGCATCCTTCTGGGCCATCTCTATCAAATATAACATGATCATCAACCTCTTACATGGGTCAGCATATGATGCAGAACTGTCTATAATCTAAGCTCAAATATTTTTCTCAATTCATTGATTGTAGAAAACCCCCCATAAAACATAAGCATAGGTTAAGGAGGGATGAAAATGAGGCAGGAGTAAGCATTCCCAGAGTTTGAATCATCTTGCTCATATTACTAGATATTAGAGCACTCCTGATCACATAACTGATTTTGGTGAATCAGAAACAAACATTTAGTTTATGTTGGGCAGTTTCATTTACATGATCACCTATTGTCCCATTATCAATGGTACAGAATCCAC
>NW_012149997.1:558582-560882 GCF_000956105.1 Propithecus coquereli | reverse complement strand
GACTCAGAAGTGTTAGAATGTTTTTTGCATTGGGTTTATTTCTCTCTGTCTCTCACTCTGGCCAGCATGTGTCTTACAAAGGCATGTGAGGTTTCTAATAACTTGTTACATTCTATCAGTATGATTGTACAATGTAGTTAAACTGTGTGATAATGAGAAACTATTTCCAAGAGAAACTATTAAACAACTATAGGAAGCAAGACAGTAAAGAGGAATAAACTGAACAAATGTGCAAGTATTAGGTAGCTTCAGCTTATTCCAACAGGGAATCTTTAGATTGTATGTTACACCTCAACACATTCTTACTAGAGATAATGGAGCTGGGGTTTCATGTCCTCCCTCAAACATTAGTCATTTGCTAAGGGCTGCTTAGGGGATATAAACATTATTCAGCGACCTCTAGCTATCTGCTCATGTGGGCATAGCAGTTCCAGTAGCTCAAAGGTAGTTCTTCAAAGAAGAATCAGAAGTAAAGCACACCAAAGATGGAGGAGATGCACACAGAAACAAACGAAAAAGTAGAATCTCAGGGGATCCGAATGGAGAAATTACAAATTCTACAAGAGGTATTCACGGTATTCAGTGTCCCCTCAACACAAGGGCCTTATGAACTGCAGAGAATTGGGAAAGGTAACATTGACTTAAGTTCAGGGTCCACTCATCAGAGTTGGGGATTTAAATTTAGACAAATTAAATAGGACGTTAGTAGGCTTTCCATCTATTTTGGCCATAAGGATCCTATGATCCTTTAACCACTGCCAAAGGCCACTGTATACCAGATCATCTGGAATACTATTAACCTTGCAGTACTACTAACCTTGTTGCTTATATGTAAGCATGCCACTTTGCTTACTGTTTGAGCTCTTTTCCCACTGTATGCCCAAAGAATCTGTCATCTCTATGAAAATCAAGAGCCACTTCAACTTTAGAATCTTTAACCAATAATGCAAAACTAGATAAAACATCCACCAAAACATTTTTTAAAGATTATAATGATGTTGTTACCAATATAATTCTTAAAGTCTTTATAAAGAAAATATCTTTTTGGCCATCCTGGGTGGGAGTACAAATGGTACATGGGCAGATGGATCATCCACTTTGAATATATTACAGCATGTCCATTATCTGATGTTTGAATTTGTGAATTATTGTCATCTCAACTTTATTTATTGTGGGTGATAATGGAATTCAGGTCTCCACATCCTATGTCCTAGCTACCAGAGAGCAAGGTACAGTGAACACCTTGACTGTTTACCCAGAGCTTATTCAAATCTTATTTCTTCCTAAAGAAACCATAGATTTGTTCAGATATCCCCTTCTCCCACAGACATGCAATTCATCAGAAATTGGGTCTCATTGGTTCAGCAATGATCAAATGACCTAATATAGCCATTAAAACATAGAAGGAAGTCTGCCTGTGAACTAATGAAGAAGTTTTCTCATTCATAAGGGAGAAGACGAGCCATCTCTTTTTCCTCTGGGCATTGTGCTGCACAGATTGCTACAGCTATCAATCTCAAAAGGTAGTCAACTTTGTGCAATGAAGATAAGAGTGTTTGAAAGAAACTGGGTTCCTGATGACATCACCAATCTATTAAAATGCCTAACCCTGAAACTCCCCCTCATCTCTGAGCTTTGTAATATTTGAGATAATACATTTACTTATCTTTTAATCCAGTGTGAGGTGAAGATTCTGCCACTTGTGAATGAAAGCATTTTACCCGGTAGACTGAGAAATGAAAAATCTCGTCTTATTGGCTCCCATAAGTGGCAGCAGATCTTTGCATCTCAAGACTTATGTTATTAGCCATGGGATACATGTATAAGCAATTCAGGATTCAATCCCCTGTTGTAAAGATGTCCTAGTTTTTTTCTGGGCACACTGAATCTCTCAGAGCAAAATAAGAGAGATTTGACATGGGTAATCTGTTTCTTCGGTTCTATTCCTACAAAACTTAAGAGCCTCTTTGTGGCTCTTGGCTTAAAATTAGTCGTAATTAGTTAATATTAAGTAATATTAGTCATAAGCCAGGAGATAATTTTAGGTTGGATTTGCAGGAAAAAAATGCACTTATAAATTAATGTAAGTTAGTCTCAGTTAAATCAGCAATTTTAATTAATTAGTAGTTAGCAAACAGTTTTGTCAAAGCTATGCTATCATTAGTCATCCAGAAGACTGTACAGGTGTTTCTATTAGATGAAAGCATGTGAATAAGACATTACATAAGCATATTTCTTTGATAGGCCCGCTCAATATCATTAAATGACACACTCATTTGGTGAATGTGAAAGGATAGGAG
>NW_012149997.1:556994-558532 GCF_000956105.1 Propithecus coquereli | reverse complement strand
ATTGAATCTGCTTAGACAAAACGCACAGATGAAAAGTCTGCTCGTAGTGCATCTGCTTGGAAAGCATTTTCTGGATTTAACTCAAAGCACCCCTTGTATTAACTCTGTATAGATTGAGTAGTATCCTTAAATGTCATTGAATTAAAAATCAAAATAGAATTCCTAAGCATTGTTGTGTTTTCTCCTTATTGTTAGAAAGTATAATCTGTCCTCTACTTTGGAGGGAATATTTTAACTTGGTTCAGACAATTAAACTCAAAAGTGTTAGAATGTTTTTTTCCATTGGATTATCTCTGTCTCTCACTCCAACTAGCATGTGTTGTACAAAAGTATGTGAGGTTTCTACTACATTGTTGGATTCTATCAGTATGATGGCATAATGCAGTTGAAGTGTGTGATAATGAAATGTTCAATTTTAAATTTGGATTTAGATTTTATAGCTGTGAGGCAAGATGTCTGTCCTTTTCAGGTGATGGCAAATAGTATCCATTTTTTGTTTTTGTTTTCTCAGCTTATTGCCAGTGTTTTTCGTTTATTTATTTTCAGATCAACAGCTGTGACAAGATGTCAGGAACTACAAAGATTGACTCCAGTAAGGAAACTCCATGTGAAACAGCCACTCATTAAGTACATTTACGATAATCTACTGTCATTCTCTGAGACAAGTCCTCCTTCTCCATTAGTTAATCTGGGTTCATGAATGAATATATGATAGGCATCTCAATTCCTGATTTTTTTTCAATTCTCTGACTTGATCTTTGTGATTCTTCCAAGAATGCTGTATTCCTTTTTATTTATTGTTATAGTTCATGGAGATGATTTCAGAGAGGTCCACTTTCTCCTGTGCAACAGAAAAGGGCAATATTTCACATTGACCTGCTGTAGGAACTGAAAACTGCTGTAGGAACCTGCTATTTATTGAGACTATGTATAAACCACACGATCAGCTGCTGCTGAATGGAATGCCGGATGTGTTTTGAGATCACTGTGGTTCTACTATAAGGCACACTTAGAAAACAACTCAAGTTATAACAGGACCCTTATAAACCTACACTCTGACTGGCAGAGTTAATTGATAGTCTTAGTCCACATGAGGTAGCGTTAGTTCAGTTAGTTCAAAGAAGTCCCCTAAAGATACTGACATTTTCCTTTCTAAAGTGTAAATTTGCCCTAGTAAAAGACCGTAAGTCTTAAAGTGGAAGGCTAGAAGAAATTGGCAAAGTATTTGTGATGCTATTATAGTGTGCTTCTTTAAGAGTTGGGTTTTTCAGAAGCAGACCTAGTGACAAGGAACAATGTACAAATGATTTATTAAGGGAGTAATTTTGACATGATTCCCAAATGAGAGGTCTGCTTGTAGTGTATCTGTTTGGAAAGCATTTTCTGGATTTAACTCAAAGTACGCTTTGTATCAACTCAGTATAGATTGAGTAGTACCCTCAGATGTTGTTGAATTCGAAATCGAAGAATTCCTAAGTTTTATTGTATTTTCTCCTGATCATTAAAAGGTGTAATCTGTCCTCTACTTTGGAAAGAAT
>NW_012149997.1:538782-542584 GCF_000956105.1 Propithecus coquereli | reverse complement strand
TCTCTAATTCTTCCCACAAGGAATACAGCTTTCAGCTTAACAGCCATATGAAATCACTGCCACAATGTAAGATCATTATCTCAATGTTTTAATTTCATATTTTCAAACACCTTGCCCTAGAAAACAAAACTTTGGGATTCAACTTCGTAACTGTTTCCTATATCTTTTTTGTTGCATAGTTCTCTCAGGAGATAACTATTAATAACAGGAAGAATATGTTACAAGGTCAATATCCTCCTCTTGCCAAACCACCAATTGATTAAATGTCTGTTGCTATATATGTTTCTTTTACAAAAAAAAACAAAAAGGAGAAAGATCATTTAGAGCACATTTAGAGAGTTAATATCCAGAATGGGGGTGACGGTGGGTAGGGAACACCCAGAAAAATAAACTTCGACAGTTAATAAATCTCTCCACACAATATCTTTGCTAATGCACTACTAATTACAACATGGAAAATAAAGTTCATTCATTTGTGGCCAAAATATTTTTTAAAGGGAGAAGTGACATAATGTAATAAAAAATAAATAGTCATTACTTAGAAAACATGTGGTCAGTTTATTGTTCCATATACTAGGATGCTGTCAACACCAAAATTTGTATATGTTAAGCAGCATGCCAGGTTACTACTTTATATTTTAGTTTGGTTATCTGGAAAATTAGAAGAAGTTGTCACCTACTTCAAAGAGTCATCAAAGAATATAAGTGAGTTAAATACATTTTAGGTGTACTTTATTCTATACATTCTGAAAGTTGTGATTCCCTCTCTGAATTTAAAACTTGATACCACTCTTAGAGTATCTTTCAATGGTGACCTCTTGGTTTCTCACATCATTTTAATTTGTTCTTGGCTGAACGTTACAAAGTTTGTTTGTTCCACATTCCTGGCAGAAAAATTTAAAAGTTGGAGCCCAAACTGATAGATAAAAACAGGAACGTCTGACAATGAGGCCACAGCTACTCTTGATGTCTCATTATCTCCTCTAATTGCAAGAAAGCCTTGCATGGGTGTACCTTCAGGATGAATGAACATATTGTTACTCATAGAGAGCTTTCCAGAGAAGAGGCAGAAACTCACTATGGCCTGAGCTCTTTTAACCCCAGGCAGAGTTTAAAGTTAACTGTTCATCAATTTCAATGGAAATGTAAAGACCGGCTTCCTTTATTTGCTACAGGGGAAAAATCACTGCAAAAATTCGTAGTGCATTTGTCTCTGCCCATAAACATCAAGTCAATGTGAGTGCGTGCAGCCTACAAAGGTTGCTGTGCCACAACCTTCTCAGGAAATAGCTTTCTCAAGGGGAGTTATCAGAGACAGGATGAGAAAATATATCATCAGAGATGGAGTGGTTTATTTAACAGATTCAAGACTATCTTAAAGTTTTTCCCTCGTAGTTCTAGAGTAGGAGACTAGGAGACAGGGCTGAGACTGGATGGAGGGGCTTGCAGATTGGGTGCAGGTATTAAAGTAAATGACCCTCAAACAGAAGCTAACTGGATGGCTGATAACTTCAGGCAAGAACAGGCTTCAACTGGCTTGTCAGCTATCTCTGTCACCTTACATGAACGTTGGCTGATTATAATATCATTTACATTGGGGTTTTAAAATTTCTCCACCCTTCAAATCACCATGACAGTTCCAAGACAACCATATAAAGTATAAAAATGGGAGGGAACTGAATTCTAGGAATTACTACCCAAATTCTTAATAAAAGGCAACCCCTTGACCTTGAATATTCCTCCCCTTAATTAGTAAGACTTTAAAAGGCCAAAAACCACTTCCTCCCAGTGTAGCTGCTCTTTTTGGAGCCTGCCCACTCTCCTGTCTGAGAATGTACTTTAGCTTTCAATTAAAAAAAAAAAAAAGCTGTCGCTTGCTTGGTTTATGTGGTGTGTACTGAAATTCTTTTCCTAACAATCACCAAGAACTTGGAAAAACCTCCACTCGGAGGCTGATAACAATAGGCCTGTGGTGCATTGATTAGGTAAGGTTAGGTCATGGACCTGTCTTTGAAAGTAGTACATAGGTATAAGGGGATGGAAATAAGGGTGGATACAGTTATCTAAATATCTAAAAATCATGATTAGATAGAATTGAAGAATGGAAAAAACAACACATCGCAATCCTAGAGTGGAATTTAGTGTAACTCATTTGGAAAGCCACATACAAAATAAACTTACTCACAACACTCTATCAGTCCACTAAACCTTAAAGGACGATGCAGTGGATAGAGGGGTGAACAAAGGGACGTTCAGAGTGGAAAGATAATCCTCTCTTCTTATCCAGAAAGCTTTGTTATTTCTTACTACAGTTTGCATAAATGAGAAAATGTATCAGACTAACATGGTGTCTGCTCTATAGGTCTGATAGTTTTATTTGGCTGAGTTTCTGCAAAAAAGTACTCAATCCCTTGTTGCTATTCACCGAGACTACATTTTCTTAATCTGATGTAGAAAGAGTCATAAATCTGTTTCTCTCTCACCAACTTAAATCTTGTCTTTCTATTTGGTCCCAAACGTATGATATTTCTGGTTGTCAAATATACTCATGCAATGTGCACTTTACACGAAAGCATGGGATCAAACCCTTAATCTCTCCAAACAAAAATGCCCTTTAATACTTTTTTTTTCACTCTGCCACTCATATATCATAAAAACAAACATGCACACAAAACAAAATAAAAGGTGATGAATGACCACATGTTGCCAGTGTTTTTATGAAATCTACCTACATTAGGAATTTGACATTTTATCTCACCTCTACTATTTATTAGACCCCAAAATCAATATTTATGTTGTGTTAGATGATGTTTAACAAATCCTTGAGGGAATCGCTGTTTATAAAAATGCTTCTTGAAATGATGGGCCACCAGCTTGAATACAATTATTTACTCTGGTTTTTGGAGGTTCATAAATCATAAGTTTAATATTTAAGATTTCAACATGTCCTTAGTTTACTTTTTCATGTGGAATAAATAAGGCATTTAATAAAATATATCATGTCCTTTAATATTAATGAATTTTAATTAGAACAAATATAGTGTTGTGTTGTTTTGTTTCCTATAATGGATGTTTTCTACAGTTGTTATTGCTCCTATGTCCATGCAGTCTTTTTAAAAATATTTCAACTTTGACATACAATAACATTTTTTCAAACTATATTGTTGCCCAGTTATATATAAAACATTATTCATGGTGGTCTTTTACATTGCTATATTGAAACGATATTATTTGGAAAGCCAATATAAATGTGTGTTCTATATAGTGTATCTTTATCTGTAAATACAGATGTATAGACATAAATACAACTTTTACATAATTTCAGAAAAAAGATTAAATATGTAAACCAAAAAGTTAATGAAATCAACTATCAGAATTTTCTATATTTCAAATAAATAGGGATTCTATTTTCTCAGGTGACAAGAAGCCTGGAGAAATGCAATTCAGGGATGATGTAGTTGTTTAAGAAAGATATCAAGTCTACAATATTTTTCTCTTCCTTTTCCATTATCCTTATAATATGACCTTTTAAGTCATATGTGCTAGATGTGCCCCACTATCAGTCATCAGGCCTTTGCTCAAGACAGGAAGAAGAAAAAGGGAAGAGAAAAAACAAATTTAAGGAATACTGAATCTGCCTCCAATTCTTAGGAAAAATTAGAGACTTTTTGAAAGAGTAACACACATGATTTCCATTTAGAGCTCATTGACTAGTACTTGGTTCACAGGGCCACCCCATCTGGAAAGGATCTGTAGGGAGGGGAATATTTTTAACTAGACACATTTCTGCTCCAAAGAGAGT
>NW_012149997.1:530391-534407 GCF_000956105.1 Propithecus coquereli | reverse complement strand
GTGAGATTTAGGTTCTTAAGTATGAAATGTCCGATTTCCTTAAGTACTAAGTTTGTCAATAGATATCTCTGACATTTCACTTTAACGCTTCTTGTTTTATTTTTATTGTGAAGGTACATCCTCATTCTTTCAAGCACACATTTTGGCTTGTAATTATCTTTAACAGTTTTTTATAGCAATTTTTTTGAAACCATAGATAAGTAAAAAATTCGTGTTATCTTTGTATATGAGTTCCATCGTGGAAGCAATGCAGCACAGACAGCTCGAAATATCAATGAGGTGTTTGGGAAGGATGTGGCTAATGAATGTACAGTATGTTAATGGTTTGAGAAGTTCTGTTCTGGTGATTTTAATCCTAAAAAGGAGCCACATTGGTGACCTGAGACCAAGGTGGATAATGATGAGTTGAAAGCTGTAGTGGAAGCGAATCCATCTCAATCTACGTGTGAATTAGCAGCAAGGTTTGACGTTACTATTCCAACAATATTGGACCATTTGAAACAAATTAGCAAGGTAAAGAAGATAGATAGATGGATTCTGCATGAATTAAACGAGCATCAGCAGAGAAATCATCTCGAAGCTTGCCTTTCTTTGCTGTCACGACATAAAGGCAACTGATTTCTACACTGTATTATTACATGTGATGCAAAATGGATTTTTTTTTGACAATTGCAAGCCTTCAGCAAAAGGGTTGGATAAAAACGAAGTGCCGAAATACAGTCCAAAACCAAATATTCATCAAAAAAAGCTAACGGCATCTCTTTGGTTTTCCAGTGCTGGTATTATCCACTACAGCTTCATGAAACCTGGTCAGTCGATTACAGTGGACGTCTACTGCAACCAATTGGATGAAATGATGAGGATGCTTGCGATTAAGCAGCTGAGATTGGTCAATAGAGACAGGTCAATCCTCTTACAAGACAACGCTTGACCACATGTTGCACAAACAATGCTGCTCAAACTATAGAGGCTGGACTTGGAAACTCTCTGTCATCCAGCATATTCACCAGACCTTGCACCAACTGACTACCACTTCAAGGCTTTGGACCACTTCTTGCAAGGAAAATATTCAATTCTCAACAAGCTGCGGAAAACGCCTTTGTCGATTTCATCACCACTCACCCTCCAGGCTTCTTCGCTGCTGGTATAAACAAGCTACCATTAAGATGGCAAAACTATGTCGATAGCGTAGGTGCATACTTTGATTAATTGTACCGCTTCTTGTTTGAGATATCATAAACTATACTTTTCATTTGAAATTGGAGATTTTGTATTTAACGACCTAAAAATATATATGCCCTTACCTTTATAACTTTTGTTATTATTTTTGCTTCTTGCGTGCTACAATTACTCATTAAAAAGTTATCACATATGATCATGATGTAATTTTATTCATCCTGAAGTAGTCATTTATTTTTAAAAATGATTTTTACATTCGTTCAAATAATTTGAGACAATGGTATTATAAAATAGTAGGTTATAACTGATAGCTTAAATTAGCTCTACATATGTATAGGGAAACAAATAGTAAAAGATTATTAGTATGCAAAAAGGCTGATATAGCATTGTCTATCAACTACAGCCAGGGCTCACAAAATCTCTCACTGGGTTCAGTTAGCAGAAAATGTAAGAGGAAAGTATAAGGAAAATACTCTTCTCTTGAAGAGAAAACATAGAGTGTGTAGTATCATAAGAAATAAATATACATAGTAGTTATCTGATGTACCTTTTCCTATCATGGTCATATCTGAATTTCCTATTTAATAAAGTAAGTCTATAACAAACTTTATCACTGAGAATATTAATTTATATACTAAAAATGTACCATATGAAAGACCATCCACTGATGAGAGAACAAATGATCAACTTTGTTTTCTCACACATTGGCCTCTACTCAGATTCTGCCCTTCAACGGAAAAATGAAAATAAACAATGGAACAATAACAGCCACAGCTACAGCAAAGATCCCTCCTCCTTACTGTGGCCAATTGGTAAAAATTATTCCTTGATGATTTAACTATAGTAATTTAAGACTAATGATTTACAAGTTGAAAGGGGAAATGTATATTATAGCTGAGGAGTAATTGATAAGATATTCAACCTAAATTCACAAGAACATATTTCTTAATTTCAAAAGTAATATCACTGTGAAATTTCAAAATGCTCTGTTCCATTGACAGGGAAACATACAACCAAAAATATCAATTGTAGTGTGATCCATCTTAGAATTAGGAAAAGTGACTTTTAAATTTTTTATTCATAAGACTCTGTGTGTTTTTAACTTAAATATGTTCTTTATTTACACAATTTTTCATAAAGGTACCACAAGAAAATGATGTTTTACTCCAATGATTAAGTTTTATTTCTGTTACTGAACACACAAAGTCATTAATGAATGGCAATGTCTATAAAACTCCAAAAGTTCATTAAGGTTATCTGCACAATTAATACATAACTGCTATAGCACAGATTTGAATTTTACATAGAACTATGTAAAATATCTCTTTTAAGTAAGGTAATCATATTATAATCCTATCATTTACCCAACTCACTTTAATGGACCTACTTCTTTAAAAATATTGAACATTTATAGACACTGTGCTAGGCACTGAGGATTTAATGATACATAGATAATAGTAATAAATACAGACCATTTCCATTTTTGGCCTGGGCCCAAAAAGTTAGGTTAGTGTTTTTTTTAATTTATCCTGAAAATGAAAGAAATTAAATTAGAGTTACTTTTATGGCTATACCAGAAATAATGCAATCAGTCATTAAGCTATTGACGTAATTATCCAGTTCATGCAATTACCCAGTTGATACTTGCTCCATTTAATAGTTGGATTCAATTGATTAAAATTGAAGTCAGAACTGTGACAGTCTAGAACTGTCTCATATCCAAAAATTGATTTCAAAACTTTCAGATATTAAATTATTCTGATTTTGTTTACTCCAAGCATTTGTCTACCTCAAGAAAATAATTCTCTTCTGTTTTCGATATCCGAGAAAGAGTATGATGGCAACCTTAAGCTGAGCAGTTAATCTTCCATTTTGTGTAGTACACTATTTCATAAGAGTCTCTGCTCAAAAGAAATATCTGTTATAGCAACCTCTAAATATATTTTTTCTTCATTGCTAATGAACAAACATAACTAATTGATAAGATGCTTTGAAATTAAAGTGGCTGACTCCAGATGTAATGATGATACAAGGAAATATATCTTTGATTTTCTTAGACAGTTTTGTCCCATCCATTCTTAGTGGTGACTTGAGGACCATTGTTTGTGTCCTCTCCTTATTGAAGCTCGCTCTCACAGTTTCCTGTCCTCGAGGGGGGAAATGTTTAACAAAGTTTTTATTTTTTCCACAGTCATTTGCAGCTTATTCAAGTTCTGTGATCAAAGCATTGGAACTCCTTTAATTATGGAATGACAAATATCCACCATTGAAAGGTAAGAAATGTGAATATGCCCAGAGAGAGGCAGGAAGAAATGTATGTAACTTGAGATTGAATGTGAATAAGGAATCGGATTTCCTCAACGTAAATGGCAAGAGATCTTTTATACTAAATATTTCATGCATCGAAGTATTATGGCTTCATATGATGAGTGAAAATCCAATTCAAAAGACAATAAACTTTGGGTAGCTACTCAGTAATGGGATTGCTGAGTTGAATGGTAAGTCTATATTTATTTCTTTGAGGAATTTCCATACTGTTTTCCATAGAGGTTATACTAATTTGTAGTCCCACCAGCAGTGTATAAGTGTTCCTTGCTCTCTGCATCCACTCTGTAATCTATTGTTTTTTGACTTTTTAATAATAGCCATTCTGGGCTGGGTGCGGTGGCTCACGCCTGTAATCCTAGCACTCTGGGAGGCCGAGGCGGGAGGATCGCTCGAGGTCAGGAGTTCGAGACCAGCCTGAACAAGAGAGAGATCCCCCGTCTCCACTAAAAATAGAAAGAAATTATCTGGACAGCTAAAAATATATAGGAAAAAATAGCCGGGCATGGTGG
>NW_012149997.1:525002-526854 GCF_000956105.1 Propithecus coquereli | reverse complement strand
CAAAATAAACTTCTTTAAATTACTAAAAAGAAAAAAAAAGACAGATAAACACTTATTATTTGACCACATGATTTAGTATTGTTGAGCTCATTAGTGACAGTGGTAGATTTAATGTATTGACTCCAATTCTTTACCTCAGTCTCTATCCATGCCTTTTGTCTTATGGCTTTCCTGTTTTTCCCATTAGAGGCAAAGTACACTCCTGCCCCTGACCTTGGACTTAGCCATGCGATTGGTTTTGGCTGATGGAACACAGGTGGGAATTCTACTGTGCTAGTTCCATTTGTCTTGCCCCCTCTGTATCACCATAAGAAGGACATAGACTGACTAGTCTGTTAGTCCAAGGAGGATGAGGCACTCAGAAGGCCGACTCAGACACAATCTTCAGCTTAGAGCTGTCCAACTAAGTACAAGGCTCTATCAATTGACTCTTAGACAAACCGCCATTGATGGATGGATGGCAGAGAAATTATGTGCTTGTTACATAGTTGACTAATATGGTGACCTTGACGAGAGCCGCGTTGTTGGAGTGATGGATGGAGAGCTTTACTAAAGCAAGTTTAAAGGAGAATGGGAAAAAAATAATTTGACATGGTGAGTATAGCAACATTTCTGTGCAGTTTTCACAATTTTCCATTAAAGAATTATAAGAAATAGGGAAGTGGAGTAAAAAGTCATTTTCTTTTGGAATGACAGAAATAACAGCATGTTTGAATGCTGATGAGAATGATCCAATAGAGAGAGAGTGTATGTGTGTTTTTGTGTGTTGGGGGATGTTGGCACAGAAAGAAGGTGGAACAATACTCCAGTCTTTCTAGAGGATACTATGTACACGAGTGAAGATTTTGGCTTAGGAAAGTTTCAAATTCAGATTGTCCTAATGTGACAATCCACTCATTTTCCATTAAACTATGCTGTCAAGTTTCTCTCTTTTTCTTTCAAAGCAGTAAATGTGGAACAGGAGTGGGAAGATATGTAGTAAAGCCAATTTAGTGGAATGATAATTGAAAGTCCAGAGATCTTCCTAGGGTGTGCCTTTAATTAGATGCATGATCTCAGGCAAGTCCCCTAATTATTTGGATCACTTTGCTTCCTCACCTACTAAAAAATTAATTGAGAGATGAGTTTTAAATTTTCCTTATCTAGCTCTAAAATAGTATTATTCCAAGACCCAACAATTATGCTTCAAATGAGACCTTCTGAGAGCTGCTGCCATCATTACCTAAGTGCACTGCTTACTGGCATCCTCCTATATAACAGATCTAAAAATGTCTCTTCCCCGATAACAGCCCAAACTCACCTAAAGTCCAATATTTTAGAATATCTGACATCTGCCTAGTCTCACAAGGCTAGCAGAATGGATTGAATAATAGTTATTTTAGGATGTAATTGCTGTACTATTGAAAAATAAGCCCCTCTGCAACTAAATAATGTCACATTTCTGAGCTACTTATGTAACCAAAATGATTTATCCAAATAAAAGAGCATGATTTGGGGAAACATTTAAAAAGTCATTGCAAATGATTTTCATTATTAGCCCGCTGTGCTGTGTAAGTGTGATCCTCCACAGTTTAGATGGTAGCCATGTAGAACAATGACAGTTTTCTAATATTAAATGTTAAGAAATCTTAGCTTAATAGCTATAGAAAAAGTTAGGATGTAGAGTAAAAGAATGGGAATATGAAAGTACCTATGCACCCTAATGCCTTTGGGGTAAATAGAAGGTAGTGGTAAGCAATTGTGAAAGGAGTTTGGAAAGCTGACAGTACTTCATCAGTTCCTACATAGACAAAAGAGGAGTAGTTGACAACCAAGAGAGGTAATACAAATTGAAATGAAAGCCTAAGGGAAA
>NW_012149997.1:521766-524767 GCF_000956105.1 Propithecus coquereli | reverse complement strand
GTATCTGCCTAACAGGTACCATGAACACTATTCAGGTGATCGGCATCCTAATAGCCCTGATTTAAGCATTATAAAAGCTATCCATGTGACAAAAACATTTGTACCCCCTTGATATTTTGAAATAAAAAAATAAAAATAAACTGCATAAATATTTCAGAAGTTGCTGGAAGAGGATGATAAAATTAACAGCTATTGCTATTAAAATTCTCAGCTAGAAATACATCCCTTTCAATCTCATTAAAGTGTATTTTACCAGAAATGGGGAGTAAGCATAATAGCTACATATGAGTTAATGAAGCAATATTCTTAATCTAATCAGTAATACCTGCCTAAATATGCCTAAAGTCATTTCAACCATTCAAAATTGTTCTGGATTACAAAAATTATTAAAAATGACCAAAGAAATAGAAATGTTAGAAAGAGTGAAACTAACTTCATTTGCAGAAGATAAATTATCTACATATTCTTTTGATGAGAAGTTAGCCATTACAATGAAACAGTTTAGTAAGTCGTCTTGATACCAGATAAACACACACACACATACACACACCCCAGTTGCATTCTATGTATGACCAATAAATCATGAGAAAATGTAAACATAAGAAAAGACAATTTACAAGGGTGACCCATTAAAATTTCACCACATCTGCAATGCTACTACTCTAGTGTGTCTGAGCCACAGTAACATCTGTATTAACTGTCTCTTTGCCTCTACCTTTGATTCCCTGGCTATCTTTTTTCTACACTGCAGCCAGAGGGAGCTTTTAAAGCTGAAGTTAGGTTTTCTCATAACTTCTGATAGCTATTGTCTCACTCAGAGTAAAAGCCCAAGACCTTACAGAACCCTATACATTCATGGCTCCCTTTATGTGTGAGACCTCATTTTCTGAAACCACCCCCTTAGTTCATTCTGTTCCAGCCACACTGTCCTCTCTCCTCTTGTTAGAACATGCCAAACATGCTTTCACCTCAGACGCTCTTCCTCTCAGCTTCGGTTCTTTTGCCTAACTATGATTTTCCAATTACCCGCAAGGCTCACTCTCTAACCTTCTCCATTTATTAATATTTATTTAAAGGTCACCTTCTGAGTAAAGATCTTCTAGATCCATCCTATTTAGAGTTGTGTTGCCCACACCAAGCCTCTTCCTTTTTTTGTTTTTGTCCTTAATGCTCATCACTCTATTGCATATTTTACATTTTCTGATTCACCCTGTTTGCTTCCCCTATGACAAGGATCTAAGACTATATTGGTTGAGAATTGCACAGCTTCAATAGAACCATTCACGTAGATCACATTACTCCCTAAATTTGTGTAATGTTCAACCTGCACAATTGTATTACGTGGTCCTGCTCTCACAGTAGTACTTCCAGACCTATAAGGTCATGGATTTTTACTGAGGTTTTTTCATGTCACATAGGGAGTGAGGTTCAGCGTTTTGGGGATTGAAGTCAGAGAGGTAATGGGGCCAGATTTCGGTAGGGCTTTGAAGGGCATCTAAGAATTTGGAATTTACGTGAGGTTGAGAAACCACCAGAGAGTTATAATTAGGTAAGTGACATAATCCAACTTTTGCTTTAAAAGGTTCAGGCTGGCCAGGCACGGTGGCTCATGCCTGTAATCCTAGCACTCTGGGAGGCTGAGGCAGGAGGATTGCTTGAGGTCAGGAGTTCGAGACCAGCCTGAGCAAGAGTGAGACCTCGTCTCTACTAAAAATAGAAACAAAAAATTAGCTGGGCATGGTGGTGCACGCCTGTAGTCCCAGCTACTCGGGAGGCTGAGGCAGGAGGATCACTCGAGCCCAAGAATCCGAGGTTGCTGTGAGCTAGGCTGATGCCACAGCACTCTAGCCTAGGAGACAGAGTGAGACTCTGTCTCAAAAAAAAAAAATAAATAAAAGGTTCTGGCTGTGTGCTGAGAATAGACTGTATATGAAAGAAGACAGGGTAATGGAGACCAGTTAATAGGCTATCGCAATGGATCAGACAAGAGATGAAGATGGCTTGGAAAAAGGGGCAACACATTGGAGTTGGAGAGTTGCAGTCTGATCCTTGATATACATTCAAGGTAAAGCCAGTACGAATTGCTAATAGATTGAATGTGGGGTGTAGGAGAAAAGGCAGAGTCAAGGATGACCAAAAAGGTTTTGGGTCTCAGCAACTATATACAGTTGCCACTTAAGGAGATGGAAGAGACACCAGGAGAAGCATATTTGTGTTGGGGCAGTGGGAAAAGCAGTAGTTTGGCTTTGGATATATTAGATTGTACGTTTGTTTCAGACTTCTTGTTTCGATATGTGATATTGGAGTTCAGGAGAGACATAAAAGCTGAAGATATAAATTTGTGATTTATCAGTTTATAGATGTTTTGTTTTTTTTCATGGTGATAAAAAACATATAACAAAATTTAACATCTTAACCTTTTTTAAGTGTACGCAGTTCAATAGTGTTAAGTATTATAGTTGGTTTTTAAGTCACTATCATGGATGAGACCAACAAGAGAATAAGTGTAGAGAGCAAACAGAAAATGCCCCAAGATAGAGTCCTGAGTTAATTCAATGTTAAAAAGATGAAGCAGACTCAACAAAATATATAGAAGGAGAAGCCAGTGAGAGGGAAAAAGAAAACCAGGCACATGAGGTGAGCTAAAAGCCAAGGGAAAAGCAGTGTAAAGGTGGAAGGAGTGATCAGCTGTGTCACATTCTACTAAATAAATATTCAAGACAGATGAGGGTACAAACATTTTGGTTACGTATATTGCCTTTGCATCGCCCAAGCCAGAGCTACAAGCGTGCCCATCCCCCAGACAGTGCACTCTGCACCCATTGGTTATGAATTTACCCATGCTGTCCACCCCTCCCACCTGCCCGGCACTCAATGAATATTACTTCCATGTGTGCACCGTAAGTGTTGATCACTTAGCACCAATTTGTTGGTGAGTACATGTGGTGCTTGTTTTTCCATTCTTATGATACAGAAAATAAATAAATAAATAAAACAATTA